>NC_135804.1:128180576-128480576 GCF_964213995.1 Mustelus asterias
AAATCAAGTCTCAAAGGTACAGACAATGTGAGTGGAGGGAGGATTAAGCACAGGTTAAAGAGGTGTGCATCGTCTCCAACCAGGACAATTAGTGAGATTTTGCAAGACCAGGCAAGTCGTGGGGATTGCAGATAGTGTGACATGAACCCCAGGTCCCAGTTGAGGCCATCCTCATGTGTGCGGAACTTGGCTATCAGTTTCTGCTCAGCGATTCTGCATGTGTCGTGAAGGCCGCCTTGGAGAACGCTTACCCGAAGATCAGAGGCTGAATGCCCGTGACTGCTGAAGTATTCCCCGACAGGAAGAGAACACTCCTGCCTGGTGATTGTCGAGCAGTGTTCATTCACCCGTTGGCATAGCGTCTGCATGGTCTCCTCAATGTACCATGCCTCTGGACATCCTTTCCTGCAGCGTATCAGGCAGACAACATTGGCTGAGTCGCAAGAGTATGTACCATGTACCTAGTGGATGGTGTTCTCACGTGAGATGATGACATCCGTGTCGATGATCTGTAGGTGTCTCCACTTCTCCAGCTTCCACCGTAAACACGTTAAAGAAGCCATTCCCTACAGACAAGCCCAATCGTAGACACAGGATCTGCTCAGATGAGGAGGATCACAACAGACACCGACAGACGCTGAACGACACCCTCATAAGAACAGGATATGGCGCTCGACTCATCGATCGACAGTTCTGACACACCACAGCGAAAAACCACACCGACCTCCTCAGAAGACAAACACAGGACACAGCGGACAGAGTACCCTTCGTCGTCCAGTACGTCACTGGAGTGGAGAAGCTACGACACCTTCTCCGGAGCCTTCAACATGTCATCGATGAAGATGAACATCTCGCCAAGGCCATCCCCACACCCCCCCTTCTTGCCTTCAAACAACCGCACAACTTCAAACAGACCATTGTCCGCAGCAAACTACCCAGCCTTCAGGAGAACAGTGACCACGACACCACACAACCCTGCCACTGCAACCTCTGCAAGACGTGCCGGATCATCGACACGGATGCCATCATCTCATGTGAGAACACTATCCACAAGGGACACTGTACATACTCTTGCGACTCGGCCAACATTGTCTGCCTGATACGCTGCAGGAAAGGATGCCCTGAGGCATGGTACATTGGGGAGACCGATGCACATTTTACTTTTCACTTGAGCCCTGCAAGTAGACACAATCAGCCCAAAATAACCCAAGCAGCTCACATTCATTACTGAGACAAAAGTAGACAGTTGAAATAGAGGCAAGTGTAATCTTTCGACGAAAGCTTTGAGTTTAATAGCGTTATCAGATTGTTAGAACAATATTTTCTCTAACAAGAGCAGGTATAATTATTGCCAACTCTTCCATGTGTCAGAGAGCTGCTCTCTCCGCTTTTTTTTTCTTTCCCGCCCGGGTGCGCTGCTTCAGATTTTTTTTCGAACTGCGCATGCGCAGTTCAGAGCTCCGATCGATCCGGCAGCGCTAAGCCCCGCCCACTGCGCGGATCGGACCGGAGCCGGCAAAAAGCGTATGGGCGCGCTGCAAAGAGGATTCCGGGCTCGGATCTGTATTACGCCCAGACCCCGCCCTTAGACTCCAAATGGTAAAATCGGGCCTACTGTCTTCCACATTCTTCCGTTGGGATTGGAAACAAAAATCTGCGATCACGTACACCAAACATTGGTGTGAAAGGTGGCATCATCAGAAAGATGTGATGGAGACAGAGGAACTGGGAGAATGATATGGAATTCTTACAGGGCGTTAGAAAGTATAGTTGAAGTGGCTGTGAAAGTCAGTGGGCTTATGATGAATGTTAGTTGATAGCCTATCGAGAACAGCTTCTTCCCTGCTGCCATCAGACTTTTGGATGGACCGACCTTGCACTAAGTTGATCTTTCTCCACACCCTAGCTATGACTGTAACACTACATTCTGCACTCTCTCCTTTTCCTTCTCTATGAACGGTATGCTTTGTCTGTATAGCGCGCAAGAAACAATACTTTTCACTGTATATTAATACATGTGACAACAATAAATCAAATCAAATCAGTATTTCACGAGGGTTGGTCTGGCACTATGTTGAAATCAGAATTAAATAGTCTCTTTCTTGTAGAGTTGCTACTGACCATTTGTTGATGTTGTGTGGTGGGTATTTGCATTGCATCATCTCAGCTTTCACAGGGAGGAATATGTCAAATTAAATGTACTTCCGTTGCTAAAAATATCTGTGATTCATAATTAGAAAGGATTTTGAAGAAATTGCTTGGCTCATTTTTAAATCCTGACTTTGAGTTATAGATTTATAATGGGCTTGAACCAAATTAATTACTTGAAACCCTTTCTTTCCTTGTCAATTGTGAAGCTGCTTTAAGCACACAGGAGACACAGTGTGAAGTTAACACAAAACTGGAGATGTCATTTACCTTCATTTCACTCGCTTCTTGGGTCAAATAAATTATCATCTGGCAGAAAATTAAAGGATAATTTTACTTTAATTATAAGCTAAGAGAAATTACCCGGCCAATTATCTTCCCGAGCTTTGAGAGGGGTGGAAAGTTTTTGTTGTAACCGCCGATCTCGTCATCAGTTTGAGTCAAATTTAATTTATTCCATTTTCTTTTGCTTTCCTGGAATTTATTTTGAACTCTTTGTTGTGAATGTGGAGGAAGCTTGGAATCGGTACAACGTTCCATGTGTGTCACGTGCCAATAACATCAACAGCAAGTAGCTTACAAACTATTCAAAAATGAGAGCAAAATAATCTAATTCCCGCAGTGGGAATGAGGAACTCAGCAGTGTGGGACTCCACTGAGCCGGACCGTATGGACATGTTTAAAGAGGAACGAGGGGAACACATGGGGATGACAGGAAAGCGGAAATGGGAGTGGGAGGAGGATTGTGCAGAAATTAAGCATTGGCTCAGACATTGGGCTGAATGGTCTCTTTCAGCAACATGTATATTTGCTCAGGCTTTTCAAATCATTGCATCACTCCAAATGGTCTCTGCGTCACCCCATCACCCCCCACCCTCACCCTGCAACACCCCCATCACCTCCACCCCCCACCCCGCAACACCCCATCACCCCCACCCCCCCACCCCACAACACCCCCATCCCCAACCCACCATTACCCACCCTGCAACGCACACCCCCCACCATGCCCCATCCCCTCACTCACCCCCCCATCGGCCACACCCCATCAACCCCCCATCATCCTCCATTGCCCACCCCCATCACCCTCCATTACCCACCCCCCATCACCCTCACCCCCCATTCCCCCAACACACACCCCGCAACACCCACCCCCCACATCCCCCCATCACCCTGACCCGCCATCACTCACCCCCCCATCCGTCACACCCCGTCATCCTCCATTGCTCCCATCACCCACCCATCCCTCACCCCCATCCGCCATACCTCATCATCCCCCATCACCACCCATCATCCCCATCAGCCCCACCCCGCATCACCCACCCCACAACACTCATCCCCCACCACCCCCATCATCCACCCACAACATCCACCCCACTATCGCCCCCCATCACCCCCAGCCCCCATCACCTCCCCATCCGCCATACCCCATTGTCTTCCATCACTCACCTACCCCCCATCCGCCACACCCCATCATCCCCATCACCCTCCCCTTCGCCCTCCAATACCCACCCCCACTCCAGATTGACACATGCACAGTGGCCCACCCAGCGTTGTGCTGCTGGCTTCTCCAGCAGGAATAGGTCCCACCGCCTGATTTTCAGAGTGATTCACGCTAGTGCACTCTGCGGTGCTCAGAGTATGGGAGATTCATTTTGAAAATCCCACTGAAAAACTAGTGTGATTTACTTCACTTTATATGTGAATTTGGCACTTAGAATTTTTCGGGGATAACCCTGGCCATAGCAGAGCATTTGGTAAGCACTGTTAGAATCGGAAAGATTTACGAAAGGGAAATTATGCTTGACAAATTTACTGGAATTCTTTGAGGATGTAACTTGTAGAGTTGATGAGGGGGGGAGCCAATGCATGTGGTTTATTTGGACTTTCAGAAGGCTTTTGACAACGTCCCACATCAGAGATTAGCGTTTTAAAGAAATTAAAGTACATGGGATTGGGGATAGTGCACTGAGATGGATCGAAAACTGGTTGGCAGACAGGAAACAAAGAGTCGGAATAAACGGTTCATTTTCTAAATGGAAGGCAATGCCTAGCGGGATACTGCAAGGATCGGTGCTGGGACCCCAGCTATTCACTATATATATTAAAGATTTAGATGAGGGAACTAAATGTAATATCTCCAAATTTGCAGATGATACTAACTTGGGTGGGAGGGTGAGCTGGGAGGAGGTTGCAGAGATGCTTCACTGTGATTTGGACAGGCTGAGTGTGTGGGAATCTGCATGGCAGATGCAATATTTTGAGGATAAATATGAGGGTATCCACTTTGGTAGCAAAAATGGGAAGGCAGATTATTATCCGAATGACCATAAATTAGGAGAGGGGAATATGCAATGAGATCTGGGTGCCCTCGTACACCAGTCACTGAAGGTAAGCATGCAGGTTCAGCAGGCAGTAACAAAGGCAAATGATATGTTGGTCTTCATTGCAAGAGGTTTCGAGTACAGGGATAGGGATGTCAAGATGAAACTATACAGGGCCTTGGTGAGGCCACACCTGGAATATTGTGTGCAGTTTTGGTCTGCTTATCTGAGAAGGAACGTCCTTGCTTTAGAGGGAGTGTAGAGAAGGATTACCAGCCTGATTCTGGGGATGGCAGGACTGATGTATGAGGAGAGATTGAGTCGGTTAGGACTGTATTCGCTGGAGTTCAGAAGAATTGGGGGGGATCTCATAGAAATTTATAATTCTAACAGGGCTAGACAGGGTAGATTCAGGAAGGATGTTCCCCATTGAGGGTTGTCTGATCCAGGGGGCACAGGGCTGTACTGGTTTGACTATCCCGAGGTATTCTAATCATCTCAACTCAACCTCAACATTTTGGTGTAGGGCAGAAGGAACAGCTCAGGTTCAAGTAAACTTTGTGTTGATTCAGGGTCCACATAAATATTGGCCTTAACTCCTCAAATGCACCCCAGATCTCTGAAAGACTTCTTGATAGTTGCACAAGAGCTCCTGGAAAATCCAATCTGTGATGCTGAATATTTCCAAAAGGCAGAACATTCCAGATCCTAACCTGCCTCCACTGCATTTAGAATTTTACTCTTTATTTTATATTGTCTCTCCATGTTCTTCCTTCCAAAATTCATCATCTCACACTTCTCCACATTGAACTTCATCTACCACCAATCTGCCCACTTCTCCAACTTGTCTATGGCCTTTCGAAGTTCTGATTTGATTTGATTTATTATTGTCACATGTATTAGTATACAGTGAAAAGTATTGTTTCTTGCATGCTATACAGACAAAGCATACTGTTCATAGAGAAGGAAAGGAGAGAATGCAAAATGTAGTGTTACAGTCATAGTTAAGGTGCAGAGAAAGATCAACTGAATGCAAGGTAGGTCCATTCAAAAGTCAAATGACAGCAGGGAAGAAGCTGTTCTTGAGTCAGTTGGTACGTGACCTCAGACTTTTGTATCTTTTTCCCGAGGGACGAAGGTGGAAGAGAGAATGTCCAGGGTCCGTGGGGTCCTGAATTATGCTGGCTGCTTTGCCGAGGCAGTGGGAAGTGTAGACAGAGTAAATGGATGGGAGGCTGCTTGAGTGATGGACTGGGCTTCGTTCATGACCCTTCGCAGTTTCTTGTGGTCTTGGGCAGAGCAGGAGCCATACCAAGCTGTGATACAACCCGAAAGAATGCTTTCTATGGTGCATCTGTAAAAGTTGGTGAGAGTCGTAGCTGACATGCCAAATTTCCTTAGTCTTCTGAGAAAGTAGAGACATCGGTGGGCTTTCTTAACTATAATGTGGAGATGCCGACGTTGGACTGGGGTAGGCACAGTAAGAAGTCTCACAACACCAGGTTAAAGTCCAACAAGTTTATTTGGCAGCAGTAACACTTCTTAACTATAGTGTCGGCATGGGGGGACCAGGACAGGGTCGCCTCTTGAATACATTCAATTCAGAATAGGATGGGTCGGAGTAGAATGGCCATTCAAGGTGCGGATAGTTAGGAGGTAGTTTGGGGTGGAGGGGTATTTGAGGGGTTTGGAGGGGAGTCAGGGGATAGGGTGGAGAATTCAGGGGGTCAGGAGGTTAGTTGGGGAATGGTGAGGAGGTGGGGAGTAGTGAGGGTTTGGGAGGTAGTTGGAGAGCGAGTTGTCGCCAGAGATAGTCAAGGATGAGTATTAGCCGAGGGGTATTCGAGGGGCTAGTTGGCAGGTGGGGGTAGCTTGGGGTCAGGAGGTAATTATGGGGAGATGGTGAGTTGGTTTGGAGGTTCCAGTGGGGGTTGGGAGGTGTAATCGGGTCACGGGGTGGGTGGGGGTCCGGTGGGAGGGATGGGGGTGCTTCGGTACAATAGTTACCCAGGAGTTGGAAGTGGTTTTAATCCTTCCAATCGTTCCTGAGATTCTATTCTTTGAAGAGAGTTGGACAATCCGAAGTCTCCAGTTTAAATCGGAGAATCGAATGATTCGCAGTGCAGAGTAATCGGCAAACGGAAGTTTAAATTTGCTGTGCAATTTCAATGCAAACCTCACGTGGAGATTTCCAGCCGATATCCACCCACCCCCCCCTCCCCCAACCCCCCCCCCCCCCCCACCACCACCCCCGCCCACCCCCCCCCCCCCCCCCCGGCCATTGTCTCACTCTTCACAAACTCTCCCTTTCTTCCCTGAATATATTTTCTTTCTACATCACTAGACATGATGACAGGAATCTCAGTTTGTTCCAGTTGTTTGATTTTCTACTTGTTCAAGATTTCCCTCAGTTTTTCTCGTGTCTCCCAGCTCTGTCTGCTTTGGACTCAGAGTTTTCATTTGATCGTCTGTGCTGCAGATACCAGAAGATCAAAGGAGAAACTGGAACTCATGCGTGCCGTTGCTGTCGCGAGAATGTCAACTCGGCTCCTCATTCCTGTAACATTCCTGCCACCTATTCAGCAGCCTGGTACTAAATTCCGTGCCAAACCCACATCATACTGCATTGCAAAGCTGCTGACAATCCCTCAGCTACTCAGTTTTACCACATTTGATTTGTTTTTTGATTTGTTCACAAGGTGTGGGTGTCATGGCTAAACCAGCATTCATTGTCTAACCCTAATTGCCTTTATGAGGAAGTTGGTGAGTTGTCTTCTTGAACCGCTGCAATCCATATGATGCAGGTACACCCACAGTGCCATTAGGGAGCAAGTTCCAGGATTTTGACCCAGCGAAGGAACGGCAGCGATATAGAGTCATAGAAGTTTATAGCATGGAAACAGGCCTTTTGGCCCAACTTATCCAGGCCACCTCATGTTTACTATTAAGCTAGTCCCAATTGCCCACATTTTGCCCATATCCCTCTATACCCATCTTACTCATGTAACTGTCTAAATGCTTTTTAAAAGACAAAATTGTACCCGCCTCTACTACTACCTCTGACAGCTTGTTCCAGACACTCACCACCCTCTGTGTGAAAAAATTGCCCCTCTGGACACTTTTGTATCTCTCCCCTCTCTAGGTGCATTGGGCATGCTAAATTCTTCCTCAGTGTACCCGAACAGGTGCCAGGGTATGGCGCCTGGGGGATTTTCACAGTAACTTCATTGCAGCGTTAATGTAAGCCTACTTGTGACCTGGATAAATAAGTAAATAACTTAAACCTATGCCCTCTAGTTTTAGACTCCCCTACCTTTGGGAAAAGATGTTGACTAGCTAATCTATGCCCCTCATTATTTTATAGACCTCTAGAAATCACCCCTAAGCCTCCTATGCTCTAGGGAAAAAAGTCCCAGTCTATCCAACCTCTCCTTATAACTCAAACCGTCAAGTACCGGTAGCATCCTAGTAAATCTTTTCTGTATTCTTTCGAGTTTAATAATATCCTTCATATATTTCCACAAGCTTATCATTTAGACAGTTCAACCCCTCAGTGAAGACTTCTACTTTCTATGACTCATTCTTAATGGTTCTCACCAGTCCTCGGTTTTCATTGACAAACTCCTCTTTCATGCTGCAAGTTGTTTTTTACATTGATCAGGTTTCCATCAATTTCTTGTGATCAATAATAAGTGCCTTATTTTTGGCCCTGGTAATTTCTAGGAGTTGGATATGATCAGTGTGATCGGCCGCCTGCTCCAATACAATTGTCACCACATCACTGTCTCCACATGCCAAATCATTACCCAGAATTAAATCTAGCCCTTCAGTGGGTGATTTAGGAATAATTCCCAACATAGCAATTCAATTTATGAAGTGACTTTGTAAATTTACTTGACACAAACAGGTTCATGAATTCCATCAATACCCCTTATCAATACTTTACCCTTCGTAGAATAATCTGAGCACAACTAATATTATCGCCACCATTACTGCCCCAGTATCTCTCAAAATTTTGACTTGCTAATTATTTTATTGGAGGAGTAATGGATCACGTCTCCTTTTGAGACAAAGCATCCAGAGCCTCTAATTGGTCAGAGGTGAGGATGTTCGCTGATGATTGCACAATGTTCAGCACCATTTGCCACTCCTCAGATACTGAAGCACTCCATGTCCAAATGCAGCAGGACCCGGACAATATCCAGGCTTGGGCTGACAAGTGGTGAGTAACATTCACGCCAACACAAGTGTCAGGCAATGACCATCTCCAACAAGAGAGGATCTAACCGTCGCCCTTTGACATTCAATGGCATTACCATATGAATCCCCCACTATCAACATCCTGGGGGTTACTAAGGTACAAGTCAGGAGTGTGATGGAAACTCTCCACTTGTCTGGATGAGTGCAGCTGCAACAATATTATCCCATTGAAAAGCAATGGTGGGTTGTGATGCAGGTAAATGATTCTGCCAAGCTGTAGTTTGTCCATTTTGCACTGTTGTTCCTTGATTGTCTGTGTAATCACACACCGCGCTCTGAACATCAGTTCTCCAACATTGGATTTCATTCCTGTTCTTTTAGGAGCCCAAGGTGACGCGACAGACGGTTGCTGTGGGACTTTTAACTTCACATTGCTCAACTCTGGAAAATGAATTACTCAGAAGCCAGAATCTCTCTGAATCACCTGGTGGCTTGGAAACTGCTCCGTCTGTACCCAATGGGATCGAAGGTCCACATCATGACTACCAAGGCATAGCAACAATGCTCTTTGCTGAGTAACAGCAAGAACAACCTGTAAACCCCTAATGTTTCTATCAGCGGCATAATGATGGTGAATCCTGACTCCAACATCACTGCAAAATTCTGAAGAGACTTGACAGGGTAGAGGTTGGAAGAATGGTTCCCCCTGGCTGGGGAAACCAGGATGTGGGGCCACAATCCCAGAATTTGAGGTCAGCCATTTGGGAGAAATTTCTTCACTTAGAGGATTGTGAACTTCTAGAATTCTCCATTCCAGAGAGAAGTAGATGCCGAGTTAGCGAAAATGTTCAACACTGACGGGCTGGTAGATTTTCTGTGTGCTAAAGGAATCGAGGGAGAAGGGAATTGGACAGGGAAAGTGGTGTTGAGTTAGAAGATTAGCCATTACCTTGTTGAATGGCGGAGCAGATTGGAAGGGCCAGATGTTCCACTCCTGCTCCTAGTTCATTTTTTTTGTAGATGGACAGTAAAGTAAGATGATAAAGAGACAGACGGCCACAGTGGAATACGAGAGTTGGACATCATATAAAACTAATAAAATAAAACTACTACATTTAATTCTCTCAATCCTTTGATCTTCCAACATATTTGTCACAGATAATCAAAAGCATAATGTGATCCAGGGGCGAGCATCTACACTGCAGTAAACTGTAATGTATTTAGTTATCTATATATAGCTGAAAATTGCAGCTTTGTCCGTAAGAAGCCCAGCCAGGCTGCCTAGTTCACAGGTTTTGTGCCAAAGTGTGTCTGCATGGAGAAATCAAAGACTTCAATTAGTTCTGGGTTGTGATGCAGGTAAATGATTCTGCCAAGCTGTAGTTTGTCCATTTTGCACTGTTGTTCCTTGATTGTCTGTGTAATCACACACCGCGCTCTGAACATCAGTTCCCCAACATTGGATTTCATTCCTGTTCTTTTAGGAGCCCAAGGTGACGCGACAGACGGTTGCTGTGGGACTTTTAACTTCACAATTTAATACTTGTCTCTGTGTTTCATTACAGAATAATCTTCTTGCAGTTTCCGCTTTCGTGACTTGGCTCCAGCAAATGACGAAAGTCCTGTCATTGTGGATTTCTTCCCAGGAATGATGTGTCGCACTGAGTAACTGCTGTGAAATGAAGGACAACCTGTTCTTCTTTCCAGAGTTGATCAAAAAGCTATCAGCTCCTTCCAAATGAAAGCAGTGACAATTGTTCTCTTCACTCCAGCCTACTCCAGCTTTGAAAGCTGATGAATTACTCAGAACAGTAAGAAGTCTCACAACACCAGGTTAAAGTCCAACAGGTTTATTTGGTAGCAAATACCATAAGCTTTCGGAGCACAGCTCCTTCGTCAGATGGAGTGGATATCTGTTCTCAAACAGGGCACAGACACAGAAATCAAATTACAGAATACTGATTAGAATGCAAATCTCTACAGCCAGCCAGGTCTTAAATGTACAGACAATGTGGGTGGAGGGAGCATTCAACACAGGTTAAAGAGATGTGTATTGTCTCCAGACAGAACAGCTAGTGAAATTCTGCAAGTCCAGGAGGCAAGCTGTGGGGGTTACTGATAATGTGACATAAATCCAACATCCCGGTTTAGGCCGTCCTCATGTGTGTGGAACTTGGCTATCAGTTTCTGCTCAGCGACTCTGCACTGTTGTGTTTCGTGAAGGCCGCCTTGGAGAACGCTTACCTGAAGATCCAAGGCTGAATGCCCGTGACTGCTGAAGTGCTCCCCCACAGGAAGAGAACAGTCTTGCCTGGTGATTGTTGAGCGGTGTTCATTCATCCGTTGTCGTAGCGTCTGCATGGTTTCCCCAATGTACCATGCCTCGGGACATCCTTTCTTGCAGCGTATCAGGTAGACAACATTGGCCGAGTTGCAAGAGTAGGTACCGTGTACCTGGTAGATGGTGTTCTCACGTGAGATGATGGCATCCGTGTCGATGATCCGGCACGTCTTGCAGAGGTTGCTGTGGCAGGGTTGTGTGGTGTCGTGGTCACTGTTCTCCTGAAGGCTGGGTAGTTTGCTGTGGACAATGGTCTGTTTGAGGTTGCGTGGTTGTTTGAAGGCAAGAAGTGGGGGTGCCACATTGTCTGTACATTTAAGACCTGGCTGGCTGTAGAGATTTGCATTCTAATCAGTATTCTGTGATTTGATTTCTGTGTCTGTGCCCTGTTTGAGAACAGATATCCACTCCATCTGACGAAGGAGCTGTGCTCCGAAAGCTTATGGTATTTGCTACCAAATAAACCTGTTGGACTTTAACCTGGTGTTGTGAGACTTCTTACTGTGCTTACCCCAGTCCAACGCCGGCATCTCCACATCATGAATTACTCAGAAGCCAGAATCTCTCTGAATCACCTGGTGGCTTGGAAACTGCTCCGTCGGTACCCAATGGGATCGAAGGTCCAGGCACCATTTTAAATGCCATCAGAGCACTTACATCTCACTCTCTCCAGCCCAGCTATCTTCAAAAGACTTTCAGAGATGTCTGGCAACCAGTAGAAGAAGGCTGCATCCCACTCCTGCCACAACGCCCTCCAGACCTTGATAAAAGGCGTCGGGCAGCATCAGGATGTACTTTATCCCCAGGACAACTTCAAGAAGCATAACTGTCTCACATTTCCAGCCTGAGAGACTATACTGTAGAGTGGGTCATTACAGCTGGCAACGTCACCCAGTAGAGGAAGAGGATGAATGACTCTGTCTGCTCTGCCAGGATAAGTCAACCTTCAACTTCCTCTAATATCAGACTCTGATCATGGCATCATGCACTCACAGTGCTAATCTCTTCAGGGCTATCATTCAACCTTAGCGGGGAACACATATCTACACTGATTGTCTCACGGAGACCTCCACCTCCAAGGCTGTGTCCTCGGCCCCTTACCATACTCCTTATACACCTATGACTGTGCGGCCAAATTCCCCTCCAGCTCGATTTTTAAGTTTGCTGATGACACCCCCCCGTAGTGGGTCGGATTTCAAACAATAACGAGATAGAATACAGGAATGAGATGGAGAATCTGGTGAACTGGTGCAGCAACAATAATCTCTACCTCAATGTCAACAAAACAAAGGAGTTTGTCATCTACTTCAGAAAGTGTAGTGGAGGACATGCCCCTGTCTACATCATGAGTCATAGAGTCATAGAGGTTTACAGCGTGGAAACAGGTCCTTCGGCCCAACTTTTCCATGCCGCTCTTTTTTTTTAAAAACCCCTAAGCTAATCCCAATTGCCTGCATTTGGCTCATATCCCTCTATACCCATCGTACCCATGTAACTATCTAAATGCTTTTTAAAAGACAAAATTGTACCCGCCTCTGCTACTACATCTGGCAGCTTGTTCCAGATACTCACCACCCTCTGTGTGAAAAAATTGCCCCTCTGGACACCTTAATATCTCTCCCCTCTCACCTTAAACCTATGCCCTCTAGTTTTAGACTCCTCTGCCTTTGGGAAAAGATATTGACTATCTAGCTGATCTGTGCCCCTCATTATTTTATAGACCTCTATAAGATCACCCATCAGTCTCCTACGCTCCAGAGAAAAAAGTCCCAGTCGATCCAGCCACTCCTTGTATCTCAATCCATCAAGTCCCGGTAGCATCCTAGTAAATCTTTTCTGCCCTCCTTCTAATTTAATAATATCCTTTCTATAATAGGGTGACCAGAATTGCACACAGTATTCCAAGTATGGCCTTACCAATGTCTTGTACAACTTCAACAAGACGTCCCAACTCCTGTATTCAATGTTCTGACCAATGGAACCAAGCATGCTGAATGCCTTCTTCACCACTCTGTCCACCTGTGACTCCACCTTCAAGGAGCTATGAACATGTACCCCTAGATCTCTTTGTTCTGTAACTCTCCCCAACGCCCTACTACTATCTGTGTAAATCCTGCCCTGGTTCAATCTATCAAAATGCATCACCTCACATTTGTCTAAATTAAACTCCATCTGCCATTCGTCAGCACATTGACCCAATTGATCAAGATCCCGTTGCAATTGGAGATAACTTTCTTCACTGTCCACTATGCCACTAATCTTGGTGTCATCTGCAAACTTACTAACCATGCCTCCTATATTCTCATCCAAATCATTAATATAAATGACAAAAAACAGTGGACCCAGCACTGATCCCTGAGGCACACCCCTGGTCACAGGCCTCCAGTTTGAAAAACAACCCTCCACAACCACCCTCTGGCTTCTGTGGTGGAAACGGTGGAGAACATCAAGTTTCTAGGTGTCCAGATCACGAACAACCTGTCCTGGTCCCTCCATGCCGACACTATAGTTAAGAAAGCCCACCAATGCCTCTAATTTCTAAGGAGACTAAGGAAATTTGGCATGTCCGCTACAACTCACACCAACTTCTACAGATGCACCATAAAAAAGTATTGTTTCTGGTTGTATCACAGCTTGGTATGGCTCCTGCTCTGCCCAAGACCACAAGAAATTACAAAGGGTCGCGAACGAAGCCCGGTCCATCACACAAACCAGCCTCCCATTCCGTCTACCATTCCCACTGCCTTGGAAAAGCAGCCAGCATAATCGAGGACCCCACTCACCCCGGACATTCTCTCTTCCACCTTCTTGCATCGGGAAAAAGATACAAAAGTCTGAGGCCACGTATCAACCGACTCAAGAACAGCATCTTCCCTGCTGCCATCAGACTTTTGAATGGACTTATCTTGCATTAAGTTGATCTCTCTCTACACCCTAGTTGTGACTGTAACACTACATCCTGCACTCTCTCCTTTCCTTCTCTATGAATTGTATGCTTTGTCGGTACAGCGTCCAAGAGACAGTACAAAACTTGGGGGCTCTTGTGGGATTAAATAGTATAATTGCTTATTTGGCATGGGCCTATTTAACTCAAAGGCAGTGGGTATTGAGGACCTGGTGTATTATTTCAGGCGGCGCATTCGGTTAGTTTAGAGAGGGAGTGCCTTCTGAAAATGGCTCTTTCAGTGGCGAAAGATTTTCCTGGGTGTGGAAGACATCACTTGGAGGTCACTCAGAGTTGTTTATAAATCGTGGTTTAAAAAATATTTTGGATTTGGCAAACCAGCTGACGTAACTTTGTCTGAAAGGGTGAGGAATAATGAAAAAATTTCAGCGATCACTCAGCATTTAAAATTGCCAGAGACACAGTCTGAATCATTGAAATTGGCTGAAATTCAATTACAAATGAAACAGCTACAACAAGGAAGAGAAATGGGACAGCTTGAATTGGAATTAAAAGCAAAGAGCGAGGGAGCCAATGTCAGAGGAAAGGGAAAGAGAGAGTGTGGCCCTGGCAGAACAAAAGGAGAGAAAGGGAGGAAAAAGAAAAAGGAGAGAGCCTTTGAACTTCAGAAGTTGGAAATGCAAAAAATTATCAACCTAAAATGGTGGTGGCAAAGACCGAATTTGAGGTAAGTGAAGAAGAAGAATTAATACATCCTAGTCAAAAGTCGAATGGGGATATGTTTAAATATATTCAAGCACCATCAACCTTTGATGGGAAGGGTGTGAAATCCTTTTTCATTTCATTTGAGAAAGTAGCTGAACAACTAAAATTGCCACAGACCATGTGGGTGTTGTTGGTTCAAACACAGTTGGTAGGTAGAGCGAGTGAGGTTTTTGCATCATTATCAGAGGAGGTATCTGGGGATTATGATGAGATGAAAAAAGCCATCTTAAATGCATCTGAACCACTGCCAGTAGCCCACAGACAGAAGCTTAGAAATATAAGGAAAAAACCAAGTTAAACATATATATATAATTTGAAGGAATCAAACAAAGTAACATTGATATGTGGATAAGAGCATTAAAAATAGACTAAATATATGGGATGGAATTTTACAAAATTTTTTCCAAGTGTCCATCTAGTCTGAAAGTGGGAGAGTTCCAGATCTGTTTTTTGGGCAAGTTTTCACACCCAATCTTATATACTCTGTCTCTCAAAGGATGGGCTACTCAGTTTCTAGCCAGAGAGACTATGGGCAGGGCTTAACTCGCCGGACAGCCTGTAGAGGGAGGTATTGCGCATGTGCAGACTTCTGATGCTGCACATGCGCATTAACAGTAGCTGGGGTTTGACAGACAGAGAGAGAGCTGTCAGGCCCCTGCTACTGTAGGCAGCCTCAACTAGCCCCGCATCCGCAATTGCAGAGGCCCGTGGCCTGAGATGCAGCCCCGCCACCCCCTGCCACTCAGACTGATCGTGGCACCTGTTCCCTCCCCCACCGATCGCAGTCAGAATGGCAGCGGACCTCCCCACCCCCCAATGCCCCACCCCCCCCATTGGCTTGCACTCCCATTGGCCTGTCCCCCATTGGTCCACCCCCACAGTCTCCAGACTCCCATTGACCCCGCCCCAGCACACCCCCCCATTGGCCCCACCCCCGGCATTGTCCAGTGGATGGTCCCAAGGTGCACAGTGGGCATTGCCCAGGTGCCAGGCTAGCACTGCCAGTCTGGCGCTGCCCAAGAGGCCTTGCAGCTGGCCTCCCCGGGCGGCCTCAATGGCTTCTGGTTCCACCGGTGAGGCCAACACAACTCATGGGGAGCAAGTGTTTTCCTCATCAGAGAGAACCTCTCCCAGCGAGGCTAAAGGCAAGTGAGCTGACAAAGATATGTAGAGGTAATATTGAGGAAGCAGGGGGGCTGCAGAAGGACTTGGACAGGTTAGGAGAGTGAGCAAAGAAGTAGCAGATGGAATACAATGTGGAAAGTGTGAGGTTATGCACTTTGGAAGGAGGAATGGAGGCATAGACTATTTTCTAAATGGGGAAATGCTTAGGAAATCAGAAACACAAAGTGACTTGGGAGTCGTTGTTCAAGATTCTCTTAAGGCAAACATGCAGGTTCAGTCGGCAGTTAGGAAGGCAAATGCAATGTTAGCATTCATGTCGAGAGGGATGTACTTCTGAGGTTGTATAAGGTTCTGGTCAGACCCCATTTGGAGTATTGTGAGCAGCTTTGGGCCCCTGGAATGAAGAGCTTGTCGTATGAGGAACGGTTGAGGTCTCTGGGTCTGTACTTGTTGGAGTTTAGAAGGATGAGGGGGGATCTTATTGAAACTTGCAGGATACTGCGAGGCCTGGATAGAGTGGACGTGCAGAGGATGTTTCCACTAGTGGGAAAAACTGGAACTAGAGGGCACAACCTCAGGCTAAAAGGAGATCCTTTAAAGCAGAGATGAGGAGGAATTTCTTCAGCTGGAGAATGGTGAATCTTTGCCGCAGAAGATTGTGGAGGCCAGGTCATTGAGTGTTTTTGAGACAGAGATATTTAGGTTCTTGATTAATAAGGGGATCGGGGGTTATGGGGAAAAGGCAGGAGAATGGGGATGAGAAAAATATCAGCCATGATTGAATGGCAGAGCAGACTCGATGGGCCGAGTGGCCTAATTCTGCTCCGATGTCTTATGGTCTTATGGAGCCCGGACGATTGAGCGCCAGACTCACTAATCACATGCAAAACAGCATTGGCACACATTGAAATAAATTAATCAGCCTCTCGCCCGTTTCCAGAGAGAGGAAGTGAGTGAGTGTTTCTGGAGGGGAGAAAGAATAAATGTGAGAAAGAGGGCAAGAGGGAGTGTGTGAGTATGAATGTGTCAGAGGGAGAGAGTGACTGTGTGAGAGTGTGAGGGTATGTGAGAAGGTGTGTGTGAGAGTCTGAGTGTGAGGGTGCATGTGTGTGTCTGGCTCACTCCCAGTCTCAGTGAGTGAATGAGTGATTCCGAGCCAGACACCCACACACTCTCACCCTCTTACAATTTACTAAGTTATATTCATGCCGACACTATAGTTAAGAAAGCCCACCAATGCCTCTACTTTCTCAGAAGACTAAGGAAATTTGGCATGTCAGCTGCAACTCTCACCAACTTTTATAGATGCACCATAGAAAGCATTCTTTCTGGTTGTATCGCAACTTGGTATGGCTTCTGCTTTGTCCAAGACCGCAAGAAACTACAAAAGATTGTGAATGTAGCCCAATCCATCACACAAACCAGCCTCCCATCCATTGACTCAGAGTACACTTCCCGCTGCCTCGGCAAAGCAGCCAGCATAATTAAGGATCCCACGCACCCCGACATTCTCTCTTCCACCCTCTTCCTTTGGGAAAAAGATACGGAAATCTGAGGTCACGTACCAACCGACTCAAGAACAGCTTCTTCCCTGCTGCTGTCAGACTTTTGAATGGACTTACCTTGCATTAAGTTGATCTTTCTCTGCACCCTAGCTATGACTGTAACACTACATTCTGCACTCTCTCGTTTCCTGCTCTATGAACGGTATGTTTTGTCTGTATGGCGCACAAGAAACAATGCTTTTCACTGTATGTTAATACATTTGACAATAATAAATCAAATCAAAATATTTCTTAATTACTCTTATTTTAATTATCAATTTGGAATTTTGATATTGCTTTATTTTTGCTCAGCAAATTGTTTCCTTTCTTCATCCTCAGCTGCTTCTGAAATTGATGGATCTTTCCAAAATTTGCTCATTGGCCCGTTGAGCGAGGGGAAAATTGGAAATGCGCTGGCCAATCCTCATACAAAACTGCTGAACAAGCCTGTGACTCTCGCTTCCTGCTTTTGTCAACAGAACATCAACCCAAACTCCTGCTTCTTCACACAAAGGGTTAAAGGACTGTCACTCCCTCAAAGCAGAAACTTTATTCTGTACTAATCCACCAGATTGTTTCCAATCCAAATCGATCGTTGTTATTAATAAAAATGTACGTGGAGAAACTGAGAACCGCTTTGCATGTCCGAATAACAATAAATAATGCTGTGGAAACAACAAGAGCGTTTGAAATGTAACACTGCAGCCTCCCAGGCAAACACACTCTATGTTTTCAATCATACAATTTAAACTGATAATCATGATTTCTAAATAACTCCTGCCGTCTGCCTTTAAGAGCTTTCACTCCTCCAACTGTTTCACTCAGACTCTCTCTTTTCAGTTTAATTGACAACACAGACCGCGGGTGATATCTTACCAAAAAATCGGCAGTACGTTGTTTCCGGCGAGAAAACCGGTGTGTTACTCTCCAGATATTACCACACTCTGCCAAAGAAAATCAAGGGGGTGTGTTCCACGCCGTCACACGGTGGGGTGGGTGGGTTAATTATATTAAAATCTATTTGAATGCAGGTGAAGCAGTTTCATGCTCATTATGGGTGTGTGTCTGGAAGATCTGAATTTGCCGGAGAGTACAGCAGCTTCCAGACCCTGAGCTCCCCCCGCCCTGCCCCGGCATTCACATGGATGGAAAACACGGGCTCAAGATCGCCCCCTGCGTTTCGCTGGCAGATTGTGGTGTACATTTTAGATGTTCTCTCTCTTATCACTGCTCTTACACCAGCGCTGAATAAATATTTAAACTTGAGGTGGTTGGCGTGTTAATTTTAACTTGTTGAAATCAAAGTTATTAAACAGCTTCATAATGGGGTGTGAAGGTTACCACCCTGAGACCACCAGTGATTGGCTGAATGGGGTGATTATCTGGGGCCGTTAGCCCAAGCTGAAAATTCCCACCGGGAACCAATCCTTCCTGGTCCTGACAATCGGGTACTAGATGCCAAGCACTTCAAGGTGGGCAAGACGATAAGTACAGCCTCCAAGTGTGTGTGTGTATTGGCCCCTCTGCTACTGCCAGGCTGAAGAGGGAGGGTCTTCATGTGACCTTCAAGGTGGTATTGTACCTCAGTGGTGAAGGGTTCAGGGTCTGTGTGGGGGTCACGATATCTGTGGGTCAGGGGAAGGCTGGCCTGGCACAGTACTCTGAGATCGGAGCACCCTTTAAGCCGGGCTTATGGGTATGATTCATGTTGGCAATTTTTTCCAACCACAGGATGCTTGAATCCCACCTGGTTAGTGTCACCAGTGCTAGCAGGAAACATTCCAATTTTCCCACTGGCGGAAGCACTTTGATTTTTTTGGGAGAATTGTGGCCATTAATGTTTCCTCAGGGGCCTATCACGGTACAGGTGAAAGTTGCTGTCTGTCTCAAGTGGTAATGAAAAGACCTACATTTATATAGCGCCTTTCACATCCTCAGGATGTGCCAGAGTGCTTTACAGCCAATGAGGTACTTTTGAAGTCACTGTTGCAACATGTAGGAACACGGCAGCCAATTTGAGCACAGCAAGCTCCCATGAATAGCAATGAAATAAATGACCAAACTGTTTCAGTGACGTTGGTTGAGGGATGAATTTTAGTTAGGACACTGAGGAGAATACACCCGCCCTTCTTCAATATTGTGTCTTGGAATCTTTTATGTCAAAGAGAGCCGAGGGGGTTTTGCTTTAATATCTCATCCAACCAACAGCCTCCCCAACAGTGCAGCATTCCTGTCGCATTGATGTGTCAGCTTAACTGTCTGTCCTCAGATTAGAACACCAGGTTAAAGTCCAACAGGTTTATTTGGTGGCAAATACCATAAGCTTTCGGAGCGCTGCCCCTTCGTCAGATGGAGTCTGACGAAGGGGCAGCGCTCCGAAAGCTTATGGTATTTGCTACCAAATAAACCTGTTGGACTTTAACCTGGTGTTGTGAGACTTCTTACTGTGCTTACCCCAGTCCAACGCCGGCATCTCCACATCATGTCCTCAGATTCCCAGTCTGGGTCTTGGATCCATGACCTAGTGACTCAAGGGGTCAGAGTGATACTCTCTTAGCTCTGACTGACACCAGGTCATCCTTTTAAATATGCAAATGAAGCTTATGTAGGACACAGATTGACACTTTGATGGGCAACTGGACCAATTGTGAGTGAATTGTGTATTTACCATTTTCAGGCATCCAGAGTCCATGATGGGAAAATCGAGACCACTCCTGCAGGCTTCCTGATCCTGTATCTCTGTGATATGGTTTGTTGTAGAATTGGAATGCTGTAATCTTCTCGAAATCACTGAATTAATGAGAACACCTCTTTTATGCTGTAATATTGCAGCTAAACTCTGCTGTGAAAGCTAATTCTCGTTAATGAATTGGAGTTGTATTTTAAAAATGTATTAAGCCATATCTCTGCTGACAATCTCTCTACTTTTATATTTATGTAATGCCAAATCGTTGCACAATAATAAAAAAATTCAGCTTATTTTAGCATAATAAGAATTTATTTAACTTCCTTTTGTTATTCCAGCTTCTGATTTTTTTCTGTCCCAATCATTTATTCACTGTGTAAAATCTATAAAAAGCAAAATAAATTAACACATTTCACTTCCAGCCTTGTTTATGATTTGTGATTGGTTGCTTACTCATCACGGTTGCCAAGTGTCCCCTTGACTTGGTGGTGGATTCAAACTGACATTGAGAAAAGGGAAATCCACCACACAGAGATCACTGGATCACTGTATCACTCGGTCACTGGATCGATCGACCACTGGATCACTCAATCACCCTGGATAAAAGCAAATTACTGCAGATGCTGGAATCTGAAACCAGAAGAGAAAACGCTGGAAAATCTCAGCAGGTCTGACAGCATCTGTAAGGAGAGAAAAGAGCTGACGCTTCGAGTCCAGATGACCCTTTGTCAAAGCTTTGAGCATCTCCTTACAGATGCTGCCAGACCTGCTGAGATTTTCCAGCGTTTTCTCTTTTGGCACTCTATCACACTGTCGCTCAGAGTCAAATTCCTTTCATGTTTCCTATGATGCAATGAGGATATTTTACCGTGTCAAAGACACGATATAAATACATGTTGTAGTTGTTTATCAGAAAATGCCAGAATTCCCGAGTATGTCTTGGGTATCATAACATGCCCAGATACATTCCCACCTTCCCAGTGATGGTACTGATAGATTGACACAATCCACACCTTTATCGTCTGATCTTTAAATTGAGTTCCTGACTTTTGACATTTAGCTGCTGTTTATGGGACCCGGGTAAGCTTTGTGAACCCAGTCAAATGGCTTGTAAAACACTGCACGTATTTCATTTTTAATTAGCTGCCTTGTCACCTTTTATTGCTCGATTTGACAGACACAGAATGAAGCCGCACGGTGCTGCAACATGTCGACATTGGGATATTAAAACAGATCTCAGTGCTTAATGAACCTGAATGGAACACACAATCTCATAACTGCATCGCCTGAGGTTCCTCTGATAGGGCAGCTTCAGAAAATGTCTAATTTCTCTCCTCAAATTATAACTGCCCGAGGAAAGATTAAAGGACTCGTTTGGAATTGGATATAATTGTTTTGAGCTGAATGAAAATGAATTATTGGTCTCTGGGGTAAGGAAGAAGCCCTTGGACATCAGCATTAATCTCCAAATCTCCAGCAATCAACTGTTCTAACACAATGACACACACCAAATACTGCTACATTCTGAAGAAGCAAAGCTCGGTTGGTCTTTTCTTCTTATCTCTGAGTCAGAAGGTCATGGGTCAAGGCAGGGTGTTGAGCTCAAAAGTTCAGGCTGACGTTCCAATGCATTACTGAGGGAGTGCTGTAATGGCAGACACTACGACAACGGATGAATGAACACCGCTCGACAATCACCAGGCAGGAGTGTTCTCTTCCTGTTGGGGAACACTTCAACAGTCATGGGCATTCAGCTTCTGATCTTCGGGTAAGCATTCTCCAAGGCGGCCTTCACGACACACAACAACACAGAATCGCTGAGCAGAAACTGATAGCCAAGTTCCGCACACATGAGGATGGTCTCAACTGGGATCTTGGGTTCATGTCCCACCATCTGTAACCCCCACGACTTGCCTGGGCCTACAAAATCTCACTAACTGTCCTGGCTGGAGACAATACACATCTCTTTAAACTGTGCTTAACCCTCTCTCCACTCACATTGTCTGTACCTTTAAAACTTGATTACCTGTAAAGACTCGCATTCCAACCATTATCTTGTAAATTGAGTTTGTGTCTGTATATGCCCTGTTTGTGAACACAACTCCTCACTCACCTGAAGAAGGAGTGACACTCCGAAAGCTTGTGCTACCAAATAAACCTGTTGGACTTTAACTTGGTGTTGTGAGACTTTTTATTGTGCTTACCCCAATCCCACGCTGGCATCTTCACATCATGAGTGCTGTAATGCCAGAGATGTGTGTGTCAAATGTGGCAATAAACCAAGATCCTGTCTGCTCTCAAGAGTGGATGTGTAAGATCTCATAATATTACTGTCGAGGAGGGGAATTCTCCCAAGTTTCCTGGCAAATATTTACCTCTCAACAAACTAGTTATTAAGGCAGATTGTCTGGTCATCATTACATTGCTGTTTGTGGGGAGTTTGCTGTGTGTAAATTGGTTGACTGCCATGTTTCCTATATTACAACAATGACTGCTCTTTAAAAGTACGTCATTGCCTGGAAAGCACTGAGGGCACAAAAGGTACTACCTAAAAGTTATTCTTCTTCATGAAACACAAACTCACACAGGTCATTGTGACCTCCATTTCCAACTCTATTACCATCAGCGTTTGTACTTTGCCCACAATACATCACAGCCATTCACTGGAAATTGTCAAATGGGTACAAACACTTGGATTTGAAAAAGATTCTTGCAATCACATAATGGTTTGGAAGCTGGGAATGTGGCCAATTAGAATTGGCATATGGTTGGAATGGGTTAAAATCATGATGCCCCAGAGACATCTCATGAGTAGCTCAAACCAAGATAATCAAGACCACTCATCCACAAGAACACAAGAGAAAGGAGCAGGAGTAAACCTGCCTCTCCTTTCAACAAGATCAAGGCTGATCTTAGGCTGTGACTCCATTTTCCCACCCACTCCCCATATCCAGTCCCTGAGAGACCAAAAATCTATTTATGCCTACCTTAAATATATTCAGTTACGGAGCATCCACAACCCTCTGGAGTACAGAATTCCAAAAATTTCCATCCCTTTAAGTGAAGTAATTTCTCCTTATCTCAGTGATAAATGATTGTCCCCTTATCCTGAGACTGTGTCCCCGTGTTTTAGATTCCCCAACCAATGGAAACAATCTCTCAGCCTCCACCCCATCAAACCCCGACAGAATCTTGGATGTTTTAATGAGATCACTTCTCATGCTTCTAAACTCCAGAGAATATCGGCCCAATTTACTCAGCCTCTCATCATAGGCGAACCCCCTCATCCCAGGGACCAATCTCGTGAATCTTAGCAATACAACCAATGCAACTGTATCCTTTCTTAAATGTGGAGACCGAAACTGCACACAGTATTCCAGATGTGGTCTCACTAAAACCCTGTGTAACTACATCGAGACTTCTTCATTTCCTGTACTCCAAACCCCTGCAATGCTATTTGTTTTCCTAATCGCTTGCTATACCTGCATGCTAACGTGTGTTCGCTGTACCAAGTCTCTTTGAACATCAATACTTACAAGTTTCACAACACTTAAAAAAATTCTGATTTTTCATTCTTCTGAATAAAGTGAATAACTTCACATTTCCTCCATTATAATCCATCTGCTGTCTTAATGCCCACTGAAAACCTCTCTAATCTCTTTGCAGCCTCTCTGTGTCCTCCTCACAGCTTACCTTCCCACCTAGCTTGATATCATCAGCAAAATTGGATACCTTACTCTCTGTCTCTTTATTTAAGTCATTAACATGGATTGTAAATAGCTATTGCCCCAGCACTGATCCTTACAGCACTCCGCTATTCACTGCCTGACAACTTGAAAAAGCCCTGTTTATGCCCAGTCTCTACTTTCTATCTGTTAACAATCCTCCTCCTCTGCTGAAATAATACCAACTCCATGGGCCCTTATCTTGCCTATTAACCTTTTGGGTGAGACCTTATTGAATGTCTTTTGGAAATCCAGATATACAATATCTACTGGCTTCCCTGTATCTACCCTACTAGTTACATCCTCAAAAAACTCGAATAAGTTTGTCAAACAGGATTTCCCCTCAGTAAACCATGTTTATTTTTTCCAATCCTATGATTTTCCAAGCTTTTACCACAGTCATCCATCCACTGATGTTCAACACATGTACAGTGAGCAATGATACTCAAACAAATTAGATTATCTGAACTTTTGGAGAAACGGCAATCATCGTTAGATTCCACTCCGCTCCTGCTGTTCTGAGCTACAACAAACCTCCGCATTTCTGGACAGGCCACCCAATCCCTGCTTCTTGAAAAATGTGCAGAGTTCCTTCCATCCAATTTGCTTCCTCATACCACTGGATCATCAGGAGAAGACAAGTCATACCTCTGTTTATACAGCCCTAGCTGCTGTATTCTGGTTAGTGTTTCAGCCTCCTCCGGATTGTCAGTGTGTTAGTGAGCATATGAGTGAATGAGTGTTTTAATGGGTGAGTGAATGGGTGAATTTATATGCATCTAAGTAGGCAGGTTGTTAAGGGGATAGCTGGGAAGGATGGCAGCTCGTTCAGGTGTTAAGTTGGTAGAATGGCAGTAGATAGGAAGGCAGGTGGGCGGTGGGTGAGATGTGTCGGTGGGTGAAATGGGTAGGTGGGTCGGGGGATAGGTGGGTAGGGAGTGGTTCTCAGGTCGGGGATGGGGAAGTCAGGTCAGTTTGGAGTGGAGGGAGTTAGGGTGTCAATTGTATAATTACCCAGGAGTTAAACTAGGATTGTCCTGTGTAATAATTCCTGGGTAGCCATCTGCCTGACTCTAGTAGAGTCAGATACTTTTTCAGAGTCCAGTGGAGCAGGTAAAGTGCCTATCAGAATTTCACACTTCTCAGGAAATTTCCACGGAATCAGTGTTGGGACTTCCGAGAAGTCCTGAAGAACATTTTGGGCTGTACATCTGGTCTCCGTCACAGAAAAGACACATCTCAAAATATAAATTCTGGAAGCCATAGCCAAGATTTCTGGTGAAGATTTTACATAGATAGGTGAGGGCATGGATAGGTGAGGGTACGGATAGGTGAGGGTATAGACAGGTGAGGGTATGGATAGGTGAGGGCATGGATAGGTGAGGGTATGGGTAGGTGAGGGTAGAGATAGGTGAGGGTATGGGTTGGTGAGGGTCTGGGTAGGTGAGGGTCGGGGTAGGTGAGGGTATGGATAGGTGAGGGTATGGATAGGTGAGGGTCGGGGTAGGTGAGGAGATGGTAGGTGAGGGGATTTGCAGGTGAGGGTCGGGTAGGTGAGGGTATGAGTGGTGAGGGTATTTGCAGGTGAGGATATGGGTAGGTGAGGGTCAGGGTAGGTGAGGGTTGGGGTAGGTGAGGGTATGGGTAGGTGAGGATATTTGCAGGTGAGGGTATGGGTAGGTGAGGGTCGGGGTAGGTGAGGGTCGGGGTAGGTGAGGGTATGGGTAGGTGAGGGTATGGATAGGTGAGGGTCGGGGTAGGTGAGGAGATGGTAGGTGAGGGGATTTGCAGGTGAGGGTCTGGTAGGTGAGGGTATGAGTGGTGAGGGTATTTGCAGGTGAGGATATGGGTAGGTGAGGATATGGGTAGGTGAGGGTCGGGGTAGGTGAGGGTATTTGCAGGTGAGGATGTGGGTAGGTGAGGATATGGATAGGTGAGGGTATGGATAGGTGAGGATCTGGGTAGGTGAGGGTCTGGGTAAATGAGGGTCGGGGTAGGTGAGGGTCAGGGTAGGTGAGGGTCTGGGCAGGTGAGTGTCTAGACAGATGAGGGTATAGATAGGTGAGGGTCTGGATAGGTGAGGGTCGGGGTAGGTGAGGGTCGGAGTAGGTGAGGGTCAAGGTAGGTGAGGGTATGGGTAGGTGAGGGTATTTGCAGGTGGGTTATGGGTAGTTGAGGGTCGGGGTAGGTGAGGGTACAGAGGTGAGGACATGTGCTGCATTAAAAGGAATTCAATGTGAGTTAATAAGTGGCCCTCGATGGTCACTTCATGATGGAACTGCAGATGGTAAATTACTATTCACGTTTTATTTGCTTTGCTGACAGTGATTATCATCATGTTTTTAAGAAAACAAACCCTTTGCTGGGAGTTGAAATCTGCTAATTATTTAATTAAAAGCAGGAGCAATTAACTAATCTCTTCCGTTATGTTTCTGTACAAAACACAAATGAAACAATTCCTAAACTTGCCAATGACTGAGGGCACATATCAATCAACTGGCACGTAACACTTTTATACGATCATAGGATGGATTAGCAGAGAAGGAAGCCATTCGGCCCATTGCTCCTGTTCCGGCTCTTTGGACAATCTATCCAATTAGTCCCATTATCCTTTCCTTCCCCACAGATCTGCAAATCTTCAACTTGAAGTAGTTATCCAATTCTCTTTTGTAAGTTATTGTTGTGTCTGCTTCCACCATCCTTAAAGGGGGCGCCTTCCAGAGTCAGACCTCGCTGTGTTACAGGACATTCTCCTCAATCCCACTGACTCTATCACCAATTATCTGACAATCTGTGCCCATTGGCACAGCCAATGGAAGCGCATCCTCCTTCTTTATGCAAAAGAAAACCCCTCATGATTTTTAAACAGCTCGATTAAATCTCCCGTTAATTTCCTCTTCTCCAAGAAGAAGAATCCCAGCTTCTCAAATCTCCCACAGTGCACCACCCCTCAACCTTCATCCCGCTGTGGAAAAGAGCATTTCAGAAGCAGGATCTCAAACCTGGGATTGTGGTCTTGGTTTACTGGGCAGCAGTGATTCCCATCCTTCAATGGGGGGGGGGGGGGTGAAAGAGGGTGGGGGTGGGGGGGGGGGGAGGTGGGAGGGAGTGGGGTGGATTCACCATCCACCACTGGTGGGAATCCTGATCTCCCACTGCATCAAGTGTTGGGGCTAAAATGGCCTTCTTACCAGGGGTGGCATGGTAGCAAAGTTGGGGTGGCACGGTAGCACAGTGGTTAGCACGGCTGCCTCACAGCGCCAGGGACCTGGGTTCAATTCCCGGCTTGGGTCACTGTCTGTGTGGAGTTTGCATGCTCTCCCCATGTCAATAGAACATAGAACATAGAACATTACAGCGCAGAACAGGCCCTTCGGCCCACGATGTTGCACCGACCAGTTAAAAAAAAAAACTGTGACCCTCCAACCTAAACCAATTTCTTTTCGTCCATGAACCTATCTACGGATCTCTTAAACACCCCCAAACTAGGCGCATTTACAACTGATGCTGGCAGGGCATTCCAATCCCTCACCACCCTCTGGGTAAAGAACCTACCCCTGACATCGGTTCTATAACTACCCCCCCTCAATTTAAAGCCATGCCCCCTCGTGCTGGATTTCTCCATCAGAGGAAAAAGGCTATCACTATCCACCCTATCTAAACCTCTAATCATCTTATATGTTTCAATAAGATCCCCTCTCAGCCGCCGCCTTTCCAGCGAAAACAATCCCACATCCCTCAGCCTCTCCTCATAGGATCTCCCCTCCATACCAGGCAACATCCTGGTAAACCTCCTCTGCACCCTCTCCAAAGCCTCCACATCCTTCCTGTAATGTGGGGACCAGAACTGCACACAGTACTCCAAGTGCGGCCGCACCAGAGTTGTGTACAGTTGCAACATAACGCTACGACTCCTAAATTCAATCCCCCTACCAATAAACGCCAAGACACCATATGCCTTCTTAACAACCTTATCTACTTGATTCCCAACTTTCAGGGATCTATGCACACATACACCTAGATCCCTCTGCTCCTCCACACTATTCAAAGTCCTCCCGTTAGCCCTATACTCAACACATCTGTTATTCCTACCAAAGTGAATTACCTCACACTTCTCCGCATTAAACTCCATCCGCCACCTCTCGGCCCAACTTTGCAACCTGTCTAAGTCTTCCTGCAAACTACGACACCCTTCCTCACTGTCTACCACACCACCGACTTTGGTGTCATCAGCAAATTTGCTAATCCACCCAACTATACCCTCATCCAGATCATTAATAAATATTACAAACAGCAGTGGCCCCAAAACAGATCCCTGAGGTACACCACTTGTAACCGCACTCCATGATGAATATTTACTATCAACCACCACCCTCTGTTTCCTATCCGCTAGCCAATTCCTGATCCAATTTCCTAGATCACCCCCAATCCCATACATCTGCATTTTCTGTAGAAGCCTACCATGGTGAACCTTATCAAACGCCTTACTAAAATCCATATATACCACGTCCACTGCCTTGCCCCCATCCACCTCCTTGGTCACTTTCTCAAAAAACTCAATAAGGTTAGTAAGGCACGACCTACCTGCCACAAAACCATGCTGACTATCACCTATCAATTCATTACTCTCCAAATAACTATAAATCCTATCCCTTATAATTTTTTCCAACATCTTGCCGACAACAGAAGTGAGACTCACCGGTCTATAATTCCCGGGGAAGTCTCTGTTCCCCTTCTTAAACAATGGGACAACATTCGCTAACCTCCAATCTTCTGGTACTATACCAGAGGCCAACGACGACCTGAAGATCAGAGCCAGAGGCTCTGCAATCACTTCTCTTGCCTCCCAGAGAATCCTTGGATAAATCCCATCCGGACCAGGGGATTTATCTATTTTCAGACCCTCCAGAATATCCTGCACATCCTCCTTATCAACTGTAATACTGTCTATTCTACTCCCCTGCAACCCAGTGTCCTCCTCAGCTATATTCATGTCCCCTTGCGTGAACACCGAAGAGAAATATTGGTTCAATGCTTCACCAATCTCCTCCGGTTCCACACATAACTTCCCTCTGCCATCTATAACTGGCCCTAAACTTGCCCTAACCAACCTTCTGTTCTTGACATACCTATAGAACGCCTTAGGATTCTCTTTAACCCTATCCGCCAAAGTCTTCTCATGTCCCCTTTTAGCCCTTCTAAGCTCGCTCTTCAACTCCCTCTTAGCCAATCTAAAGCTTTCTAGTGCACTACCCGAGTGCTCACGTCTCATCCGAACATAAGCCTCCTTTTTCTTTTTAACCAACAAAGAAACTTTTTTGGTGCACCACGGTTCCCTAGCCCTACCAATTCCTCCTTGCCTGACAGGGACATACCTATCACAGACTCGCAGTAGCTGCTCCTTGAAAAAACTCCACATGTCGGACGTTCCCAGTCCCTGTAATCTCCTAGTCCAACCTATGTTTCCTAATTCTCTCCTAATAGCCTCATAATTACCCTTCCCCCAGCTAAAACCACTGGCCCGAGGTTCATGCCTATCCCTTTCCATCACTAAGGTGAACGTAACCGAATTGTGGTCACTATCACCAAAATGCACACCAACTTCCAAGTCTAGCACCTGGTCTGGCTCATTTCCCAGCACCAGATCCAATATAGCCTCACCTCTAGTTGGCCTGTCTACATACTGAGTCAAAAAACCTTCCTGCACGCTTTGAACAAAAACTGACCCCTCTAACGAGCTAGAGCTATAACAATTCCAGTCAATATTAGTCAAGTTAAAATCCCCCATAACAATTGCCCTATTACTTTCACTCCTAAGCAGGATTGACTCCGCAATCCTTTCCTCAACCTCTCTAGAACTTTTAGGAGGTCTATAAAAGACTCCCAACAGGGTGACCTCTCCTCTCCTATTTCTAATCTCCGCCCATACTACCTCAACAGATAAGTCCTCATCAAACCTCCTCTCTGACACTGTGATACAATCTCTGACCAATAATGCTACCCCTCCCCCTCTTCTACCTCCTTCCCTACTTCGACTAAAACATTTGAACCCTGGGACCTGCAGCATCCATTCCTGCCCCTGCTCTATCCATGTCTCTGAAATAGCCACAACATCGAAGTCCCAGGTACTGATCCACGCTGCAAGTTCACCCACTTTATTGCGAATACTCCTGGCATTGAAGTATACACATTTCAAACCCTGCTCCACCCCACCTCTGCAATGCCGTGCATTGCAGTCCCCATCCATGCATCCCTCACTTTCAGCCCCACTACTCAGGATCCCTCCCCCCCCCCGAATCAGTTTAAACCTCCCTGCATGGCCTTAGCAAATTTACCCCCCAGGATATTGGTCCCCTTCTGATTAAGGTGTAGACCATCCTTCTCATAGAGGTCACACCTTCCCCAGTACGAGCCCCAATTGCTTAAGTACCTGAACCCCTCCCTCCTGCACCATCCCCTCAGCCATGAATTCAAACCTTCCCTCTCCCTATTCCTCTCTAAACTATCCCGTGGTACAGGCAAGAGTCCAGAGATAACCACTCTGTCAGTCTTGGCCTTTAGTTTCCACCCCAACTCCATAAATCCCTGCCTAATATCCCCTTCCCCTATCCTCCCTATGTCGTGTGTCCCCACATGTACAATAACTTGTGGTTTATCTCCCTCCCCCCTAAGAGTCCTGAATACCCTGTCAGACACATCCCGGACCCCAGCCCCTGGTAGGCAACACACCAACCCTGAGTCCCTACCTTTAGTTCCGACCCTCCTATCTGTCCCCTTAATTGTGGAGTCCCCAATCACAAGGCCCAGTCTTTTACAGCCCCTAACCACCTGAGCTTTCTCACTCGGCTCACCCCCAGAGATCTGCTCTCTATGCTCAGTTGATTCCTCCTCAACTGTAGCCTCCAGCACCGAAAACCTATTATGGAGGGGAACCGCCCCAGGGGATTGTCTTCCCGATTGCTTCTTACCCCTCCTCCTGGCATTGACCCAAGCCTCATTTCTAGGAGTTACTATTTCTCTATAACTCCTATCAACTTCCACCTCCGCCTCCCGAATTATGCGGAGTTCCTCTAACTCCCCCTCCATCTCCTTTACACGCTCCTCCAGAAGCTGCAATCTAATGCACTTCTTACAACTAAAATCTCCTGAAACACTACTGGATTTCCTCACCACATACATCCCACAGGAGATGCAGCATACTGCCTGAACTGCCATCCCTGAAGCCATTACCAGCAAGAAAAAAAGAAAACAAAAAACTTCCCCACACTTATAATTAGGTTAGAGGAGGATGGAAGGGTGGGATCCTCTACCAGTGTAGAGGATCGGGTATCTCCTCTGCACCAATTTATAGGGCTAGGGGCCCGAGAGAAAAAAAAACTACAGCTACCGGCAGGCTTCGCGATGCGGCCTTCCGGTTTCCGTTAATTACAAAAAACCTCCCGAAAATTAGACAAAAAAACCCCCAGAATTTACTCACAGTCCGCGCTCTCTCTCTCACCGCTCACAGTCTCCACCCCGCATGTCTGCGTGGGTTTCCTCCGGATGCTGCGGTCTCCTCCCACCGGAGGAAATGTGCGGGTTAGGTTGATAGGCCTAAATTGACCCTTAGTGTCAGGGGGACTAGTTAGGGTAAATGCATGGGCTTATGGGGACAGGGCCTGGGTGGGATTGTGGTTGGTGCAGACTCGATGGGCCAAATGGCCTCCTCCTGCATTGTAGGGATTCTATGATTCTAGGTGCCAAACCCATTGCCAGTCACCCCGGCCTGTGACCCCAATCAGCTTCCTGCCCAGACTGGCCGGGAACCCAATAATTATCAAAATCACTGGTTTGCATTTCATTAACGGGCTGGAAGCTTCTCATGATGCACCCACCTCCCCAGCGGGAACTGCCTGTGTGGGTTTTGGTGATGGTCTTAACTTTCGCACAACTGTTGCAGTGCCCCTGAGGGAGTCAAGTAGGTAAGGGCAGTCCCCTCTGTCATTGCCAGGCTGCAGAGAGAAGGTCCCCCAAGAGACCTAGGCATTGGGGGGGGGCGCAGGCAGGGGGGAAGGGGCTGATCTCAGGGTTCTCCCCTCGGGATGGAGGTCTGAACTGCCCCTAACCCTGGGAAACCGGAAGATCACTCTTGTCATGGTGATTTTGAGCAGCTCTCTGGTCAAAATCTTCATTCTTTTCTGTGAACTGTGAAAACTTTGGAGTGGCCTGGTCGCTAATCTCCATACTCCCTGGATTCCTGGGAGGTTTCCAGATCACTCCATTTTGTAGAATTCCTTTCTATGGTAATACATTGCAAAACTTTGAAAAATCTTTGAAAAAAGCTTTGAAAACATTTGAACTCATTTCATGGTCCAGAACCTTTAACTAGCCTTTGACTGCAAGCTTAATTGTTTTTACACAACATGCTCAAGGTTTGTTTATTCATCTTTTCTTTCACGGTTGAATGTATCTGAAGTACCCTCCTCCCTCCCCATCTGCCCATTGTTTCTAAACACAATGTTATAAATATTCTAGTTCTGTTTGACAGCTGCGGGCAACCTCAAAGCAGCTACATGGCAATGGATTTCACAAGGCCTCAAAGACTTGTGAAGGTTTTCAGCTTTCAAGGAAGGCTCAGAGTTAAAAGAATAGGTCTCAGGGAATGGAATTCCCCCCTAGTGAAAGTCAGTGAGAGGACTTCAAAGGGGTCTTCTGACACCTGCACCTTCTGAGAGAGAGAAAGGGGAAGCTTGCCCACGTGTCCAGGGACCACGAGATTGAATTGAGCAGGTCACTTCAAAGTTTTCACAGTACACAGATAAGAATGAAAAGCTGCCTGAAATCACCATGCTAAGAGTGACCTTCAGGTTTCCCAGGGGCAGAATGGGCAGTCTATCCCAGAGACCCCCATCCCAAGGGGAGAGCCCTGAGATCAACCCCTTTCCCCCAGCTCAAGTTCCTACCAGGAGCCTTAGAGGACCCTCCTTCTGCAGCTTGGAAGCAACAGAGGAACACCTGGCCAGGACACTTATTTTCTGGACCTTCCTCAAAGTCCAGCATGCCAGATCAGGGTGTCACTGCCAGGGTATCAGTGCCAAGGGGCACTGCCAAGGACTGGGACCTGGAAAGGAGTGCGCTGGGTATACCTGGTGGGAAGCTGTCCTGAGGAAGGGGCAGAGCCTGAAGGGACCGTATCATGGACTGTTTGTCTGGTGGGGCAGGAGGAGGGTTCGGGTCACCCTCATGCTTGCTTGATAGAAACATAGAAACTAGAAGAAGGAGTAGGCCATTCGGCCGTTCGAGCCTGCTCTCCCATTCATTTTGAATGTGGCTGATCATCGAATTCAATCTCCTGATTCCCCCTTCCCCCCCTATCCCTTGATCCCTTTAGCCCCAAGAGTTATATCTAATTTCTTCTTGAAATCAGATCACGTTTTGGCCTCAACTACATTCTGTGACAGCAAATTCCACACTTCCACCACCCTCTGGGTGAAGAAATTTCTCCTCACCTCAGTTCTAAAAGGTTCACCCCTTATCCTCAAACTATGACTCCCCCAACCATTGGTAACATTCTTTCTAAATCTATCCTGCCCAAACTTGTTGGAATTTTATAAATTTCTATGAGACCCCTCTCACTCTTCTAAACTCCAGTGAATATAATCCTAACCAACTTAGTCTCTCCTCATATGACAGATCTGCCATCCCAGGGATCAGCCTGGTAAACCTTCGCTATACTCCCTCTATAGCAACGATAATCTTCCCCAGATAAGGACACCAAAACTGCACACAATACTCCAGGTGTGGCCTCACCAATGCCCTATACAATTGCAGCAAAACATCTCTATCCCTATGCTCAAATCCTCTCGCTATGAAGGCCAACATACCATTTGCCTACTGTACCTGCACACTTACTTTCAGCGACTAATGCACGAGGACTGCAAGGTCTCGCTGAGTATCCACCTCTCTCAATTTACACCCATTCAAGTAATGATCTGTCTTCCTATTATTGCTACCAAAGTGGATAACCTCATATTTATCCCATTATACTGCATTTGCCATGCAAATGCCCACACACTCAGCCTGTCCAAATCACACTGAAGCATCTCTGCATCCTCCTCACAGCTCACCCTCCCATCCAACTTTGTATCATCTGCAAATTTGGAGATAACACATTCAGTTCCCTCTTCCAAATCATTAACATATAATGTAAACAGTTGGGGTCCTAGCACAGATCCCTGCAGAACCCCACTAGTCACTGACTGCCAATCAGAAAAAGACCCATTTATGCCAACTCTTTGCTTCCTATCTGCTAACCAGCTTTCTATCCATCTCACGACATTACCGCAATTCCATGTGCTTTAACTTTACTGTCTGTTAAGTGAAACCTTGTCGAAAGTCTTCTGAAAGTCTAAATAAACCACATCCACTGGTTCTCCTCAAACAACTCGACTAGTTTTAAAAAATTCACTTGTGGGACATGGGCATCACTGGCTGGTGAGCATTTATTGCCCATCCCTAGTTGCCCCTGGAGGGCAGTTGAGAGTCAACCACTTTGCTGTGGGTCTGGAGTCACATGGAGGCCAGACCAGATAAGGACAGCAGATTTCCTTCCCTAAAGGACATTAGAGAGCCAGATGGGTTTTTCCAAAAATCAACAATGGTTTATCAGTAGATTCTTAATTCCAGATATTTTTTATTGAATTTGAATTCCACCAAGTGCCATGACAGGATTCGAACCTGGTTCCCCAGAACATTAGCTGAGTTTCTGGCAATAATACCACTAGGCCATTGCCTTCCCTGGTTACATCCTCAAAAAATTCCAATAGATTTATCAAGCATGATTTCCCTTTTGTAAATCCTTTGTCTGATTATACGACTGCCTTCCGAATGTTGAGTTTTGAAATCCTTGATAATAAACTCTAGCAACTTCTCCAGTGCTGACGTTAGGCTCACTGGTCTATAGTTCCCTGTTTTGTCTCTACCTCCCTTTTGAATAACAGGCTTACATTAACTACCCTCCAATCTGTAGGAACCAATCCAGAGTCCAAAGAATTTTGGAAAATAACCACTAATGGATCTACTATTTCTAGGGCCACTTCCTTAAGTACTCTGGGATGAAGATTATCTGGACCTGGAGATTTATCCACCTTCAATCCCATCAATTTCCCCGAAACCATTTCTCTACTAATGCTGATTTTCTTCAGCTCCTCAGTAAAACAGGTTTCCCTCAGCACTTCTCGGACATTATTCATGTCTTCCTTTGTGAAGACTAAAGCAAAGTACAAATTTAATTCCTCAGCCATTTCTTTATTCCTGTTATGAATTCTCCTGTTTCTGACTGTAAGGGGCCCACATTTGTTTTTGTCAATCTTTTTCTCTATATCTATAGAAACTTTTACAGTCAGTTTTTATGTTCCCCACTAGCTTACTTCCATACTCTATTTTTCCCTTCTTAATCAATCGCTTAGTCCTCCTTTGCTGAATTTTAAACTGCTTCCAATCCTCAGGCCTATTGCTTTTTCTTACCAATTTGAATCAGATACTATCTCTAATTTCCCTTGTAAGCCAGGATTTGGCCACAATTCCCTTACCACACTTGCGCCAAACAGGAATAAGCAGCTGCTGAGGTTCATCTATTCATTCCTTAAATGCCTGCCATTGCCTGTCCACTGTCTTTCCTTTCAGACCAGAGAATCCCGCTGCTAGCAAACAATGCGCCAACTCCCACTGGTGGGAAACACATGGCTGGGAGGCCAGAGAATCTCGCCCCATATCCGATGTTACTAATTTCCACAAATATCTGCATGGTAGTATGTTCACTTTGCTAACTGACCTCCAAATCCTTCCAGTTATATTTGTTTCTAAGAAGGGAACACCATCCCTAGTGAGAGTACAGCTCCTGGGCATTGACTTTAGTGGCCCATCAGTATAAGTTTGAACATTGTAACTCAGCAAATCATGCAAATGCGGCCATTCTTTCAATATTTTCTGTGGAGACAGGTTCATTACTAGCCACTAAGCTTAGCTCCACAGACACACATGAGATGCCAATGGCCCCAGAGTAATTAATGAAGAAACTCACCAGGATGTGGTGCTTAGATAGTGTTGAATCCTGTCACAAATTGCTGGCCTGAAAAGTGTGATGAAACTGGTGGAGTATTTCACAAGTAGAAATGAATCGTGTTGATCAAGGCCGTCCCCCGTGGGGTTCAGGAGTCATTATTGTGCCAAGTTTTACAGAGAGGTTGTTAGAGGAACTTCATCAGGATCACACAGGAGTAGACTGAATGAAAGCAGCAGCAAGAAAGTATTTTTGATATCCAAAAGTAGGAATGGATATTGAGGAGTTGGTGAAAAATTGTCTCAGAATGAGAAATTATCCAATCAAGGTTCCTTTCATTCTCTTGTCAAACAGAAGAAACTGTGGGAATGAGTACATGTTAATTTGTTGGCATTGGAAGGGAAAGTGTCCTTTGTTATGGTCAATGGCTACAGCAAATGGACAATTGTTGAGTCCATGGTAACACCCCAAGTGCAAAAGCTATTGATGTCTGGAGAAGTTGGTGTTGGATTCCCAGAGGTGTTGGTGTCAGATAATTGACAGTTTTCATCAGAAGATTTTGAAATATTGGAGTATTGTCCGCATTTTTCATTTCCTTATCTAAGAAAGGAAAATTTTCATAGAGGGAGTGCAGCAAAGGTTCACCAGACTGATTTCTTTAAAGTTAAAGTTTATTTATTGGTCACAAGTAAGACTTACATTAACACTGCAATGAAGTTACTGTGAAATTCCCCTAGTCACCACACTCTCGTGTCTGGGTCAATGCACCTAACTAGCATGTCTTTCGGACTGTGGGAGGAAAGCGAAGCACCCGGAGGAAACCCACGCAAACATGGGGGGAACGTGCAGACTCCACATAGACAGTGACCTAAGCTGGGAATCGAACCCAGGTCCTTGGTGCTGTGAGGCAGCAGTGCTGACCCACTGTGCCACCGTACCACCCATTCTGAGATGGCAGGATTGTCAAATGAGGGAAGATTGGGTCAACTAAAAAAAAAGGGACGGCATGGACAAGTTGGGCCGAAGGGCCTGTTTCCATGCTGTAAACCTCTATGACTCTATGACTCTGACTGGGCCTGTATTCATTGACATTTGGAAGAAAGAGAGGGTATCACATTGAAACGTGTAACATTCTGACAAGACTGACAAGACTGCTGTTGTTTCTTCAGGCTGGAGGAACTAGAACAAGGGGACACAGTCTCAGGATATGGGGTGGGACATTTAGGACTGAGATGAGGAAAATTGTCTTCACTCATCGGATGATGAACCTGTGAAATTCTCTACCACAGAAAGCTGTGGAGGCCAAATCACCGTATATATTTAAGAAGGAAATAGATAGATTTCTAGACTCTAAAGGTGTCAAGGGGAATGAAGACAGTGCTGGAGTATGGTGCTGAGATAGAGGATCAATCATGATCATGTTGAATGGTGGAGCAGGCCCGAAGGGCTGAATGGCCTCCTCCTGCTCCTATTTTCTATGTTTCTGTCCATAATGAACTACCACTGAGGTGATAAGAAGTGTGATTGGTGTTGTTGTAGAGAGATTAAGAGATACTAATTGCATTCAGATCTCTGTTTGGAGAGAGACTTCATCAGTTTCATGTAGATCATCTGTTTGAAAGAAGAAGTCTGACTATGGGAGAGAGTGATAACTCTCCCATAGCCCAAATTGCATCTACAGTGCAAAATGGGAGCCACAAAGAAATCGTAGGTTTGCCAGTACCGAAGATACCACTGGGAGAGCAATGTGAGTTATGTCTTTGATTAAAACAAATCAATCAATGCCTCACAGTTCCAACCAGGAAGTGGATTTGGTGGTCAAAGTCAAAATTCAGGATTGACACAGTTGGAGATGTTGAGAGGTCAGAGCCAAGCTGATGGGAATGGAAGTAGACACCCAGACAGAGAGAGAAAGAAATCAGGTAGGTTCATTGAAAGTATTTTGGAAGAAAAGAAAGGAAATTGTCCTTTACATTATTTCTTATCAAATTATGATATTTTTGTTAAAGACATGCTGGTGATAAGAAAAAGCATTTTTTCAACATGTAATTTACTCTGTTAGTATGAGTCATCCATGTTTTAATTGTGATTATAGGAGTAACTAATATACAATCCAACCTGTTAAATTTTCAGGTATGATTGATGTTGGTTCAGTCGTATTGTATTCTGGGAAATTATGTACCTGTACCTCTTTACATTTTAATGTGGGTTATTTTTTAAATGGGGAGAGAGTTCCATCTTCCCTCCCCTCTCTGCTGGGGAGGTGTGAATAAAGTTCGCTCACTAATAGCTGTCTGTAGTTGAGATTGTGTTAATCTTGTGTAGTGCAATGATTTGATTTGATTTGATTTATTATTGTCACATGTATCAGCATTCAGTGAAAATATTGTTTCTTGCACGCTGTACAGACAAAGCATACCATTCATAGAGAAGGAAAGGAGAGAGTGCAGGATGTAGTGTTACAGTCATAGCTAGGGTGTAGAGAAAGATCAACTTTGTGTGAGGTAGGTCCATTCAAAAGTCTGACAGCAGCAGGGAAGAAGCTGTTCTTGAGTCAGTTGGTATGTGAGCTTAGACTTTTGTATCATTTTCCCGATGGAAGAAGGTGGAAGAGAGAATGTCTGGGGTGCATGGGGCCTTAATTATGCTGGCTGCTTTTCTGAGCAATGCCTTCAAGGCGGTACTGTGCCTCAGTACCGCCTTTTGAATGTCACACTAATATTTTTTGCACCCAAACCCTAGAGTGGGACTTGAACCCACAATTTTCTGATCCCGAGGTGAGAGTCCTACTGATTGATCAATAGCTGACAGCTAACAGAGACTGCTTAATCATCCCGCAGGCTTCAGTAGTAATTGGCAGATTTAATACACTGTGATCTTTCCCATCACCTATTTCTCCATCTCCTCAAAGTCTGACACTTGATATATCCCGTTGTTCCTCCCACTGTCTCACCAGTTCAATGTCTTCCAGGGAAGTTAGTGCCTGACCTTCAAACTCATTCAAATGTGATCAAACAAACATTGGCACTGATCTGGGAGCTGACCTATATTTTCCACAAGACATCTCGAAAAATAATTAGAACTTGAAGGCAGATTCTGATGGAGTGTTAAAGTACCTGCTGGGTGTGCGGTTTGTTATTGGGTTGTCGGTGGTAGGAGGTTTAGAGGTGAAAAAATCTGATTCAGAACAGGAGAAAAGTATACATTTCTGATAAATGAATGTAACAAACTTTCCTGCAGATGCTTACATTACAAACTGGACAGCAACTCATTTGTGGGAATTTCCTATGCTCCAATTGTCTGCCACATTTATCCCCATTACAGCAAAAGTATCTCTTGGGCCTCTGAAGTTCATGGAACACCCTGTAGTTGTCCAAGGCACTCAGGAACTGTAAGTTTTTCTTCCACCTGAGAGTGTAGGCAAGGCCTTGATTTAATGTCTAATACAAAGGAGAACACCTGCAACAGTGCACCACTCCTTCAATATCAGCCTAGATTTTGATTTGATTTATTATTTTCACATGTATTAGCACACAGCGAAAAAGTATTGTTTCTGATGTGCTGTACAGACAAAGCATACCGTTCATAGAGAAGGAAAGGACAGAGTGCAGAATGTAGCATTACACTCATAGCTACGGTATAGGGAAAGATCAACTTAATCCATTCAAAAGTCTGACGGCAGCAGGAAAGAAACTGTTGGTTGGTACGTGACCTCAGGCTTTTGTATCTTTTTCCTGACGGAAGAAGGTGGAAGAGAGAATGTCTGGGGTGCGTGGGGGTCCTTAATTATGCTGGCTGCTTTGCCGAGGCAGCGGGAAGTGTAGACAGAGTCAATGGGTGGGAGGCTGGTTTGAGTGATGGACTGGGCTTCGTTCACGACCCTTTGCAGTTTCTTGCGATCTTGGACAGAGCAGGAGCCATACCAAGCTGTGATGCAACCAGAAAGAATGCTTTCTATGGTGCATCTATAAAAGTTGGTGAGAATCGTAACGGACATGCCAAATTTCCTTAGTCTTCTGTGAAAGTAAAGGCATTGGTGGGCTTTCTTAACTGTAGTGTCAGCATGGAGGGACCAGGACAGGTTGCTGGAGATCTGGACACCTCGAAACTTGAAGCTCTCGACCATTTCCAACTCATCCCCATTGATGTAGACAGGGGCATGTCCTCCACTACGCTTCCTGAAGTCGATGACTATCTCTTTCGTTTTGTTGACATTGAGGGAGAGATTATTGTCGTTGCACCAGTTCACTAGATTCTCTCTCTCCTTCCTGTACTCTGTGTTGTCATTGTTTGAGATTGTGTGCCCAAGTTCACTGGAACTCACAGCTTTCTGACTGAGAAGCATTGTGACTCAGGCTATTCTCCGAGTCACACTATCACAGCACGAGATGTTGAATTTGACTTTGTGTGATTGTGTAGATGGACAATGAATTGATGATGGGAATTACAGCTCTTCCCACTTTGGTTTCCATTGCCATTATTGGGAGCGATGTAAGCTGGGCAGCTGCTCGATATTGCACATTTACATGATGGTCTATAGTCAAAATAGTCTGCCGCTGTCTGGGAAAATATAGGAGTTCCAAACTGAGCCATTGCGGGGGTTCTCCAGAAGATAAACACCACTCCTTCACTGGACAATGCAGCTCATAGAGTTTGTGTTATAGACATCGTTGGTTTTTAAACTATCCTTCTGCAATTATGTCCTAATTTCCTGCCCTGGGTCCCAGTCAAGTAAAATACAGTCACGATGAGCTTTGATTTAATTGTGCTCTTAAACTGTGTTTCCTGGGAAGCTGAGCAGTGCACAATATAGCACCCTGACCCTGCGCTACCGAGGTGAATCTCCCTGAATTCTATTTCTTTCAAAACAAAATTGTGATTTCTCTGACGGCTCATGACCCGGGGGTCGTTCAAGGTCATTGGTGTCACACCATGTTCTTATTTTCTGAGCTGCAGAGCTCTGATGTTTGTAAAATATATTGAACAAGTGGCTTTTCAGCAAACGCTCCATGAAACACAACCTCCCCTTGTGACACCAGGAATGTGCAACTCACTCCCACTTTGTGCTTTGAAGGTTGCACTGGTCACAACACCGCTTACTGGGGTTTATGTTTTGGAAGCCACCAGCCTGTGCTGTTGCTGCCATTTCTTTAACTGATTGCACATGCACTCAGTAATATAAACCCCCTGGAGGATCCCCACCGTTCAATCACTTAATAGATGTTGGTCTCTTGGTAAAACATGTTTTCAATGCTTCACTCCTGGTGGATGAAAGTTGAGAAACCATTAATATCTTTCAAAAGCACTGGTTGTTTAAATTTTACGGTCTGTACCACACTTGTCTCACTATGTTTTCATATTACATAAATCGTTCATTCTTCCACAGCTAAAGGTTCAGCTAGCAGCACTACCCCCTCGGAGTCAGAAGGTTAGCTTTCTTCTTTTATTTTTTATTCATTCATGATACATGGGCGTCACTGACTTCATTGCCCATCCCTAGTTGCCCGAGAACAGTTAAGAGTTAACCACATTGCTGTGGCTTTGGAGTCACATGTAGGCCAGGCCAGGTAAGGACGGCAGATTTCCTTCCCTAAAAGTACATTAGTGAACCAGATGAGTTTTTCCGACAATTGACAATGGTTTCTTGGTCATCAGAAGATTCTTAATTCCAGATATTTTTCATTGAATTTAAATTCCACCATCTGCCATGGCAGGATTTGAACCCGGGTCCCCAGCACCTGTGGAGAGAGAAACAGAGTTAATATTACAGGCTGAAGACCTTTCATTGAACCTTGGGAATGTAAGAGACGCAATAGGCTTTAAGCAAGTGAATGAGAGGAGTGCGGAAAATACAACAGAAGGGAAGGTCTGTGATAGGGTGGAAGACAGGAGAGATTAAATATTGAAAGAGTCACTCTCTAACAGCACTGTGGGTGCATCTGGCATGTGGGAGGCTTTTAAGTGTAAGGTGATAGGGATTCAGGATCAGCACATTCCTGTAAGGATGAAGGATAAGTATGGCAAGTTTTGGGAACTTGGGATAACGAGAGATATTGTTGTGAGAGAATGCACTCAATGCTGGGTGAACTACCTTTGTTTGTGATGTGATCCTGCAATCTGATGTTCATGCTGGAACAAAGCCAACATTGATGGAAGTGGCCCAGTAATTGCATTTTGTTTTCTTCACAGATCCTGACCTTTAATAGGATAGTGCTGGCAGCCACCTATATATTGCTGAATTTAGTGGAGATCCATAACTGGTTTCACGAGGCACGCTTCGAGAGACAGAAGAAAGGAACTGCTGATCGCTCTGTGCTTGTTAACAATGGTGTAGCCAAATGGGCCACCCTAAAATGGCAATTTGCAGAGCACGCTGGGATAACTGGACAAGCACTAAAACAGGCAGGCTGCAGCCTCAAAAGAAAAAGGACAGAGATAAACAGGCTGCAGCTCAGATGACTGGATACACAGGAAATAGGCCATCCCAAAGACAATGGACACTCTCTGGTCAAATATACTTGTTTACCAGACAAAGGGGAGCCTTAACCCCTTATTTGGGAGGGAGGTATGTGATCTATGTGCCTGCAACCCCCAAAGGCATGTCCGTTGGGTACACATCCAGAGATCAGTGTGGTAGCACCTGATTGGACTCTTATCAATCAGGGTGATCAAGCCCTGATCGATTGATTGACAAGAATCAGGAGACCGCCCAAAAGGACACGAAACCAAGGAGGGATAAAAGGTGCTGCACAACAGAAGAAGCTCTCTCTCTCTCTCTCTGACCCCATGAACAAGCTACAACAACGGTGACCATGGCCAGCAACGACCAGCGTGAGGAGAGCCACCACACCCAAGAAGGAAGGAAGACCAGAGCCAGAATATCAGACCAGACCAAAGGACCAGGGTACGCAGAGGACTACAGAGACCAACACGTGGATAAAGGCCAATATCTGCCTGGGTACTCACCAGTCACGCAAAAGTTAAGTGAAGGTCTAATATTGGACTTGAGAACTCTAGTATTCTGTAAGATAACTTATTGTCGACTGGGTGAGTGATTAATAATTGTGTGTAAATAAATATTGTTGTGGTAACAAGAACTTGCAACTCTTTGTCCACCGTATAAGGGTTAAAACAGACTGTGCATCAGGTGCAGCAACAATGGCACCACTGAATCAATGCCCCTGACACAGGTATCCTGTTTGACTGTATTGAGGTTGTTGCTGCCACTGCAGAGAATATTCATTATATATAAGAACATAAGCACTAGGAGCAGGAGTAGGCCATCTGGCCCCTCGAGCCTGCTCCACCATTCAATAAGATCATGGCTGATCTTTTCGTGGACTCAGCTCCACTTACCTTCCCGCTCACCATAACCCTTAATTCCTTTACTGTTCAAAATTCTGTCAATCCTTGCCTTAAAAAGGGGTTGCTGCAGCTTTTCTGTTTGCTTCAGGTTAAGAATAAGATCAAAGGGTTTTGCTGCCTCAGGCAATCAATTTGACAGAGTTACATTAGCCCCTGTGTGTGTGCCAGAAGGGCACAACTGTCAGCAAACAGTAGCTCCATGTTGAGCTGTTCTAACCGGCTGGTACAGAACCTGAGTATGCCTGAAAAAGGAGACATGTTGAAGCTTTTCATCTCATTGGGACAGAGTCACAAGAAGACCAAATCTAAAGGGAGCAACAATTTATATTGCATGAAAAGAGAGTACTGATTGGTTGGCAAGTGGACTCTGATTGGTAGAGGCTTTGCCATGAAGAATGCACCAGGGAACTGTCAACTGCCAAGCTTTTGTTGAAATTCAAACCAGGCAGGTTTACTCTGATCCAGATGGATAACCCAATCAAGTTGAGAGTAAGCAAATGTATTAATTTTAAAAGGAACTTCAAGTGACTGCAATGGAGAAAAATATCGAGATGAGATATAGATCGGTTATACACTGAGCAGGTAGTGTAAGGTTCAGTTCAACAGGGTACTGCTTGCACAGAGTTAATACTTAACTCAGGAAATTTCATGAGCGAGGGAAATTTAAGGCTTCATATCTTTCTGAAATCTTGATGTGGAGATGTTGGCATGGGACTGGGGTGGGCACAGTAAGAAATTTCACAACACCAGGTTAAAGTCCAACAGGTTTATTTGGAATCGCGAGCTTTCGGAGCTCTGCAAAAGCTCATGATTCCAAATAAACCTGTTGGATTTTAACCTGGCATTGCGAGACTTCTTTCTGAAATCTGGTCAAGTTTTGCATTGGGCATTTAACTTAACTTTAAACTTCATTTGTCCTTTCCCTCTGTGTTTAGTCAGTGATAAATGAGTTGTCTGTTCATGGCAGATGCAGAGTTAGTTTATTGGGTGTACCGACACCACATGGACTGCAGCAGTTCAAGAAAGTGGCTCAACACCACCATCTCAAGGGCAATTAGGGATGGGCAACAACTGAAAGCCTCGCCAGCAACACTCAAATCTCATGAGAGGATAAAACACGAGGTGGCGAGTTAAAGAACTGGTCACCTGATCAGCAAGGGCTGACTCAGGTCTTCGAGGTTTTTACCAGTGCAAATGCAGAAGGTTCACATTTACTCACATAGTTGACTCGACAGAATACTGAACACACAGCAATTTGGTGAGCGAGGGACAAAATTCTCTTCTGGATCTTTACAAAACAAGTCCTGGTCTAAGGAAGAGAATGGAGGTGTGGCCGGGGGCGGGGGGGGTGGGGGGGGGGGGGGGGGGTGGCGGGGAGGGTGGAGGGCACAGTGAGCCCTGAGAATTGAACTTCAGAGACATTCATTAGGTAAGCAGGTTGGGTGATTGGTTGGGGAATCTTATGAGCTTTCTTCTCTCAACTAGAGCAGTAGTTTGAAGTAGTGCTAGGAAATTTAATTGCTATTAAATTGATAATAAAACCAGTTAAACTGCTGGATTTAACAACAAATAACCATTGATAAAAAAACTTTAATTAATTAAATAAAAAGAATTAGAGTGGTCGAAGATATGACAGAGCTGGTTATTATGTGTCTATAATGCAGAACATGAGAGTTTGTGGACAGTAACCGGAATTTTACAGGCATTCTCCATTGGCCTAGGCGGGATCTTACGAGCCTCGGACGGGTGAGGCGGTAAAATTCCAGCAATCGAGTAAACATTTCTGCAGGAAATGACTCCATTTTGAAGCTCTCAGGCTCAGAGTGTTGATTGGACAAGCATCGAGACATAATGGAGGAAGAGGAGATTCTGGAGGATGTGATTGACAGGGAGCTAGATAACAGGGATCTAGCAGTGATTGAGAAGGATGTCCCTACACACAGGCCTTATTCAACAGCTATGATGTACTTGTTACGTGTGAGGGGAAAGTCTGCAAGGAGGAAAGCTGCAAAGTCGATCAAGGTACCTTGGCTCTGATTGCTGTCTAATTGTGTGGAAGAGTAAACATTTTGGTAACATTAGGGTATAGATAGTGTCCTCTGTAGCCAAGAATCAGAATCCCAAAGAGTGTTGTTATGTTTGCTGTTTATCTTATGTATCAAGGCAATAGTGATCATAATTTAATAAGCTTTAAGATGATGACAGAGAATGACTCAAGTATGACAAAGAAACAAGTTAATAAATTGAAGAAAAGTTGACTTTGCAGAGCTGAGAATAGAGCTTGAGAAAAATAAAATGGACAATAATATTAGTAAACCACAATATGAGATAACAATGGAAAATAATTAAAACAGTGTTCAGCAGAGTGAAGGAATTATATTCTGTTGAAAGGAAAAACAAAACTAAACACTAGTGGGAGACTATGGATGAATAAAGACATGGGGGAGGAATTAAGGATTCAGTACAGAACATAGATTGAGTACATAGACAACAGAAGAGTGAATGATTAGAGAGAATATGAAGAACTTAAGATCCATGAAAAAATAATTAAGAAGGCAAAGAGGAGCTCTGAAATTAAATTATCACAAAACATAAAACAAAAATGTAAAATATTCTATAAGCACATCAATAAAAAAGAGAAAGACTGTGCTGGGAATATGACCATTAAGAGATAGATTGGATAATACCACAGGTAACTATAGAGAGATGGCAGAAATATTAAATCATTATTTCGCTTTGACATTTATCGATGGGATAGATAAGGAAGACATGGCATTGAACGATGAGATGAGCAATGTGAAAGGAATTTTTAAAATTAAAAAAAGGGACATACTGAATAAACTAAACAAAATCAAAGAGGATAAACCTCAGGTCCGTGTGGATTGCATCCACATATTTTTAAAGAATGTAGGGAAGAAATAGCAGAGACATTACAATTAATGTTTGATAATTTGTGTCAGAGGACTGGTAGATAGCTAATGTAATTCCTATACTTAAGAAGGGACACAGAATATGTCAAGGCAATTATAGATCAGTCTGCTTAATATTGGTGTAGGAAAAATAATTAAATCCCTACGAAAGGAGAGAATAGACCAGGAAAATAAAAATATAATAATAAATAATCAGCATGGGTTCAAAAGGGAAAACTTTGCTTTACTTCATTTAATTTTTTGAGGAGTAACAGAGAGAGAGTAGATAATGGTAATCTAGTAGATGTAATTTATCTGGATTTTCATAAAGACTTCAATAAAGTGCCTCATAGCAGCCAAATGAATATGGCCAGAGAACACAGAGTCAGGGGACAAGTGACAGAATGGATTACTCATGGGCATAAAGACACTATGTGGAGATGCCAGCGTTGGACTGGGGTAAACACAGTAAGAAGTCTCACAACACCAGGTTAAAGTCCAACAGGTTTATTTGGTAGCAAAAGCCACTAGCTTTCGGAGCGCTGCTCCTTCATCAGGTAAGTGGGAGTTCTGTTCACAAACGCCGCATTCTGGAAACCAAGATAGAGTAACGTCGCAGCCTGGAAACCAAGATAGAGTCCATTTTCTCAACTTGCGCTCAGGACGCAGACCAGATGCGAAACTCTGCCAAGCAGACGCGACAGAGGAACTACGCCATCTACATGCACACCAAGAACAGGAAACTTGAGAAACTCAGCATCACCACCAGCAGCAACCAAGCCGGTACCACAGTAGAAAACAGTACCACTGCAGGGAAGTCCATTGTCAACTTGTCAGACTACACTTCAACCAGATGAAATCGAAGTTCTCAGCCGAGGGCTCAATTTCTGCCCCACCACCAAAATAGACTCCATCAGTCTCGCAGCAGACACAGAGGAATTCATCAGGCGAATGAGGCTGCGGGAGCTCTTCCACAAACCCCAAGAGGCCAACAGCGGACACAATGAGACAGCTAATGAACCGGAACAGCCGACAGAGAGATCCACAGCGCAGCAACCAAAGAGGAAAGAATCGAATTGGACTCCTTCGGAAGGCGGCTGCCCTCGACTTGACATGTATGCCCAAGCCGTCAGGAAGTGCATCAACACCAAATTCATCAGCCGCACTCACAAGACAGCCCCGAACATCACCCAAGCACAATGCAACGCCATCCGCGCTCTCAAGGCCAAACGCAACATTGTCATCAAACCAGCAGACAAAGGGGGGGCCATTGTCATACTGAACAGAACGATTACTGCAAGGAAGTGTATCGACAACTGAACAAGGAGGAACACTACAGATAGTTACCCGCAGATCCGACGAAAGAACACACCTGTCAACTCAACAGACTGATCAAGACCTTTGATCCAGACCTCCAGAGCACCCTCTGTGCTGTCATCCCACGTACTCCCCTCATTGGAGATCTCTACTGCCTCCCGAAGATACACAAGGCAAACACACCCGGCCGTCCCATCGTATCGGGCAATGGGAACCTGTGCGAGAACCTCTCTGGCTACGTCGAGGGCATCCTGAAACCCATTGTACAAAGAACCCCCAGCTTTTGTGGCGACACTACAGACTTCCTACAGAAACCCAGCACACATGGAGCAGTTGAACCAGGAGCACTCCTTGTCACAATGGGTGTCTCGGCACTCTACACCAGCATCTCCCACAACGATGGCATTGCTGCAACTGCCTCAGTACTCAACGCCGACAACTGCCAATCTCCAGATGCAATTTTACAACTCATCCGCTTCATCTTTGACCACAATGTCTTCACCTTCAACAACCAGTTCTTCATCCAGACCCACGGAACAGCCATGGGGACCAAATTCACACCTCAATATGCCAACATCTTCATGCACAGGTTCGAACAAGACCTCTTCACCGCACAGGACCTTCAACCGATGCTATACACTAGATACATCGATGACATTTTCTTCCTTTGGACTCATGGTGAACAATCACTGAAACAACTATATGATGACATCAACAAGTTCCATCCCACCATCAGACTCACCATGGACTACTCTCCGGAATCGGTTGCATTCTTGGACACACGCTTTTCCATCAAGGATGGTCACCTCAGCACTTCACTGTACCGCAAGCCCACGGATAACCTCACGATGTTCCACTTCTCCAGCTTCCACCCTAAATACGTTAAAGAAGCCATCCCCTATGTACAAGCCCTCCATATACACAGGATCTGCTCAGATGAGGAGGATCGCAACAGACGCCCTCATAAGAACAGGATATGGCGCTCGACTCATCGATCGACTGTTCCGACGCGCCACAGCGAAAAACAGCACCGACCTCCTCAGAAGACAAACACGGGTTACGGCAAACACAGTACCCTTCGTCGTCCTGTGCTTCCCCGGAGCGGAGAAGCTATGACATCTTCTCCGGAGCCTTCAACATGTCATTGATGAAGACGAACATCTCACCACGGCCATCCCCACACCCCCACTTCTTGCCTTCAAACAACCGCACAACCTCAAACAGACCATTGTCCGCAGCAAACTACCCAGCCTTCAGGAGAACAGTGACCACAACACCACACAACCCTGCCACAGCAACCTCTGCAAGATGTGCCGGATCATCGACACGGATGCCATCATCTCATGTGAGAACACCATCCATCAGGTACATGGTACATACTCTTACAACTCGGCCAACGTTGTCTACCTGATATGCTGCAGGAAAGGATGTCCCGAGGCATGGTACATTGGGGAGACCATGCAGATGCTACGACAACGGATGAATGAGCACCGCTCGACAATCACCAGGCAAGACTGTTCTCTTCCTTTTGGGGAACACTTCAGCAGTCACTCGGGGCATTCGGCCTCTGATCTTCGGGTAAGCGTTGTCCAAGGCGGCCTTCACGACACACGACAACGCAGAGACTGACAGCCAAGTTCCGCACACATGAGGGCGGCCTCAACCGGGATCTTGGGTTGATGTCACACTATCTGTAACCCCCACGACTTGCCTGGGCTTGCAAAATCTCACTAACTATCCTGGCTGGAGACAATACACATCTCTTTAACCTGTGCTTAACCCTCTCTCCACTCACATGGTCTGTACCTTTAAGACTTGATTACTTGTAAAGACTCGCATTCCAACCATTATTTTGCAAATCGAGTTTGTGTCTTTATATGCCCTGTTTGTGAACAGAACTTCCACTTACCTGATGAAGGAGCAGCGCTCCGAAAGCTAGTGGCTTTTGCTACCAAATAAACCTGTTGGACTTTAACCTGGTGTTGTGAGACTTCTTACTGCATGTAGACAGTAGACAGAGAGTTGGAGTAAGGTTCGAGTGGCAGAAAGTGGGAGTGGTGTTCCACAAGCTTCAGTGCTGGGATCACAGCTGATCACAATTTACACAGATGATTTGGAATTTGGAATTCAAGCCACCATTTCTACATTTATGAACAACACCAAATTGGGGGGATAGCCAACGCTGAGACGAACTGCAACACATTACAGGAGAACACTAATAAACTTGTAGAATGGGCTAATAACATTCGACACAAACGTGAAGTAGTACATTCCAAGAGAGATCACTTATTACATTGAGTCTGGCTGGGGTAGAGGAACAAAGGGATCTCGGAGAACCAAACTCCGATCACTAAAGGTTACACCACAAGTTAGCAAGGTCAGAAAAAGATATACACCAATCTCTGGAGTTTATTTCTGGAGGGATTTTTAAAAAATATATATTTTATTGATTATTGTTACAAGTAGGCTTACACTGCAATGAGGTTAGTGTGAAAATCTGCTCGTCGCCACACTCCGGTGTCTGTTCGGGTACACTGAGGGAGAATTTAGCATGGCCAATGCACCTAACCAGCACGTCTTTCAGAAGGTGGGAGGAAACCGGAGCACCCGGAGGAAACCCACGCAGATATGGGGGAGAACGTGCAGACTCCGCACAGACAGTGATCCAAGCCAGGAATTGAACTCAGGTGCCTAACGTTGTGAGACACTGTGCCTACCTGACCTCACTCTCACAAATCTAATTGCATCTGTCCATGACAATATTGGCAGGAGTGATTCCTTGTGGAGCCAAAGTCCAGTTTCACATTGAGGATCCCCTGAATCGTTTTATGTGGCACTGTCAACTTGCTAAATGGGATAGATTCTGAACAGATTTAACAACTCAACTCTGGGCATCCAGGTGGTACTGAGGGCCATCAGCAACAGCAGAATGACACTCAACCACCATTTGTAACCTCACAGCCCGGCTTATCCCCCACTCTGCCATTACCACCAAGCCAGGGGATCAACCCTCGTTCAATGAAGAGTTCATTGTGTCAACCTGGTGAAGCTACAACACGGGACTGTTTGCTTGCCAAACAGCAGAAGTAGCAGGTAGTAGACTGAGCTGAGTGATCCCACAACCAACGGATCTAAGCTCTGCAGTCCTGCCACAGCCAGTCATGAATGCTGATGGACAATTAAACAACTCACTGGAGGAGGAGACTCCACTAATATCCCCATCCTCAATGATGGAGGAGCCCAGCACATCAGTGCAAAAGATAAGCCTGAAGTATTTGCAGCAATCTTCAGCCAGAAGTGCCAAGTGGATGGTCCATCTTGGCCTCCTCCAGTGGTCCCCGGCATCACAGCTATCAGTCTCCAGCCAATTTGATTCACTCCACATTATATCAACAAATGGCTGAAGCTATTAGATACTGCAAAGGCAATGGCCCCTGACAATATTTCAGAAAATGCCATGCCCCTAGCCAAGCTGTTCCAGTATCCTGGCATACACCTGGCAATGTGGAAAATTGTCCAGGTATGTCCTATCTGTAAACCCATTCTGACCAATTATCACTCCATCAATCTACTCTCAATCATCAGTAAAGTGGCGGAAGGTATTGCCAACAGTGCAAACAGCACTTATTCAGCAATAATTTGCTCAATGACGTTCAGTTTGGGTTTCACCAGGGCCACTCAGCTCCTGACCTCATTACAGCCTTGGTTCAAACATGGACAACAGAACTGAACTCCAGAGGTGAGGTGAGAGTGACAGCCTTTGACTGAGTGTGGTATCAAGGAGCACTAACAAATCTTGGGTTAATGGGAAAGGGAGAAACTCTCCGCTGGTTGGAGTCATACTGGGAACAAAGGAAGATGGTTGTGGTGGTTGGAGGCAATCATCACAGTCCGAAAACATCACTGCAGGAGTTCCTCAGGGTAGAGTCCTCGGCCCAACCACCTTCATTAATGTCCTTCGCTCCATCATAAGGTCAGGGGTGGGAATGTTCACTGATGGTTGTCACCCCAGCCATCAATATCAATAATCACTCACTCCACCACTGACGCACAATGGCAGCAGTGTGGACCATTTACAAGCTGCATCTCAGCAACTCACCAGGACTCCTTAGACAGCACCTTCTGAATCCGGTACCTCTGCCACCTGGAAGGACAAAGCAGCAGACACATGGAGCCACCACCACTTGGAACTTTCCTACCAAACCACTCACCATCCTTGGAAATATATCACCGTTCCTGCACTGTCACTGGGTCAAACTCTTGGAACTCCCTCCCTAACTGTACTGTGGGTGTACCTACACCACAGGGACTGCAGTGGTTCAAGAAGGCAGCTCACCACCACCTTCTCAAGGGCAATTAGGGATGGGCAATAAGTGCTGTCCTTCCATCATTTCTGCTCAGAACACAAAGTCTTGGCAAAATTATTCTTTATAAATCTGTGAGAATTCAATGTGTGATATACTGTAACTATGCAATGTAATCTTATTGGACTGAAATCTAACTGTTGATGGAGCTTACTTTTGTGTTTATCTGCAATTGTATGCCAAGCATGGATACCTGGGTAAAAGCCCTGTGACAGGGTAATAAATCTAACACTGACAAAGAATCTTAAACTGCATGTCATCATGTGACAGGCACCAGCATATCCTGAAAAGTTTTTACCAGCAACAGATTAGACATAAATTAGATTTTTGTTTGGTTAGTCAAGTGTGTGGCAGGCTCAGAAACTGAGTTCCATGTTGAAGAATCTTCAAACCAAACTACTTTGAAAAGCACACAGGAAATAATGGGCTGGATGATCCTGTTGATGAGTGAGTGGGCTGGCCCCGGAGGAATCCAGAACCCGCTCCATCCAGGAGGGATCCATTGTCCTGACCACATTCACCCGCTCAGGTGCATAGGATCGCGGCCATGGACAGGGATGGCTCTGCCATCGAGAGGCTCTGTCACCTGACCCCCTCACATGAGAAGGTGCCATCTTTAAAGGGTAGAATGTTCTGTTTCAAAGCTGAGATTCTGCATTCTGAGGGAGGATTGCAACTGAAGTGGCCAGCATGGCCGGAAGTGTGAATATTACAACCAAAATCTTTGATTTGATTTATTATTGTCACTTGTATTAACATACAGTGAAAAGTATTGTTTCTTGCGCACTGTACAGGCAAAACATACCGTTCATAGAGAAGGAAAGGAGAGAGTGCAGAATGTAGTGTTACAGTCAGAGCAAGGGTGTAGAGAAAGATCAACTGAAAGCAAGGTAAGTCCTTTCAAAAGTCTGACAGCAGCAGGGAAGAAGCTGTTCTTGAGTCAGTTAGCACATGACCTCAGACTTTTGTATCTTTTTCCTGAAGGAAGAAGGTGGAAGTGAGAATGTCCAGGGTGCGTCGGGTCCTTAATTATGCTGGCTGCTTTGCTGAGGCACCGGGAAGTGTAGACAGAGTCAATGGATGGGAGGCTGGTTTGCGTGATGGATTGGGCTACATTCACAACCTTTTGTAGTTCCTTGCAGTCTTGGGCAGAGCAGGAGTCATACCAAGCTGTGATACAACCAGAAAGAATGCTTTCTATGGTGCATCTGTAAACGTCGGTGAGAGTCGTAGCTGACATGCCAAATTTCCTTAGTCCTCTGAGAAAGTAGAGACGTTGGTGGACTTTCTTAACTATAGTGTCAGCATGGGGAGACCAGGACAGGTTGTTGGTGATCAGAACACCTAAAAGCTTGAAGCTCTCGACCGTTTACTTTGTCCCCATTGATGTAGACAGGGGCATGTTCTCCTTTTCGCTTCCTGGGGCGATCAGCTGGAAGAAGTCTCCATCCTCACAAAGGATCAGTCAGTTGAGTTGTATTTGGAGATGCACAAATCTGCCTGGTGCACTGCCTCACGGCTCTGTGAGAGCTGTCTGTGTGACCCCCCTCCAGGCCATTCAGGAACACAAACAGATTCGCCTTCAGACAATGGCTGCAAAAGGCCATCATGAATATTCCAGGCAGCCCGGACAGAAGTCACCTCGGAGATGAGTGGCCATGAACTCCATCCGAGAGACTGGGTCCAGTGCCTCTCCTGTGAGGGAGAGTTTGAGTTCCATTCTGTCGAGAAGTGGGTTAGAGGTGGGCAGGAAAAGTTGGGACAAGAAATGGTTCAGGGCTGAGATAGACCATGATGTGTAAAGTGTTCCCCTGAGCAGCTGGATGTGTGTGCATCACTGGGATCTAAACCTCCCTCTGCGCCTTACCCTGATCTCCTGACAGTGTGAGGACTGGCAGGAGAGTGTCACGGTGGCACGGTGGCACCTCATGGGGCAATCCAGGCGGTGGTCAGGCAGTAAGAGATTCTCCTGAACATCGCTGGAAGACTTTTTCTTCCCTTGTGCATTTGTCTGGCCTCACAATCCAGTGAACACTGCACAGTCACGCAGATGCAGATTCAGGCCCTGTCTCTCCAACATTGGCAGCTCCGTCACCCTACCCCTGTAAACTCTCGGATGTACCACAGTCCTGCCCCTGCCCCCGCCTGCTGCCCCCAGCCTCGTCCCCACTCTTGCCCCTACCTCTGCCTTGCTGCCTGGTTTTCCCAAGCCTCTGAAGTGCCCTCCCCTTTGGAAGTCGGATGTGTAATGCCATTTCAATGAGTGGCTCGTTTGTATCACTATGCTCTGCTCCTTCAGGCTTTGGAACCAATACTTCAGACCCTGACTCAGACTCCTGATGGATTGGTCCCCGGGTGAGGTTCGCCAGATTTGGTAACCCTCACGTTCTTGCGCCCTGGGTAGGGAGGGATGAATTGATTCTCTTTCTTTATTCAATCCCCTCGTTTAGCCGCAGCAAGATTAATCAAAAAAGGATTCTTCCTTCCTTCATGGATATCATTTCCCGGTCCCAATATTTACATTTGAATAAAACCAGTTTAATCATGCTTTCCTGAGTGAAAGAAAGAATGAGCTTATTGGCTAATAAATGCAAGAAAATGATAAAAAACATTCAGATGAATTCACACGTATTATAAATTGGAGAGAATTGAATCCAAAATAAGTAATCCACAGGGTGGCACAGTGGTTAGCACTGCTGCCTCACAGCGCCAGGGACCTGGGTTTGATTCCAGCCTCGGGTCACTGTTTGTGTGGAGTTTGTATGTTCTCCCCGTGTCTGTGTGGGTTTCCTCCGGATGCTCCAGTTTCTTCCCATATCCCAAAGATGCGCTGGTTACGTGCATTGGCCACGCTAAATTGCCCCATAGTGTCAGGGGGATTAGCAGGGTAAATACATGGGGTTTGTGCCCTCCAGCTCCATGCCGAGCTGGTCTTTATGGTCAGCTCTGTGCTGCTGGATTCATGGAGCCTCCCCTGTCATTGAGTCGGACCAGGGCTGGGGAGTGCTGGGGTCTTCTCCTCCCGGTGCCTGACACTGTGTCTGTCTGGCAGGGGAGGAAGGGTGGGGCAGGGGGGTGCACAGCAGCAGGTAGAGGGGCAAGGAGGTGGATGACAAGGCTGCATGAAACACGGACAAACAATGATTCATTTTGGTAGGACAAATTTAAATGTGGATTACAGGGTCAAAGGTAGGGTTCTGAAGACTGTGGAGGAACAGAGAGATCTTGGGGTTCATATCCACAGATCTCTGAGGGTTGCCACTCAAGTGGATAGAGCTGTGAAGAAGGCCTATAGTGTGTTAGCTTTTATTAACAGTGTGTTGGAGTTTAAGAGCCGTGGGATTATGCTGCAACTGTACAGGACCTTGGTGAGACCACATTTGGAATATTGTGTGCAGTTCTGGTCACCTCACTATAAGAAGGATGTGGAAGCGCTGGAAAGAGTGCAGAGGAGAGAATACCAGGATGCTGCCTGGTTTGGAGGGTAGGTCTTATGAGGAAAGGTTGAGGGAGCTAGGGCTGTTCTCTCTGGAGCGGAGGAGGCTGAGGGGAGACTTAATAGAGGTTTATAAAATGATGAAGGGGATAGATAGAGTGAACGTTCAAAGACTATTTCCTCGGGTGGATGGAGCTATTACAAGGGGGCATAACTATAGGGTTCATGGTGGGAGATATAGGAAGGATGTCCGAGGTAGGTTCTTTACGCAGAGAGTGGTTGGGGTGTGGAATGGACTGCCTGCAGTGATAGTGGAGTCAGACACTTTAGGAACATTTAAGCGGTTATTGGATAGGCACATGGAGCACACCAGGATGATAGCTTGATCTTGGTTTCAGATAAAGCTCGGCACAACATCGTGGGCCGAAGGGCCTGTTCTGTGCTGTACTGTTCTATGTTCTATGTTCTAAACAAGGGGCCAAAGGGCTACCACATGGTTTACAGGAAAAGGATGCACAGACTGCAGTAAATGGGGTAGGATCTTATTCGTGTGACACATTAGGGATGGTTTAGACCAGCAATCTGAAGTCGGGGCTGAGGTGGTGTGGGGGGTATCACTGTTGTCCATAGTCCTATCTGCAAATATCAAGGTTCCTGTTTTAGTTCAAGGACTAGTAGAAAGCAATCACAGAGTGCAGAGATTTCTCCTGCGCAATGGAAAGGAATAACAGATGATCGGCAATCCAGGAGCTGCATGGACCTCACAGCCTGAAGTCAGAGAAAGGAGACAGTGCAGAGGGCCAGCAGGCATGGGGCAGGATCAGTTATTGGAAACATGGCATATGCCAGCTGCAGAAATGGGCAAAGACTGTGTACTTGAAAGGAAAATGCACAGCTTGGTGTGCAGGAAAGTCCTGTCATTGATGTCCCTGGGCTTGGGGGGCTCAATGCTGAGCTGCAGAGGGAATGGTGATAGTCACTGGGGGTATCTGTAGATAGGGAAGACATAATGCGGAGGTGGGATATATGAAGCACTCACCGAGAGGTGGGGTGGGGAAGGAGGGAGGAGGGAGGGGTGTCCATTAATCTGGCCATGGGAAGGCGCCACAAGAACCACTTGGGCACAAAAATGGAAAGTTGTGCCCCTAGAGTGGGAAAACACTTGCATCACAAGTCTCCCTAACACTATCCGCTCTCTTCCCAGTCAAGCGTAATAACAGCTTAAAGGTAGCATTTGTCAAAGGTGGGCTAATGATCACTCTGGGTTTAATACCGGAATGGCTACGATAAGCTAAGTGAGATTTTATCAGAGTGACTCTTTTACAGTTAATGATGGGGAAATTTCAATGCCTTCATCATTCATATTTCATCACTATGATTTATCAAAGGAAATGCAGATCCAAACGTTTAGCTTCTGCTTCTTCCGAATTAATAAATGCTTTCATCCCATCAGAGCCTAATTAACTCGTTTTATTACTGTTGATTACTGTCAACTAACTTAAGCCAGAAAGATTATTCATGAGGTGTGGGTGTCACTGGCAAGTTGTGGATTTATTGTCCATCCCTAGTTGCCCTTGAGAAGGTGGTGGTGAGCCGCCTTCTTGAACCGCTGCAATTTGTGTGCTGTAGGTACACCCACGGTGCTGTTAGAGAGGGAGTTCCAGAGTTTGGACCCACCGAGCTGAAGTCTATGTTCTCAATTACACAATTTAAACTGATTGATCACGTTTCATTAGTAAATCCTTCCTTTCAGTGCAAGCGTTCCCCAAAATGCCTCAGTCGGATTCTCTGATTGTCAATTTAAATTGTGTGATTGAGAATATAGAGTGTGTTTCACTGGGAGGCTGCAGTGTACATTTCAAACACTCTCGTTGTTCCCACAGTGCCTCAGTCTCTCTGTGTACATTTTTATTAGTAACAGCGATCAATTTGGATTGGAAACAATCTGGTGGATTTGTAAAGTGACGTTTCTGCTTTGAGGGAGTGACAGTCGTTTAACCCTTTGTGTGAAGAAGCAATGGTCAAAGTTCACCTGGTGAAATGACACCATTTGATACTGAACTCCGAACAGTTAAGCCATGGAAATTCCTCATTCTTATACTTTGCTGGAGATACGAATACATCTATTTCAGAGAGTTATAGAGGTTTACAGCATGGAAACAGGCCCTTCGGCCCAACTTGTCCATGCCGCCCTTTTTTTTTAAACCCCTAAACTAATCTCAATTGCCCGCATTTGGCCCACATCCCTCAATACCCATCATACCCATGTAACTATCTAAATGCTTTTTAAAAGACAAAATTGTACCCGCCTCTACTGCTACCTCTGGCAGCTTGTTCCAGACACTCATCACCCTCTGTGTGAAAAACCTGCCCCTCTGGACACTTTTGTATCTCTCCCCCCTCATCTTAAACCTATGCCCTCTAGTTTTAGACTCCCCTACCTTTGGGAAAAGATATTGACTATCGAGCTGATCTGTGCCTCTCATTATTTTATAGACCTCTATAAGATCACCCCTCAGCCTCCTACGCTCCAGAGAAAAAAGTCCCAGTCTATCCAACCTCTCCTTATAACTCAATCCATCAAGTCCCGGTAGCATCCTAGTAAATCCTTTCTGCACTCTTCCTAGTTTAATACTATCCTTTCTATAATAGGGTGACCAGAATTGCACACAGTATTCCAAGTGTGGCCTTACCAATGTCTTGTACAACTTCAACAAGACATAGAAACATAGAAACCCTACAGTGCAGAAGGAGGCCATTCGGCCCATCGAGTCTGCACCGACCACAATCCCACCCAGGCCCTACCCCCACATATTTTACCCGCTAATCCCTCTAACCTACGCATCACAGGACTCTAAGGGGCAATTTCTTTTTTTAACCTGGCCAATCAACCTAACCTGCACATCTTTGGACTGTGGGAGGAAACCGGAGCACCCGGAGGAAACCCACGCAGACACGAGGAGAATGTGCAAACTCCACACAGACAGTGACCCGAGCCGGGAATCGAACCCGGGACCCTGGAGCTGTGAAGCAGCAATGCTAACCACTGTGCTACCGTGCCGCCCAGAAAACAGTACTAGCGCTGCATGGAGTGACCATACCAGCACTGCATGGAGTGACCGCACCAGCGCTCTGGAGATAAACACCCCCCCAGGTGTGATCAATGACTGGCACATTTAGCCCAGTGTTTTTAATGTAACTGAAAGGATGCTTCAGGGAGCTGGTCAAAGGCAAAACATCAAAACACACAGAAGATCCCAAGAGGATTTACAAAGTCGAGACTGCACACAGAGGACACAAAACCATGCTTCTTGGGTGAGGTCAAAGATTCTGGATTTTCAATCTGGAATGTGGACAACTCAGTTAGTGGCCAGCTCACACGTGTTAAGTGGGGCTCACGAGCCAGCGTTACAGTTCTACTGGACAATGAGCCCCAGCTGAGAGACCTCCGGCCAGGAACAACAGACACATCACTCTATTGGCCCAGAAAAATCCAACCCCCAGTCATCATCATGACTGTTACAGTAAAGTGGGAAACGAATCTTCGAGCTGATGTATGTCATCCTTAATCCTTTTCGTCTTTTGAGCAAAGATACCTGGTGGAGCCCTGAATCTCCTCAAAACAGCAGAAGATGTCATGACAACCATTTTCATAAATTATACAGAACTTCAAGAGAGTTCCAATAAGAAAGATTCTCTTGACCGTGACTTTGTGCTGAATTCACATCTCTTTTTGCGGATAAGGTTTGTCCACTTTCATTACAGGAACTAGAAGCCGCTCATTGGTCAAACCAGCCAACTACACTGATGGTTACCTTGACACCTCGAGCAGATATCAGTCAGTGGGGTGGGGGGGGGGGGGGTGGGGCGGGGAGGCAGGTGCGGAGGTGGTGAACCAGCAACAAGAGAAGTCTCAACCTCTGGATCCAACATCAGTTGAAGAGATCAATCCCGGGACGACAGAGCAGACGCTGAAATCCTCAGCCACCACAGCAGTGCCACAAACAATGCTGGAACCAGGCATTAATTGATGACAGTACACCAGACTGCCAAACACAAAGGTGAGCCTGCACCTCACACAACAGCGGGGAACCATCTTCCATCCCAGCCAGTGTCTTGGTGAGCCACACAAAAGAAGAAGAGAAAAAAAAACTCTATAGAAACAAGCCCTATCAAAGGCAGGAAAACCAACCTGTCACTACAATTGGGGAATTGATGAAGTGCAATTCCATGCCAAAGTGCAGGAAAAGAGGACGAAAAGACACTCAGATATGAGAACAATCTCCAATAGAACCCACCAATTCTCCAACAGTCCTGAGCACAAGATATAGAATCGTTAGTAGGCCGCCAGACTGCCTGAAGCAATGAACTCAGAGAATTTGGGGCAGAGATGGGATAATTGTAACAATGTAATACATGGGGTAAACTGGAATAACTCGTAAATACATGGGATAAAGTCTTGGAGGAGGTGTGGTATAATGGTCTGTTATATAAAGGGTTAACGTGGGACTGAGTTCAGCACCGCCCACACAGTGGTGTAAGAGAACATTTGACCCAAACCTCGGGGTCAGTGTAGTGTTGGACAGAGTTGTGTGTAGAAGCAAGCATGGAGCCAGCTCTTATCCTTAACCTTTACTGTACCTGGGTATTTAGTATCTCATAGTTAACAAATACGTACTGTCAAACTAGCTAAGACTGCAAATACTTTAATAAAACCTACCAAACTGCGCCCAAAACTCTACAAAAACGTTCAATTCCAGAGTTTGTGTTGAACTTGAACCCAGGGATGTGGGAATGATATTGAGCCCGCGACAACTCTTAGCTGTCCATCTTTGAACTGTAATAAAATGTGACATTGGAAGAGTCAGGGCAAAGAGTTTTCATATAATAAAATATATTGACTTGTGTAGGGTAGCCAAGAATCTCCATAATGGAATTAAAGCATCTCTTCAAGAGAAATTGAGTTCAATGTTGCTGGGAGTTCCTTCAGGCAATCAGTTAACCGTCTCTGTCTGAGTAAATCTCAGTAAATCAAAAACTTGAGAGAAAGCGAGTGGTGCCCAGCTGTTCCTGTGGCCATTTTTTATTTTAGGACAATAGAATGCTGTTTATAAACCATCACTGTCTGAAAATCATGGCGCATCATTTTATTTGCAGTAATGCCTTAACACAGCGTTTTTCAAACTTTTATTCCGGTGATCCACTTTTACCAAATGGCTGTCCCCTTGCGACCCTTGCCACATTCACTTCCTACTTGTCTCTGGTCCTCTCTTTTGCGTAACGAAGTGTTCCATGTCTATGATCGGCTTATGAGAAAGTGAATTGGCACCAAATGCACGTACATGGTGACATGTTTATTCATGCCTCATGTGGCCGTACACGGTACTGCACCGAGAACTTACCCTGAGAGAAAACGGACAAAAAGGTCAGGCAGTCTTTGGGGATCGTTTTTGGTGACGCATTTCTCAACGTCCCCCTATCCACCTGTGGGTCATGATCCCCCCACTTTGAAAAATTCCACCTGTTTTTCTATATTGAAAGTAGCTGAGGCTGAAACATTGTCTGATTTCAAGAAGAAATTAGATACAGCTCTTGGGCCTAAAGTTTAAAGTTTTTTTATTAGTCGCAAGTAAGGCTTACATTAACACTGCAATGAAGTTACTGTGAAATTCCCCTAGTCGCCAGTCTGGCGCCTGTTCGTGTCAATGCACCTAACCAGCACGTCTTTCAAAATGTGGGAGGAAACCAGAGCACCCGGAGGAAACCCACGCAGACACAAGGAGAACGTGCAAACTCCACACAGACAGTGACCCAAGCCAGGAATCGAACCCGGGTCCCTGGTTCTGTGAAGCAGCAGTGCTAACCACTGTGCCGCCGTGCCACCCCCATGGAATCAAGGGATATGGGGGGAAGGCAGTGTCAGGATGTTGAAATCGATGATCAGCCATGATCATATTGAATGGTGGAGCAGGCTCGAAGGGCCGAATGGCCTACTCCTGCTTTTAGTTTCTATGTTGAGTGATTGTACCTGAACTCTGCTCAGTCCTTCATGACAAAAAACAACTCCTGTTTGTTAATAATTGGCAACAGTGATATAACAAACCCTGATAGAGTTTTTAGCTATTGTTTATATTTCTGACCATAAAATCCAGGATCGGAAGTTCTGAGAGGATTAATTGGACCTTCGCAGTCAAGTGAACTGAACATAGGCCCCACTTTACACCAATGTCCAAATTCCTTTACCAGTGTCTCCCTGTTTCTGGCTTCTGATGAGCAACAATTAACCGCCCTCCCCAATCCTGCGTCTGTTCACCAAAGATAAATTCTGTGGAATTATGTGTCTGTGAGTTTGTGTGTCTGAGTATGCTTGTATGTTTATGAAAGTGTGAATCTACGTGTGTGTGTGAGAGAGAGAGAGAGTGTGTGTGTGTGTGTGTGTGTGAGAGAGAGAGTGAGTGTGAGAAAGAGTGAGAGTGTGTGTGTGAGAGAGAGAGAGAATGTGAGTGTGTGAGAGTATGTGAGAGTGTGTGTGAGAGAGAGAATGTGTGTGTGTATGTGTGTGTGAGTGTGTGTATGAGAGAGTGTCTGTGTGTGAGTGTGTGTGTGAGAGAGTGTGTCTGTGTGTGTGTGTGTGAGTGTGAGAGAGAGAGAGTGTGTGTGTGTGAGAGAGTATGGGCGGGATTTTATGGCCTCACTCAACCCGAGACTGGAAGACCGAAAAATCCCTCCCGAGGTCAATGGACCTTCCCATTGTCTGCCCCCCGCCCGCCCGATTCCCGTGGCGGGCGGGGCGATAAAATTCCATGGATTTGTGTGTGACAAAACAACTATATCATGTGTCGTGAAAAACTGACCTCAAAGAACTCAGTGATTGTGCACCTTGACTGTATCATTCGGCCAGTGCGGGTACTTTTCTCCAATCTATTCATCCTATATTACAATTCCATTTGCCCTGGGGAGGTGTGGTCTGTCGTGAGGGGAAGTTGCCTCACTTGCTTGTTCCTGGCTGGTGTTTCTGCCTTTGTGAATTTGTGTGCATTTCCTTTGTGCAATCTTGTTGCCAAATGCTTCACTAATTCAGATGGAAGTTCAGAGTCTGACAGATGAGTCCTAATGGTTTCTTCCCTGCTGCTATAGCTTTCAAACGATAAACTCATGAAGCATCAATCATGGCTTCTCGCGTCCTTGAGAAAATTCACAAACTTCCAGCAGCTCTGATTTTGGGTCAGACGTTGCGGATTTTGAGTTTAACATTTTCTCAGTAGACACCCGGCATTGTCTCTTCGGGAATGTTGAGTCTGTCATAAAATAAAGGAAAAATAAGAATATTTCTCTTGATCACAATGTCAAACCTGCCCGCTCCCTCCATGACTACCTGTGACCTTGGATTGATTTCCAAGCGGTCACTCGCCATCAACTTGTCATTTCCAATTTTTCTCAGTTGAACATTTATTTTTTTCAAGAAATGCCGAATGTAGATGAGTGGGAGGAGCTTGGGCGGGGGGGCGGCTGGTGGGGGTGTTGCAAGCAACAGTCCCATACAACCATAGGTTGCATCGATTTATGGACCCCCAAGATGCAATAACACTCCACTGAAACATCTTGAGATGCTTTATTACATTAAAGGTGCTGTATAAATGTAAGTTGTTGTTGGATTGGAAATACATTTACTTGGTGCCTGTTCAAGAAACATTCAAAATCAGCTTGTCTCTTGGGTCCTGCGAATTGGTTGGGAATTCCTATTGTGTAACCCGGGTAACCTTCAGAGATTCATTCTTTAATCTTATCACATCACATTGTAGGGATAGTAATATATGCAAAGTCAGACTGGAGACTGGCTGTGCCCAAGCAGTCATAATGCAAATAAACATTGTGACTGCCATGCTTCCTCCTTGTAACAGAGCAATAGGGGGTGATTCTCCGAGGCTGCTAGCCCTAGCCGGGAATCTCAATGGCACACTGAATCAGACCAGAGGCCAAATCAAAATTCTCACCAGGCATCCAACCCATTGCGAGACTCCCAGCCCATTGCGTCTGCCTCAATCAGGTTCTCTCCCAGAGCGGGCAAGCAGGGACCAGGCACCATGTACTCCAAGAGGAACAAGGAGGTTACGACTTCCAACTCTGCTCAATGGTCCCTCTGCCACTGCCAGGCTGCAGAGGGAGTGTCCCTGAAGGGACCTGGGTGTTGGGGAGGCTCAAGCTGGGGGAAGGGGTTGACCTCGGGGCTCCACCCCAGGATGGGGGTCTTGAGGCTGGATTTCCCCTTCCTGCCCTGGGAAATGTGGAAGTCCGAACCAACAAAAACTTGCAGCGGCATTGTTCGCCGAACATACCAATCAATATTGTGTCAGTGAAACGAAGAAGATAGTCATCGACTTCAGGAAGCACAGTGGAGGACATGCCCCTGTCTACATCAATGGGGATGAGGTGGAAATGGTTGAGAGCTTCAATTGTCTAGGCATCCAGATCATTAACAGCCTGTCCTGGACCTCCATGCCACGGTGGCAAAGTGGTTAGCACTCCTGCCACACAGTACCAGGGACCCAGGTTTAATTCCCAACTTGGGTGACTGTCTGTGTGGAGTCTGAACGTTCTCCCTGTGTCTGCGTGCGTTTCCTCCGGGTGCTCCGGTTTCTTCCCACAGCCTGAAAGACGTGCTGATTAGATGCATTGGGCCATGCTAAATTCTCCCTCAGTGTACCTGAACAGGCACCGGAGTGTGGCAACTAGGGGATTTTCACAGTAACTTCATTGCAGTATTAATGTAAGCCTACTTGTGACACTAATAAATTTTTAAAATGCCGACGCTATAGTGAAGAAAGCACACCAATGCCTCTCAGGAGGCTGAGGAAATTTGGCATGTCCGCTATGACTCTCACCAACTTTTACCGATACACCATAGAAAGCATCCTTCCTAGTTGTATCACAGCTTGGTATGGTTCCCACTCTGCCCAAGACCGCAAGAAACTACAAAGGGTTGTGAACGAAGCCCAGTCCATCCCTCAAACCAGCCTCCCATCCATTGACTACGTCTATACCTTCTGCTGCCTCAGAAAAGCAGCCAGCATAATCAAGGACCCTGCGCATCCTGGACATTCTCTCTTCCACCTTCTTCCATCGGGAAAAATATATAAACTTCTGAGGTCACATACCAACCAACTCAAGAACAGCTTCCTCCGTGCTGCTGTCAGACGTTTGAATCGACTTACCTTGCATTAAGTTGATCTTTCTGTACACCCTAGCTATGACTGTAACACTACATTCTGCACTCTCTCCTTTCCTTTTCTATGTACAGTATGCTTTGTCTGTATAGCATGCAAGAAACAATACTTTTCACTGTATCCCAATACATGTGACAATAATAAATCAAATCAAGATAATCCCTCCAATTGATAAACTGATAATCAATCACTGTTAGGTTGTAAATGTCAGACTATAGATTATGAATCAGATTTATTAATAATGAATTGAAGAACATAAGAAATAGGAGTAGGAGTAGACCACTCAGCCCATCGAGCCTGTTCCACCATTCAATATGATCGTGATTGATCTTGGGCCTGACTCCATTTTCTGTCCATTCCCCATATCCCTTAGTTCTCCGAGGGACCAAAAATCTGCCTATCCCAGCCTAAAATATATTCAACAATGGAGCACCCACAACTCTCTGGGGGAGAGAATTCCAAAGACTCACAACCCTTTGAACGAAGAATTTTTTCCTCCTAAATGATTGTCCCATTATCCTGAAACTGTGTCCCTGTGTTTTACATTCCCTGACCAATGGAGACAATCCACCCCATCAAACCCCAAAAGAATTCTTTAGGTTTCAATTAGATCACCTCTCAGTCTAACAATGCAGAATACACAAGTTAGGTTAATAAGAGCATAAGTGCAGCAAGGTGGCACAGTGGTTAGCACTGGTTAGCACAGTGGTTAGCACTGGTTAGCACAGTGATTAGCACTGGTTAGCACAGTGGTTAGCACTGCTACCTCACAGCGCCAAGGACCTGAGTTCGATTCCAGTCTTGGGTCACTGTCTGAGTGGAGTTTGCATGTTCTCCCCGTGTCTGCGTGGGTTTCCTCCGGGTGCTCCGGTTTCCTCCCACAGTACAAAGATGTGTGGGCTAGGTGGATTGGCCATGCTAAATTGCCACTTAGGGTCCCAGGATGCGTAGATTAGAGGGTAAATATGTGGAGTTAGAATTCAAAAGCAGAGAATATGTGGCTAGAATTCAAAAGCAGAGAAGTTATATTAAACTTGTACAGAACCTTGATTAGATTGCATTTGGAGCTGTACACAGTTCTGATCTCCATTGAAGGAAACTGAAGCACTGAAGAAGATGCAAAAAGATTCACCAGAATGATACCAGAACAGGGAGTGAGTGCCTATCGGGAAAGATAGAACAGACTGTGATTCTTTTGTGCAGTGAAGAGAAGACTGTGAGGTGACCGATTGAGGTCTTTAGGGTGATGATATAATTTGAATGGATAGATGGAGAGATCAGAACTGGAGGCCACATTATGAGCAAGTTGTGAAATTTACTAATGCAACAAGTTTGATTCTTGACACCAGACTATAATTAGCAATTGCTCTCACTTATTTCTATGATGCACAGAATATCTCGAAACTGTAAACAGACTGTGAAATAAACAATAGATCCATGTAGACTCTCACAGGAAGACAATTGCTGTTGTTCTTTTCCAATGCTGCTTACAACTTGTTGAAAAGATCTTGGGAGTTTACAGTCAGTTTCTTACAAACATTGTGAACAAGGATCCCCATAACGCTACACATTCTCCAGTTCAATAAATACCATTTGTCTTCATTCTGTTCTTCCCTCGTTCTATTTCTTGATCTCAAAGCTGCCTTGGGGTGAACACATTTCACAAGTGGCCATGACAGCAGGTTAGATATAAACTTATATCCAATAGTTTCAGCAAATGATTAGAGCATCATTTCATTTCAAATGCAACCCTGATACAATCAAACCTGCAAACAGCCTGGGAGTAACCAGTGTTTAGCCTTTCCCATCTTTCTTGCTGCAGTATTAACCTCCAGGCTATCTGTGCGTCGCAAAGAAACAAAAACTAATCACATGAGATTTGAACCATACATATTTATATTAACACAAATTGAATGCTTCACACTCAGAATAGCTGGGCAGACTCGCAAAAGATGCATTAAACTGGAAGCTGGATAAACATGAGGGAGAGAGGAATGGACGAAATGCTGGTTTGGATAACCAGACGTGAGCTGAGGCTTGTGCGGACCAACATGGAGCATTTGGGCTCAGTGTGAAGCTTCATAGCTTTCTTTAAAACATGATGTGGGGATGCCGGCATTGGACTGGTGTGGGCACAGTAAGTAGTCTCATAGCACCAGGTTAAATTCCAACAGGTTTATTTGCTAGCACGAGCTTTGGGAGCACTGCTCCTTCATCAGGTGAGAAATATCTTCAGGACACTCACCTGATGAAGGGGCAGTGCTCCCAAAGCTTGTGCTACCAAATAAACCTGTTGGACTTTAACCTGGTGTTGTGAGACTACTTACTGTTCTTTAAAACAACCTATTGGACAAACGTTTCTCCTTTGCAGTGGAATGTAAAATGCGTATTTAATCGTTCCAATGAAAGTTAATTCACTGAAAATCCAGTTGAGACAAAGAGCATGACTTAGCACAAGGGCAGCACATTCACAGCAGGAATATAAAATTAATCGTTTACCTATTAATCAAATACACAAGGAACCATTTCAGGAGATTATGCATTTTTTTATGATATCATGTATGTGATTAACATATAAAAACTTTGTGAGATTCTTGTTCACGTTTGTTCACGACCATGAGGCATGTGCAACAGGATCTGGATCAGTGTGAAGCAGACCGGGAGGAGTGTGCAACAGGGTCAGGATCAGTGTGAAGCAGACCGGGAGGAGTGTGCAACAGGGTCAGGATCAGTGTGAAGCAGACCGGGAGGAGTGTGCAACAGGGTCAGGATCAGCGCGAAACAGACTGGGAGGAGTGTGCAACAGGGTCAGGATCAGTGTGAAGCAGACCGGGAGGAGTGTGCAACAGAGTCTGGGTCAGTGTGAAGCAGACCGGGAGGAGTGTGCAACAGGGTCAGGATCAGTGTGAAGCAGACCGGGAGGAGTGTGCAACAGAGTCTGGGTCAGTGTGAAGCAGACCGGGAGGAGTGTGCAACAGAGTCTGGGTCAGTGTGAAGCAGACCGGGAGGAGTGTGCAACAGAGTCTGGGTCAGTGTGAAGCAGACCGGGAGGAGTGTGCAACAGAGTCTGGGTCAGTGTGAAGCAGACCGGGAGGAGTGTGCAACAGGGTCAGGATCAGCGCGAAACAGACCGGGAGGAGTGTGCAACAGGGTCAGGATCAGCGCGAAACAGACCGGGAGGAGTGTGCAACAGAGTCTGGGTCAGTGTGAAGCAGACCGGGAGGAGTGTGCAACAGAGTCTGGATCAGTGTGAAGCAGACCGGGAGGAGTGTGCAACAGGGTCAGGATCAGTGTGAAGCAGACCGGGAGGAGTGTGCAACAGGGTCAGGATCAGCGCGAAACAGACCGGGAGGAGTGTGCAACAGGGTCAGGATCAGCGCGAAACAGACCGGGAGGAGTGTGCAACAGGGTCAGGATCAGTGTGAAGCAGACCGGGAGGAGTGTGCAACAGGGTCAGGATCAGTGTGAAACAGACCGGGAGGAGTGTGCAACAGGGTCAGGATCAGTGTGAAACAGACCGGGAGGAGTGTGCAACAGGGTCAGGGTCAGTGTGAAGCAGACCGGGAGGAGTGTGCAACAAGGTCTGGATCAGTGTGAAGCTGACCGGTAGGAGTGTGCAACAGGGTGAGGATCAGTGTGAAGCAGACCGGGAGGAGTGTGCAACAGGGTCTGGATCAGTGTGAAGCAGACCGGGAGGAGTGTGCAACAGGGTCAGGATCAGCGCGAAACAGACCGGGAGGAGTGTGCAACAGGGTCTGGATCAGTGTGAAGCAGACCGGGAGGAGTGTGCAACAGGGTCTGGATCAGTGTGAAGCAGACCGGGAGGAGTGTGCAACAGGGTCTGTATCAGTGTGAAGCTGACCGGGAGGAGTGTGCAACAGGGTGAGGATCAGTGTGAAGCAGACCGGGAGGAGTGTGCAACAGGGTCTGGATCAGTGTGAAGCAGACCGGGAGGAGTGTGCAACAGGGTCTGGATCAGTGTGAAGCAGACCAGGAGGAGTGTGCAACAGGGTCTGGATCAGTGTGAAGCAGACCAGGAGGAGTGTGCAACAGAGTCTGGGTCAGTGTGAAGCAGACCAGGAGGAGTGTGCAACAGGGTTGCGGTCACTGTGATAGACTAGAATGATAATTCTTTATTTTTCTTGCTCTCCATCTTAGTTGGCAGTGGACTGAAAATGACAAAGATTGTAGCCCCTGTCTGTCTCATATTTGTGTGTTTATAAGGAATCGTGTAACCTGATCTCAAAATGGTTTCATCTATCCATTTCTCCATTGATATTAGAAACACATTAGCTTTCTATTTAAGTAGGAATGCTAATCATACAACATTGAACATAGAACTTAGAACATTACAGCGCAGTACAGGCCCTTCGGCCCTCGATGTTGCGCCGACCAGTGAAACCAATCTAAAGCCTATCTAACCTACACTATTCCAATATCATCCATATGTTTATCCAATGACCATTTAAATGCCCTTAATGTTGGTGAGTCCACGACTGCTGCAGGCAGGGCATTCCACGCCCTTACTACTCTCTGAGTGAAGAACCTACCTCTGACATCTGTTCTATATCTATCACCCCTCAATTTAAAGCTATGTCCCCTCGTGCTAGCTATCACCATCCGAGGAAAAAGGCTCTCACTATCCACCCTGTCTAATCCTCTGATCATCTTGTATGCCTCTATTAAGTCACCTCTTAACTTTCTTCTCTCTAACGAAAACAACCTCAAGTCACTCAGCCTTTCCTCATAAGACCTTCCCACCATATCAGGCAACATCCTGGTAAATCTCCTCTGCACCCTTTCCAATGCTTCCACATCCTTCCTATAATGCAGCGACCAGAACTGTACGCAATACTCCAAGTGTGGCCGCACCAGAGTTTTGTTCAGCTGCAACATGACCTCCTGGCTCAGAAACTCAATCCCTCTACCAATAAAAGCTAACATTCTGTACGCCTTCTTAACAACCTGGGTGCCAACTTTCAGGGATCTATGCACATGGGCACCCAGATCTCTCTGCTCATCCACACTACCAAGTATCTTACCATTAGCCCAGTACTCTGTAATCCTGTTACTCCTTCCAAAGTGAATCATCTCACACTTTTCTGCATTGAACTCCATTTGCCACCTCTCAGCCCAGCTCTGCAGCTTATCTATGTCCCTCTGTAACCTGCAACAATCTTCCGCACTGTCCACAACTCCACCGACTTTAGTGTCATCCGCAAATTTACTAACCCATCCTTCTACACCCTCATCCAGGTCATTAATAAAAATGACAAACAGCAGTGGCCCTAAAACAGATCCTTGCGGTACACCACTAGTAACTGAACTCCAGGGTGAACATTTCCCATCAACCACCACCCCCTGTCTTCTTACAGCTAGCCAATTCCTGATCCAAACCGCTAAATCCCCCTCAATCCCATGCCTCCGTATCTTCTGCAATAGCTTACCGTGGGGAACCTTATCAAACGCTTTACTGAAATCTATATACACCACATTAACTGCTTTACCCTCATCCACCTCTTTGGTCACCTTCTCAAAGATCAGTTCTCATTGGTCCCAGCTTCATTTCATCTTCAATGTAAATGGGTTGGTTTGTGCAAAATTGTTGATAACTTCATCTCAATACCATTTTTCTAGGACTTTGGGTGATGCGGGATCCACCCATTGTAGATTACGGAACAGCTGTCAATATCTCCAAGCGTAAATACCTTGCACTTTCCTCTCAATAAAACAATCTGAGTCTTCTATCTCTTACAAGGAAACCAGCCAGGCTTGCTGTCAAACAGACTCCAGCATATCACATTTGATTTCAAACTATAACAATCTCATAAACCAAAGATATAGTCTTAAAATAATCGTGTCTACTTCCCAATTGTAACAGTGTGCACTTTAGGAAGGATATGAAGGCAGAGAAGGTGCAGAATAGATTCACAAGGATGGTTCCAAAGATGAGAAACTTTAGTTATGTAGAGATATTAGAGAAGTTGAGACTGTTTCCCGTGAGGACAAGATGACTGAGAAGAGATTTGATAGAGGGAAGTGGACAGACTCAATAGGGAGAAGCTATTGCCATTGGTGTGATGATTGAGAGCCAGAGGGTATAGATTTAAGGTCGGTGGCAAAAGAATCAATGGAGACATGAGGAGAAACAGTGCGTGGTTCGGATGTAGAGTGGCTGCCTGAGAGTGTAGTGGGGCAGGAACAACGAAGGGTTTGGATCATTATCTGAAAAGAAAATGCTTGCAGGGCCATTTTGAAAATGCAGGGGAATAGCACTGGGGAATTGCCCCTTCAGAGGACATGGTGACTGAACGGCTTCCTTGTGCACTGTAATCATTCTGTGATTCAAATTTCTAAAAAATAATTTCTTGCTCATTCACTAAGTCTGTCCAAATCTTCCTGTAGCCACTTTACATCTTTACATGTGGACAACACACATTCCCACCAAGCTTTGTACCATCTGCAAAGTTGGAAATATTACATTTGGCCCGTGCAACCAAATCATTGATATACATTGTGAACAGCTGGGGCCAAGAACTGATCCTTGTGGTACCCCACTAAACAATGCTTAATCAAGCCAACAGCCTTATGGCGTCCCTGCTTCTGAGACAGAAGCTCCGGGTTCGAGTCCCACCTCAGGACGTGACGGCTAAGGAAGGTGCATTCATAACACGGTCAGACAGGTTGGGTTTAAAATCTTTCTGAACATGCCAATGGCTGGCTGTAAGAGTGAGAGAGACGTCTGATCATTACAAACAAAATCAATTGGAAAGCAGCAAAACTCATCAGCACCCAAGCTGGAGATTTGTTTGTGCTGTTTTTTCGACAGGGCCTGTCTGTGCTCATTGCTGCTAAAGTGGCATCATGCAAATGTAATTAATTGATTGGAGTCTGCGTCCCCTACCATTGTCTGACTCCACACTCAGAGTTTTACAGCTAATCTTCAGCTCTTAAAAGCAGTCTGTCCCTCCAAAGGGAAGCTGCACTGGATAATGGAAGGCTGTTGCAGAATCATAATGGAGTAAATCTAAATAAGGAATAAGGAGCATCAGGTAAAAGGCCCTTAGGTCCACAGGTGTGAAACTGAGAGGAGTGTGAGGGGCCATGTTTCCATAGGGGAGGAGCCGGTGGAAGGTCCCATGCCAGTTCACGGCTGTTCCCTCCTGTTATGTGTGACCTTGTCCTCTAAGGGTGAGGGAGGACTATCAGTGAGTGTGTAGGAATGTGCTGGAGTGAAGTGTCAGTCACTGCTGATTAGCTGGATGTATTTGGAGTCTGTGGGATGTTGTGAGGCTGATATAATTTTTCAGTCTGATTGCCCGAAAATTGTTGACAGGGAATGATGATGGTGATGTGGTGCATTGCGCAGTTTTGAACTTGTTACTGTTGTGCAGTGTGTGAGGTTGTTGTTGTTCTGGTGCATTGTGCAGTGTGTGAGGTTGTGTTGTGATGCATTGTGCAGTGTGCGAGGTGGTGTTGTGATGCATTGTGCAGTGTGCGAGGTTGCTGTTGTGGTGCATTGCGCAGTGTGTGAGGTTGTTGTTGTGGTGCATTGCGCAGTGTGTGAGGTTGTTGTTGTGGTGCAGTGTGTGAGGTTGTTGTTGTGGTGCATTGCGCAGTGTGTGAGGTTGTTGTTGTGGTGGTGCATTCTGCAGTGTGTGAGGTTGTTCTTGTTGTGGTGCATTGTGCCGTGTGTGAGGTTGTTGTGGTGCATTGCGCAGTGTGTGAGGTTGTTGTTGTGGTGCAGTGTGTGAGGTTGTTGTTGTTGTTGTTGTTGTTGTGGTGCATTGCGCAGTGTGTGAGGTTGTTGTTGTTGTTGTGGTGCATTGCGCAGTGTGTGAGGTTGTTGTTGTGGTGGTGCATTCTGCAGTGTGTGAGGTTGTTGTTGTGGTGCATTGCGCAGTGTGTGAGGTTGTTGTTGTGGTGGTGCATTCTGCAGTGTGTGAGGTTGTTGTTGTGGTGGTGCATTGTGCAGTGTGTGAGGTTGTTGTTGTGGTGGTGCATTGTGCAGTGTGTGTTGATGTTGTGGTGCAGTGTGCGAAGTTGGTGATGTGGGGCATTGTGCAGTGTGTGAGGTTGTTGTTGTGGTGGTGCATTGTGCAGTGTGTGTTGATGTTGTGGTGCAGTGTGCGAAGTTGGTGATGTGGGGCATTGCGCAGTGTGTGAGGTTGTTGTTGTGGTGCATTGTGCAGTGTGTGAGGTTGTTGTTGTGGTGCATTGTGCAGTGTGTGAGGTTGTTGTTGTTGTGGTGCATTGCACAGTGTGTGAGGTTGTTGTTGTTGTGCATTGTGCAGTGTGCAAAGTTGTTGATGTGGTGCATTGCGCAGTGTGTGAGGTTGTTGTTGTTGTGATGCATTGCGCAGTGTGTGAGGTTGTTGTTGTGATGCATTGTGCAGTGTGTGAGGTTGTTGTTGTTGTTGTGGTGCACCGCGCAGTGTGTGAGGTTGTTGTTGTGGTGCATTGTGCAGTGTGTGAGGTTGTTGTTGTTGTGGTGCATTGCGCAGTGTGTGAGGTTGTTGTTGTTGTGGTGCATTGCGCAGACTGCGAGGTTGTTGTGGTGCATTATGCCATGTGTGAGGTTGTTGTTGTTGTGGTGCATTGCACAGTGTGTGAGGTTGTTGCTGTGGTGCATTGCGCAGTGTGTGTTGTTGTTGTGATGCATTGTGCAGTGTGTGAGGTTGTTGTTGTGGTGCATTGTGCTGTGTGTGAGGTTGTTGTTGTTCTGGTGCATTGTGCAGTGTGTGAGGTTGTTGTTGTTGTGGCGCATTGCGCAGTGTGTGAGGTTGTAGTTGTGGTGCATTGTGCAGTGTGTGAGGTTGTAGTTGTGGTGCATTGTGCAGTGTGTGTTGTTGTTGTGGTGGTGCATTGCGCAGTGTGTGTTGTTGTTGTGATGCATTGTGCAGTGTGTGAGGTTGTTGCTGTGGTGCATTGCGCAGTGTGTGTTGTTGTTGTGATGCATTGTGCAGTGTGTGAGGTTGTTGCTGTGGTGCATTGCGCAGTGTGTGTTGTTGTTGTGATGCATTGTGCAGTGTGTGAGGTTGTTGTTGTGGTGCATTGTGCTGTGTGTGAGGTTGTTGTTGTTCTGGTGCATTGTGCAGTGTCTGAGGTTGTTGTTGTTGTGGCGCATTGCGCAGTGTGTGAGGTTGTAGTTGTGGTGCATTGTGCAGTGTGTGAGGTTGTTGTTGTGGCGCATTGCGCAGTGTGTGAGGTTGTTGTTGTGATGCACTGCGCAGTGTGTGAGGTTGTTGTTGTGGTGCATTGCGCAGTGTGTGAGGTTGTTGTTGTGGTGCATTGCGCAGTGTGTGAGGTTGTTGTTGTTCTGGTGCATTGTGCAGTGTGTGAGGTTGTTGTTGTGATGCATTGTGCAGTGTGCGAGGTTGTTGTTGTGATGCATTGTGCAGTGTGCGAGGTTGCTGTTGTGGTGCATTGCGCAGTGTGTGAGGGTGTTGTTGTGGTGCATTGCGCAGTGTGTGAGGTTGTTGTTGTGGTGCAGTGTGTGAGGCTGTTGTTGTGGTGCATTGCGCAGTGTGTGAGGTTGTTGTTGTGGTGCATTGCACAGTGTGTGAGGTTGTTGTTGTGGTGGTGCATTCTGCAGTGCATGAGGTTGTTCTTGTTGTGGTGCATTGTGCCGTGTGTGAGGTTCTTGTGGTGCATTGCGCAGTGTGTGAGGTTGTTGTTGTGGTGCAGTGTTTGAGGTTGTTGTTGTTGTTGTTGTTCTGGTGCATTGCGCAGTGTGTGAGGTTGTTGTTGTTGTTGTTGTTGTTGTGCATTGTGCAGTGTGTGAGGTTCTCGTTGTGGGACATTGTGCAGTGTGTGAGGTTGTTGTTGTGGTGGTGCATTGTGCAGTGTGTGAGGTTGTTGTTGTTGTGGTGCATTGTGCAGTGTGTGAGGTTCTTGTTGTGGTGCATTGTGCAGTGTGTGAGGTTGTTGTTGTGGTGGTGCATTGTGCAATGTGTGAGGTTGTTGTTGTGGTGCATTGTGCAGTGTGTGAGGTTGTTGTTGTTGTGGTGCATTGCACAGTGTGTGAGGTTGTTGTGCATTGTGCAGTGTGCGAAGTTGTTGATGTGGTGCATTGCGCAGTGTGTGAGGTTGTTGTTGTTGTGATGCATTGCGCAGTGTGTGAGGTTGTTGTTGTGGTGCATTGTGCAGTGTGTGAGGTTGTTGTTGTTGTGGTGCATTGCGCAGTGTGTGAGGTTGTTGTTGTTGTGGTGCATTGCGCAGACTGCGAGGTTGTTGTGGTGCATTGTGCCATGTGTGAGGTTGTTGTTGTTGTGGTGCATTGCGCAGTGTGTGAGGTTGTTGCTGTGGTGCATTGCGCAGTGTGTGTTGTTGTTGTGATGCATTGTGCAGTGTGTGAGGTTGTTGTTGTGGTGCATTGTGCTGTGTGTGAGGTTGTTGTTGTTCTGGTGCATTGTGCAGTGTCTGAGGTTGTTGTTGTTGTGGCGCATTGCGCAGTGTGTGAGGTTGTTGTTGTCGTGGGACATTGCGCAGTGTGTGAGGTTGTTGTTATTGTGGTGCATTGTGCAGTGTGCGAGGTTGCTGTTGTGGTGCATTGCGCAGTGTGTGAGGTTGTTGTTGTGGTGCATTGCGCAGTGTGTGAGGTTGTTGTTGTGGTGCAGTGTGTGAGGTTGTTGTTGTGGTGCATTGCGCAGTGTGTGAGGTTGTTGTTGTGGTGGTGCATTCTGCAGTGTGTGAGGTTGTTCTTGTTGTGGTGCATTGTGCCGTGTGTGAGGTTGTTGTGGTGCATTGCGCAGTGTGTGAGGTTGTTGTTGTGGTGCAGTGTGTGAGGTTGTTGTTGTTGTTGTTGTTGTGGTGCATTGCGCAGTGTGTGAGGTTGTTGTTGTTGTTGTTGTTGTGGTGCATTGCGCAGTGTGTGAGGTTGTTGTTGTGGTGGTGCATTCTGCAGTGTGTGAGGTTGTTGTTGTGCTGGTGCATTGTGCAGTGTGTGTTGATGTTGTGGTGCAGTGTGCGAAGTTGGTGATGTGGGGCATTGCGCAGTGTGTGATGTTGTTGTTGTTGTGGTGCATTGTGCAGTGTGTGAGGTTGTTGTTGTGGTGCATTGTGCAGTGTGTGAGGTTGTTGTTGTTGTGGTGCATTGCACAGTGTGTGAGGTTGTTGTTGTTGTGCATTGTGCAGTGTGCGAAGTTGTTGATGTGGTGCATTGCGCAGTGTCTGAGGTTGTTGTTGTTGTGGCGCATTGCGCAGTGTGTGAGGTTGTTGTAGTGGTGCGTTGTGCAGTGTGTGAGGTTGTAGTTGTGGTGCATTGTGCAGTGTGTGAGGTTGTTGTTGTGGCGCATTGCGCAGTGTGTGAGGTTGTTGTTGTGATGCACTGCGCAGTGTGTGAGGTTGTTGTTGTGGTGCATTGCGCAGTGTGTGAGGTTGTTGTTGTGGTGCATTGCGCAGTGTGTGAGGTTGTTGTTGTTCTGGTGCATTGTGCAGTGTGTGAGGTTGTTGTTGTGATGCATTGTGCAGTGTGCGAGGTTGTTGTTGTGATGCATTGTGCAGTGTGCGAGGTTGCTGTTGTGGTGCATTGCGCAGTGTGTGAGGGTGTTGTTGTGGTGCATTGCGCAGTGTGTGAGGTTGTTGTTGTGGTGCAGTGTGTGAGGTTGTTGTTGTGGTGCATTGCGCAGTGTGTGAGGTTGTTGTTGTGGTGGTGCATTCTGCAGTGCATGAGGTTGTTCTTGTTGTGGTGCATTGTGCCGTGTGTGAGGTTCTTGTGGTGCATTGCGCAGTGTGTGAGGTTGTTGTTGTGGTGCAGTGTTTGAGGTTGTTGTTGTTGTTGTTGTTGTGGTGCATTGCGCAGTGTGTGAGGTTGTTGTTGTTGTTGTTGTTGTTGTGCATTGTGCAGTGTGTGAGGTTCTCGTTGTGGGACATTGTGCAGTGTGTGAGGTTGTTGTTGTGGTGGTGCATTGTGCAGTGTGTGAGGTTGTTGTTGTTGTGGTGCAGTGTGCGAAGTTGGTGATGTGGGGCATTGCGCAGTGTGTGAGGTTGTTGTTGTTGTGGTGCATTGTGCAGTGTGTGAGGTTCTTGTTGTGGTGCATTGTGCAGTGTGTGAGGTTGTTGTTGTGGTGGTGCATTGTGCAATGTGTGAGGTTGTTGTTGTGGTGCATTGTGCAGTGTGTGAGGTTGTTGTTGTTGTGGTGCATTGCACAGTGTGTGAGGTTGTTGTGCATTGTGCAGTGTGCGAAGTTGTTGATGTGGTGCATTGCGCAGTGTGTGAGGTTGTTGTTGTTGTGATGCATTGCGCAGTGTGTGAGGTTGTTGTTGTGGTGCATTGTGCAGTGTGTGAGGTTGTTGTTGTTGTGGTGCATTGCGCAGTGTGTGAGGTTGTTGTTGTTGTGGTGCATTGCGCAGACTGCGAGGTTGTTGTGGTGCATTGTGCCATGTGTGAGGTTGTTGTTGTTGTGGTGCATTGCGCAGTGTGTGAGGTTGTTGCTGTGGTGCATTGCGCAGTGTGTGTTGTTGTTGTGATGCATTGTGCAGTGTGTGAGGTTGTTGTTGTGGTGCATTGTGCAGTGTCTGAGGTTGTTGTTGTTGTGGCGCATTGCGCAGTGTGTGAGGTTGTTGTTGTCGTGGGACATTGCGCAGTGTGTGAGGTTGTTGTTATTGTGGTGCATTGTGCAGTGTGCGAGGTTGCTGTTGTGGTGCATTGCGCAGTGTGTGAGGTTGTTGTTGTGGTGCATTGCGCAGTGTGTGAGGTTGTTGTTGTGGTGCAGTGTGTGAGGTTGTTGTTGTGGTGCATTGCGCAGTGTGTGAGGTTGTTGTTGTGGTGGTGCATTCTGCAGTGTGTGAGGTTGTTCTTGTTGTGGTGCATTGTGCCGTGTGTGAGGTTGTTGTGGTGAATTGCGCAGTGTGTGAGGTTGTTGTTGTGGTGCAGTGTGTGAGGTTGTTGTTGTTGTTGTTGTGGTGCATTGCGCAGTGTGTGAGTTTGTTGTTGTTGTTGTTGTGCATTGTGCAGTGTGTGAGGTTCTCGTTGTGGGACATTGTGCAGTGTGTGAGGTTGTTGTTGTGGTGGTGCATTGTGCAGTGTGTGAGGTTGTTGTTGTTGTGGTGCATTGTGCAGTGTGTGAGGTTCTTGTTGTGGTGCATTGTGAAGTGCGTGAGGTTGTTGTTGTTGTGGTGCATTGCACAGTGTGTGAGGTTGTTGTGCATTGTGCAGTGTGCGAAGTTGTTGATGTGGTGCATTGCGCAGTGTGTGAGGTTGTTGTTGTTGTGATGCATTGCGCAGTGTGTGAGGTTGTTGTTGTGGTGCATTGTGCAGTGTGTGAGGTTGTTGTTGTTGTGGTGCATTGCGCAGTGTGTGAGGTTGTTGTTGTTGTGGTGCATTGCGCAGACTGCGAGGTTGTTGTGGTGCATTGTGCCATGTGTGAGGTTGTTGTTGTTGTGGTGCATTGCGCAGTGTGTGAGGTTGTTGCTGTGGTGCATTGCGCAGTGTGTGTTGTTGTTGTGATGCATTGTGCAGTGTGTGAGGTTGTTGTTGTGGTGCATTGTGCAGTGTCTGAGGTTGTTGTTGTTGTGGCGCATTGCGCAGTGTGTGAGGTTGTTGTTGTCGTGGGACATTGCGCAGTGTGTGAGGTTGTTGTTATTGTGGTGCATTGTGCAGTGTGCGAGGTTGCTGTTGTGGTGCATTGCGCAGTGTGTGAGGTTGTTGTTGTGGTGCATTGCGCAGTGTGTGAGGTTGTTGTTGTGGTGCAGTGTGTGAGGTTGTTGTTGTGGTGCATTGCGCAGTGTGTGAGGTTGTTGTTGTGGTGGTGCATTCTGCAGTGTGTGAGGTTGTTCGTGTTGTGGTGCATTGTGCCGTGTGTGAGGTTGTTGTGGTGCATTGCGCAGTGTGTGAGGTTGTTGTTGTGGTGCAGTGTGTGAGGTTGTTGTTGTTGTTGTTGTTGTGGTGCATTGCGCAGTGTGTGAGGTTGTTGTTGTGGTGGTGCATTCTGCAGTGTGTGAGGTTGTTGTTGTGGTGGTGCATTCTGCAGTGTGTGAGGTTGTTGTTGTGGTGTTGCATTGCGCAGACTGCGAGGTTGTTGTGGTGCATTGTGCCATGTGTGAGGTTGTTGTTGTTGTGGTGCATTGCGCAGTGTGTGAGGTTGTTGCTGTGGTGCATTGCGCAGTGTGTGTTGTTGTTGTGATGCATTGTGCAGTGTGTGAGGTTGTTGTTGTGGTGCATTGTGCTGTGTGTGAGGTTGTTGTTGTTCTGGTGCATTGTGCAGTGTCTGAGGTTGTTGTTGTTGTGGCGCATTGCGCAGTGTGTGAGGTTGTTGTAGTGGTGCATTGTGCAGTGTGTGAGGTTGTTGTTGTGGTGCATTGCGCAGTGTGTGAGGTTGTTGTTGTGGTGCATTGCGCAGTGTGTGAGGTTGTTGTTGTTCTGGTGCATTGTGCAGTGTGTGAGGTTGTTGTTGTGGTGCATTGCGCAGTGTGTGAGGTTGTTGTTGTGGTGCATTGCGCAGTGTGTGAGGTTGTTGTTGTTCTGGTGCATTGTGCAGTGTGTGAGGTTGTTGTTGTGATGCATTGTGCAGTGTGCGAGGTTGTTGTTGTGATGCATTGTGCAGTGTGCGAGGTTGCTGTTGTGGTGCATTGCGCAGTGTGTGAGGTTGTTGTTGTGGTGCATTGCGCAGTGTGTGAGGTTGTTGTTGTGGTGCAGTGTGTGAGGTTGTTGTTGTGGTGCATTGCGCAGTGTGTGAGGTTGTTGTTGTGGTGGTGCATTCTGCAGTGCGTGAGGTTGTTCTTGTTGTGGTGCATTGTGCCGTGTGTGAGGTTGTTGTGGTGCATTGCGCAGTGTGTGAGGTTGTTGTTGTGGTGCAGTGTGTGAGGTTGTTGTTGTTGTTGTTGTTGTTGTTGTGGTGCATTGCGCAGTGTGTGAGGTTGTTGTTGTTGTTGTTGTTGTTGTGCATTGTGCAGTGTGTGAGGTTCTCGTTGTGGGACATTGTGCAGTGTGTGAGGTTGTTGTTGTGGTGGTGCATTGCGCAGTGTGTGAGGTTGTTGTTGTTGTGGTGCATTGTGCAGTGTGTGAGGTTCTTGTTGTGGTGCATTGTGCAGTGTGTGAGGTTGTTGTTGTGGTGGTGCATTGTGCAATGTGTGAGGTTGTTGTAGCGGTGCATTGTGCAGTGTGTGAGGTTGTTGTTGTTGTGGTGCATTGCACAGTGTGTGAGGGTGTTGTTGTGGTGCATTGCGCAGTGTGTGAGGTTGTTGTTGTGGTGCAGTGTGTGAGGCTGTTGTTGTGGTGCATTGCGCAGTGTGTGAGGTTGTTGTTGTGGTGCATTGCACAGTGTGTGAGGTTGTTGTTGTGGTGGTGCATTCTGCAGTGCATGAGGTTGTTCTTGTTGTGGTGCATTGTGCCGTGTGTGAGGTTCTTGTGGTGCATTGCGCAGTGTGTGAGGTTGTTGTTGTGGTGCAGTGTTTGAGGTTGTTGTTGTTGTTGTTGTTCTGGTGCATTGCGCAGTGTGTGAGGTTGTTGTTGTTGTTGTTGTTGTTGTGCATTGTGCAGTGTGTGAGGTTCTCGTTGTGGGACATTGTGCAGTGTGTGAGGTTGTTGTTGTGGTGGTGCATTGTGCAGTGTGTGAGGTTGTTGTTGTTGTGGTGCATTGTGCAGTGTGTGAGGTTCTTGTTGTGGTGCATTGTGCAGTGTGTGAGGTTGTTGTTGTGGTGGTGCATTGTGCAATGTGTGAGGTTGTTGTTGTGGTGCATTGTGCAGTGTGTGAGGTTGTTGTTGTTGTGGTGCATTGCACAGTGTGTGAGGTTGTTGTGCATTGTGCAGTGTGCGAAGTTGTTGATGTGGTGCATTGCGCAGTGTGTGAGGTTGTTGTTGTTGTGATGCATTGCGCAGTGTGTGAGGTTGTTGTTGTGGTGCATTGTGCAGTGTGTGAGGTTGTTGTTGTTGTGGTGCATTGCGCAGTGTGTGAGGTTGTTGTTGTTGTGGTGCATTGCGCAGACTGCGAGGTTGTTGTGGTGCATTGTGCCATGTGTGAGGTTGTTGTTGTTGTGGTGCATTGCGCAGTGTGTGAGGTTGTTGCTGTGGTGCATTGCGCAGTGTGTGTTGTTGTTGTGATGCATTGTGCAGTGTGTGAGGTTGTTGTTGTGGTGCATTGTGCTGTGTGTGAGGTTGTTGTTGTTCTGGTGCATTGTGCAGTGTCTGAGGTTGTTGTTGTTGTGGCGCATTGCGCAGTGTGTGAGGTTGTTGTTGTCGTGGGACATTGCGCAGTGTGTGAGGTTGTTGTTATTGTGGTGCATTGTGCAGTGTGCGAGGTTGCTGTTGTGGTGCATTGCGCAGTGTGTGAGGTTGTTGTTGTGGTGCATTGCGCAGTGTGTGAGGTTGTTGTTGTGGTGCAGTGTGTGAGGTTGTTGTTGTGGTGCATTGCGCAGTGTGTGAGGTTGTTGTTGTGGTGGTGCATTCTGCAGTGTGTGAGGTTGTTCTTGTTGTGGTGCATTGTGCCGTGTGTGAGGTTGTTGTGGTGCATTGCGCAGTGTGTGAGGTTGTTGTTGTGGTGCAGTGTGTGAGGTTGTTGTTGTTGTTGTTGTTGTGGTGCATTGCGCAGTGTGTGAGGTTGTTGTTGTTGTTGTTGTTGTGGTGCATTGCGCAGTGTGTGAGGTTGTTGTTGTGGTGGTGCATTCTGCAGTGTGTGAGGTTGTTGTTGTGCTGGTGCATTGTGCAGTGTGTGTTGATGTTGTGGTGCAGTGTGCGAAGTTGGTGATGTGGGGCATTGCGCAGTGTGTGATGTTGTTGTTGTTGTGGTGCATTGTGCAGTGTGTGAGGTTGTTGTTGTGGTGCATTGTGCAGTGTGTGAGGTTGTTGTTGTTGTGGTGCATTGCACAGTGTGTGAGGTTGTTGTTGTTGTGCATTGTGCAGTGTGCGAAGTTGTTGATGTGGTGCATTGCGCAGTGTCTGAGGTTGTTGTTGTTGTGGCGCATTGCGCAGTGTGTGAGGTTGTTGTAGTGGTGCGTTGTGCAGTGTGTGAGGTTGTAGTTGTGGTGCATTGTGCAGTGTGTGAGGTTGTTGTTGTGGCGCATTGCGCAGTGTGTGAGGTTGTTGTTGTGATGCACTGCGCAGTGTGTGAGGTTGTTGTTGTGGTGCATTGCGCAGTGTGTGAGGTTGTTGTTGTGGTGCATTGCGCAGTGTGTGAGGTTGTTGTTGTTCTGGTGCATTGTGCAGTGTGTGAGGTTGTTGTTGTGATGCATTGTGCAGTGTGCGAGGTTGTTGTTGTGATGCATTGTGCAGTGTGCGAGGTTGCTGTTGTGGTGCATTGCGCAGTGTGTGAGGGTGTTGTTGTGGTGCATTGCGCAGTGTGTGAGGTTGTTGTTGTGGTGCAGTGTGTGAGGTTGTTGTTGTGGTGCATTGCGCAGTGTGTGAGGTTGTTGTTGTGGTGGTGCATTCTGCAGTGCATGAGGTTGTTCTTGTTGTGGTGCATTGTGCCGTGTGTGAGGTTCTTGTGGTGCATTGCGCAGTGTGTGAGGTTGTTGTTGTGGTGCAGTGTTTGAGGTTGTTGTTGTTGTTGTTGTTGTGGTGCATTGCGCAGTGTGTGAGGTTGTTGTTGTTGTTGTTGTTGTTGTGCATTGTGCAGTGTGTGAGGTTCTCGTTGTGGGACATTGTGCAGTGTGTGAGGTTGTTGTTGTGGTGGTGCATTGTGCAGTGTGTGAGGTTGTTGTTGTTGTGGTGCATTGTGCAGTGTGTGAGGTTCTTGTTGTGGTGCATTGTGCAGTGTGTGAGGTTGTTGTTGTGGTGGTGCATTGTGCAATGTGTGAGGTTGTTGTTGTGGTGCATTGTGCAGTGTGTGAGGTTGTTGTTGTTGTGGTGCATTGCACAGTGTGTGAGGTTGTTGTGCATTGTGCAGTGTGCGAAGTTGTTGATGTGGTGCATTGCGCAGTGTGTGAGGTTGTTGTTGTTGTGATGCATTGCGCAGTGTGTGAGGTTGTTGTTGTGGTGCATTGTGCAGTGTGTGAGGTTGTTGTTGTTGTGGTGCATTGCGCAGTGTGTGAGGTTGTTGTTGTTGTGGTGCATTGCGCAGACTGCGAGGTTGTTGTGGTGCATTGTGCCATGTGTGAGGTTGTTGTTGTTGTGGTGCATTGCGCAGTGTGTGAGGTTGTTGCTGTGGTGCATTGCGCAGTGTGTGTTGTTGTTGTGATGCATTGTGCAGTGTGTGAGGTTGTTGTTGTGGTGCATTGTGCAGTGTCTGAGGTTGTTGTTGTTGTGGCGCATTGCGCAGTGTGTGAGGTTGTTGTTGTCGTGGGACATTGCGCAGTGTGTGAGGTTGTTGTTATTGTGGTGCATTGTGCAGTGTGCGAGGTTGCTGTTGTGGTGCATTGCGCAGTGTGTGAGGTTGTTGTTGTGGTGCATTGCGCAGTGTGTGAGGTTGTTGTTGTGGTGCAGTGTGTGAGGTTGTTGTTGTGGTGCATTGCGCAGTGTGTGAGGTTGTTGTTGTGGTGGTGCATTCTGCAGTGTGTGAGGTTGTTCTTGTTGTGGTGCATTGTGCCGTGTGTGAGGTTGTTGTGGTGAATTGCGCAGTGTGTGAGGTTGTTGTTGTGGTGCAGTGTGTGAGGTTGTTGTTGTTGTTGTTGTGGTGCATTGCGCAGTGTGTGAGTTTGTTGTTGTTGTTGTTGTGCATTGTGCAGTGTGTGAGGTTCTCGTTGTGGGACATTGTGCAGTGTGTGAGGTTGTTGTTGTGGTGGTGCATTGTGCAGTGTGTGAGGTTGTTGTTGTTGTGGTGCATTGTGCAGTGTGTGAGGTTCTTGTTGTGGTGCATTGTGAAGTGCGTGAGGTTGTTGTTGTTGTGGTGCATTGCACAGTGTGTGAGGTTGTTGTGCATTGTGCAGTGTGCGAAGTTGTTGATGTGGTGCATTGCGCAGTGTGTGAGGTTGTTGTTGTTGTGATGCATTGCGCAGTGTGTGAGGTTGTTGTTGTGGTGCATTGTGCAGTGTGTGAGGTTGTTGTTGTTGTGGTGCATTGCGCAGTGTGTGAGGTTGTTGTTGTTGTGGTGCATTGCGCAGACTGCGAGGTTGTTGTGGTGCATTGTGCCATGTGTGAGGTTGTTGTTGTTGTGGTGCATTGCGCAGTGTGTGAGGTTGTTGCTGTGGTGCATTGCGCAGTGTGTGTTGTTGTTGTGATGCATTGTGCAGTGTGTGAGGTTGTTGTTGTGGTGCATTGTGCAGTGTCTGAGGTTGTTGTTGTTGTGGCGCATTGCGCAGTGTGTGAGGTTGTTGTTGTCGTGGGACATTGCGCAGTGTGTGAGGTTGTTGTTATTGTGGTGCATTGTGCAGTGTGCGAGGTTGCTGTTGTGGTGCATTGCGCAGTGTGTGAGGTTGTTGTTGTGGTGCATTGCGCAGTGTGTGAGGTTGTTGTTGTGGTGCAGTGTGTGAGGTTGTTGTTGTGGTGCATTGCGCAGTGTGTGAGGTTGTTGTTGTGGTGGTGCATTCTGCAGTGTGTGAGGTTGTTCGTGTTGTGGTGCATTGTGCCGTGTGTGAGGTTGTTGTGGTGCATTGCGCAGTGTGTGAGGTTGTTGTTGTGGTGCAGTGTGTGAGGTTGTTGTTGTTGTTGTTGTTGTGGTGCATTGCGCAGTGTGTGAGGTTGTTGTTGTGGTGGTGCATTCTGCAGTGTGTGAGGTTGTTGTTGTGGTGGTGCATTCTGCAGTGTGTGAGGTTGTTGTTGTGGTGTTGCATTGCGCAGACTGCGAGGTTGTTGTGGTGCATTGTGCCATGTGTGAGGTTGTTGTTGTTGTGGTGCATTGCGCAGTGTGTGAGGTTGTTGCTGTGGTGCATTGCGCAGTGTGTGTTGTTGTTGTGATGCATTGTGCAGTGTGTGAGGTTGTTGTTGTGGTGCATTGTGCTGTGTGTGAGGTTGTTGTTGTTCTGGTGCATTGTGCAGTGTCTGAGGTTGTTGTTGTTGTGGCGCATTGCGCAGTGTGTGAGGTTGTTGTAGTGGTGCATTGTGCAGTGTGTGAGGTTGTTGTTGTGGTGCATTGCGCAGTGTGTGAGGTTGTTGTTGTGGTGCATTGCGCAGTGTGTGAGGTTGTTGTTGTTCTGGTGCATTGTGCAGTGTGTGAGGTTGTTGTTGTGGTGCATTGCGCAGTGTGTGAGGTTGTTGTTGTGGTGCATTGCGCAGTGTGTGAGGTTGTTGTTGTTCTGGTGCATTGTGCAGTGTGTGAGGTTGTTGTTGTGATGCATTGTGCAGTGTGCGAGGTTGTTGTTGTGATGCATTGTGCAGTGTGCGAGGTTGCTGTTGTGGTGCATTGCGCAGTGTGTGAGGTTGTTGTTGTGGTGCATTGCGCAGTGTGTGAGGTTGTTGTTGTGGTGCAGTGTGTGAGGTTGTTGTTGTGGTGCATTGCGCAGTGTGTGAGGTTGTTGTTGTGGTGGTGCATTCTGCAGTGCGTGAGGTTGTTCTTGTTGTGGTGCATTGTGCCGTGTGTGAGGTTGTTGTGGTGCATTGCGCAGTGTGTGAGGTTGTTGTTGTGGTGCAGTGTGTGAGGTTGTTGTTGTTGTTGTTGTTGTTGTTGTGGTGCATTGCGCAGTGTGTGAGGTTGTTGTTGTTGTTGTTGTTGTTGTGCATTGTGCAGTGTGTGAGGTTCTCGTTGTGGGACATTGTGCAGTGTGTGAGGTTGTTGTTGTGGTGGTGCATTGCGCAGTGTGTGAGGTTGTTGTTGTTGTGGTGCATTGTGCAGTGTGTGAGGTTCTTGTTGTGGTGCATTGTGCAGTGTGTGAGGTTGTTGTTGTGGTGGTGCATTGTGCAATGTGTGAGGTTGTTGTAGCGGTGCATTGTGCAGTGTGTGAGGTTGTTGTTGTTGTGGTGCATTGCACAGTGTGTGAGGTTGTTGTGCATTGTGCAGTGTGCGAAGTTGTTGATGTGGTGCATTGCGCAGTGTGTGAGGTTGTTGTTGTTGTGATGCATTGCGCAGTGTGTGAGGTTGTTGTTGTGGTGCATTGTGCAGTGTGTGAGGTTGTTGTGCATTGTGCAGTGTGCGAAGTTGTTGATGTGGTGCATTGCGCAGTGTGTGAGGGTGTTGTTGTTGTGATGCATTGCGCAGTGTGTGAAGTTGTTGTTGTGATGCATTGTGCAGTGTGTGAGGTTGTTGTTGTTGTGGTGCACCGCGCAGTGTGTGAGGTTGTTGTTGTGGTGCATTGTGCAGTGTGTGAGGTTGTTGTTGTTGTGGTGCATTGCGCAGTGTGTGAGGTTGTTGTTGTTGTGGTGCATTGCGCAGACTGCGAGGTTGTTGTGGTGCATTGTGCCATGTGTGAGGTTGTTGTTGTTGTGGTGCATTGCGCAGTGTGTGAGGTTGTTGCTGTGGTGCATTGCGCAGTGTGTGTTGTTGTTGTGATGCATTGTGCAGTGTGTGAGGTTGTTGTTGTGGTGCATTGTGCTGTGTGTGAGGTTGTTGTTGTTCTGGTGCATTGTGCAGTGTCTGAGGTTGTTGTTGTTGTGGCGCATTGCGCAGTGTGTGAGGTTGTTGTAGTGGTGCATTGTGCAGTGTGTGAGGTTGTTGTTGTGGTGCATTGCGCAGTGTGTGAGGTTGTTGTTGTGGTGGTGCATTCTGCAGTGTGTGAGGTTGTTCTTGTTGTGGTGCATTGTGCCGTGTGTGAGGTTGTTGTGGTGCATTGCGCAGTGTGTGAGGTTGTTGTTGTGGTGCAGTGTGTGAGGTTGTTGTTGTTGTTGTTGTGGTGCATTGCGCAGTGTGTGAGGTTGTTGTTGTTGTTGTGGTGCATTGCGCAGTGTGTGAGGTTGTTGTTGTGGTGGTGCATTGTGCAGTGTGTGAGGTTGTTGTTGTGGTGGTGCATTGTGCAGTGTGTGTTGATGTTGTGGTGCAGTGTGCGAAGTTGGTGATGTGGGGCATTGCGCAGTGTGTGAGGTTGTTGTTGTTGTGGTGCATTGTGCAGTGTGTGAGGTTGTTGTTGTGGTGCATTGTGCAGTGTGTGAGGTTGTTGTTGTTGTGGTGCATTGCACAGTGTGTGAGGTTGTTGTTGTTGTGCATTGTGCAGTGTGCAAAGTTGTTGATGTGGTGCATTGCGCAGTGTGTGAGGTTGTTGTTGTTGTGATGCATTGCGCAGTGTGCGAGGTTGTTGTTGTGATGCATTGTGCAGTGTGTGAGGTTGTTGTTGTTGTTGTGGTGCACCGCGCAGTGTGTGAGGTTGTTGTTGTGGTGCATTGTGCAGTGTGTGAGGTTGTTGTTGTTGTGGTGCATTGCGCAGTGTGTGAGGTTGTTGTTGTTGTGGTGCATTGCGCAGACTGCGAGGTTGTTGTGGTGCATTATGCCATGTGTGAGGTTGTTGTTGTTGTGGTGCATTGCGCAGTGTGTGAGGTTGTTGCTGTGGTGCATTGCGCAGTGTGTGTTGTTGTTGTGATGCATTGTGCAGTGTGTGAGGTTGTTGTTGTGGTGCATTGTGCTGTGTGTGAGGTTGTTGCTGTTCTGGTGCATTGTGCAGTGTCTGAGGTTGTTGTTGTTGTGGCGCATTGCGCAGTGTGTGAGGTTGTTGTAGTGGTGCATTGTGCAGTGTGTGAGGTTGTAGTTGTGGTGCATTGTGCAGTGTGTGAGGTTGTTGTTGTGGCGCATTGCGCAGTGTGTGAGGTTGTTGTTGTGATGCACTGCGCAGTGTGTGAGGTTGTTGTTGTGGTGCATTGCGCAGTGTGTGAGGTTGTTGTTGTGGTGCATTGCACAGTGTGTGAGGTTGTTGTTGTTCTGGTGCATTGTGCAGTGTGTGAGGTTGTTGTTGTGATGCATTGTGCAGTGTGCGAGGTTGCTGTTGTGGTGCATTGTGCAGTGTGCGAGGTTGTTGTTGTGGTGCATTGCGCAGTGTGTGAGGTTGTTGTTGTGGTGCATTGCGCAGTGTGTGAGGTTGTTGTTGTGATGCATTGTGCAGTGTGCGAGGTTGTTGTTGTGGTGCAGTGTGTGAGGTTGTTGTTGTGGTGCATTGTGCCATGTGTGAGGTTGTTGTTGTTGTGGTGCATTGCGCAGTGTGTGAGGTTGTTGCTGTGGTGCATTGCGCAGTGTGTGTTGTTGTTGTGATGCATTGTGCAGTGTGTGAGGTTGTTGTTGTGGTGCATTGTGCTGTGTGTGAGGTTGTTGTTGTTCTGGTGCATTGTGCAGTGTCTGAGGTTGTTGTTGTTGTGGCGCATTGCGCAGTGTGTGAGGTTGTTGTAGTGGTGCATTGTGCAGTGTGTGAGGTTGTTGTTGTGGTGCATTGCGCAGTGTGTGAGGTTGTTGTTGTGGTGCATTGCGCAGTGTGTGAGGTTGTTGTTGTTCTGGTGCATTGTGCAGTGTGTGAGGTTGTTGTTGTGGTGCATTGCGCAGTGTGTGAGGTTGTTGTTGTGGTGCATTGCGCAGTGTGTGAGGTTGTTGTTGTTCTGGTGCATTGTGCAGTGTGTGAGGTTGTTGTTGTGATGCATTGTGCAGTGTGCGAGGTTGTTGTTGTGATGCATTGTGCAGTGTGCGAGGTTGCTGTTGTGGTGCATTGCGCAGTGTGTGAGGTTGTTGTTGTGGTGCATTGCGCAGTGTGTGAGGTTGTTGTTGTGGTGCAGTGTGTGAGGTTGTTGTTGTGGTGCATTGCGCAGTGTGTGAGGTTGTTGTTGTGGTGGTGCATTCTGCAGTGCGTGAGGTTGTTCTTGTTGTGGTGCATTGTGCCGTGTGTGAGGTTGTTGTGGTGCATTGCGCAGTGTGTGAGGTTGTTGTTGTGGTGCAGTGTGTGAGGTTGTTGTTGTTGTTGTTGTTGTTGTTGTGGTGCATTGCGCAGTGTGTGAGGTTGTTGTTGTTGTTGTTGTTGTTGTGCATTGTGCAGTGTGTGAGGTTCTCGTTGTGGGACATTGTGCAGTGTGTGAGGTTGTTGTTGTGGTGGTGCATTGCGCAGTGTGTGAGGTTGTTGTTGTTGTGGTGCATTGTGCAGTGTGTGAGGTTCTTGTTGTGGTGCATTGTGCAGTGTGTGAGGTTGTTGTTGTGGTGGTGCATTGTGCAATGTGTGAGGTTGTTGTAGCGGTGCATTGTGCAGTGTGTGAGGTTGTTGTTGTTGTGGTGCATTGCACAGTGTGTGAGGTTGTTGTGCATTGTGCAGTGTGCGAAGTTGTTGATGTGGTGCATTGCGCAGTGTGTGAGGTTGTTGTTGTTGTGATGCATTGCGCAGTGTGTGAGGTTGTTGTTGTGGTGCATTGTGCAGTGTGTGAGGTTGTTGTGCATTGTGCAGTGTGCGAAGTTGTTGATGTGGTGCATTGCGCAGTGTGTGAGGTTGTTGTTGTTGTGATGCATTGCGCAGTGTGTGAAGTTGTTGTTGTGATGCATTGTGCAGTGTGTGAGGTTGTTGTTGTTGTGGTGCACCGCGCAGTGTGTGAGGTTGTTGTTGTGGTGCATTGTGCAGTGTGTGAGGTTGTTGTTGTTGTGGTGCATTGCGCAGTGTGTGAGGTTGTTGTTGTTGTGGTGCATTGCGCAGACTGCGAGGTTGTTGTGGTGCATTGTGCCATGTGTGAGGTTGTTGTTGTTGTGGTGCATTGCGCAGTGTGTGAGGTTGTTGCTGTGGTGCATTGCGCAGTGTGTGTTGTTGTTGTGATGCATTGTGCAGTGTGTGAGGTTGTTGTTGTGGTGCATTGTGCTGTGTGTGAGGTTGTTGTTGTTCTGGTGCATTGTGCAGTGTCTGAGGTTGTTGTTGTTGTGGCGCATTGCGCAGTGTGTGAGGTTGTTGTAGTGGTGCATTGTGCAGTGTGTGAGGTTGTTGTTGTGGTGCATTGCGCAGTGTGTGAGGTTGTTGTTGTGGTGGTGCATTCTGCAGTGTGTGAGGTTGTTCTTGTTGTGGTGCATTGTGCCGTGTGTGAGGTTGTTGTGGTGCATTGCGCAGTGTGTGAGGTTGTTGTTGTGGTGCAGTGTGTGAGGTTGTTGTTGTTGTTGTTGTGGTGCATTGCGCAGTGTGTGAGGTTGTTGTTGTTGTTGTGGTGCATTGCGCAGTGTGTGAGGTTGTTGTTGTGGTGGTGCATTGTGCAGTGTGTGAGGTTGTTGTTGTGGTGGTGCATTGTGCAGTGTGTGTTGATGTTGTGGTGCAGTGTGCGAAGTTGGTGATGTGGGGCATTGCGCAGTGTGTGAGGTTGTTGTTGTTGTGGTGCATTGTGCAGTGTGTGAGGTTGTTGTTGTGGTGCATTGTGCAGTGTGTGAGGTTGTTGTTGTTGTGGTGCATTGCACAGTGTGTGAGGTTGTTGTTGTTGTGCATTGTGCAGTGTGCAAAGTTGTTGATGTGGTGCATTGCGCAGTGTGTGAGGTTGTTGTTGTTGTGATGCATTGCGCAGTGTGCGAGGTTGTTGTTGTGATGCATTGTGCAGTGTGTGAGGTTGTTGTTGTTGTTGTGGTGCACCGCGCAGTGTGTGAGGTTGTTGTTGTGGTGCATTGTGCAGTGTGTGAGGTTGTTGTTGTTGTGGTGCATTGCGCAGTGTGTGAGGTTGTTGTTGTTGTGGTGCATTGCGCAGACTGCGAGGTTGTTGTGGTGCATTATGCCATGTGTGAGGTTGTTGTTGTTGTGGTGCATTGCGCAGTGTGTGAGGTTGTTGCTGTGGTGCATTGCGCAGTGTGTGTTGTTGTTGTGATGCATTGTGCAGTGTGTGAGGTTGTTGTTGTGGTGCATTGTGCTGTGTGTGAGGTTGTTGCTGTTCTGGTGCATTGTGCAGTGTCTGAGGTTGTTGTTGTTGTGGCGCATTGCGCAGTGTGTGAGGTTGTTGTAGTGGTGCATTGTGCAGTGTGTGAGGTTGTAGTTGTGGTGCATTGTGCAGTGTGTGAGGTTGTTGTTGTGGCGCATTGCGCAGTGTGTGAGGTTGTTGTTGTGATGCACTGCGCAGTGTGTGAGGTTGTTGTTGTGGTGCATTGCGCAGTGTGTGAGGTTGTTGTTGTGGTGCATTGCACAGTGTGTGAGGTTGTTGTTGTTCTGGTGCATTGTGCAGTGTGTGAGGTTGTTGTTGTGATGCATTGTGCAGTGTGCGAGGTTGCTGTTGTGGTGCATTGTGCAGTGTGCGAGGTTGTTGTTGTGGTGCATTGCGCAGTGTGTGAGGTTGTTGTTGTGGTGCATTGCGCAGTGTGTGAGGTTGTTGTTGTGATGCATTGTGCAGTGTGCGAGGTTGTTGTTGTGATGCATTGTGCAGTGTGCGAGGTTGTTGTTGTGGTGCATTGCGCAGTGTGTGAGGTTGTTGTTGTGGTGCATTGCGCAGTGTGTGAGGTTGTTGTTGTGGTGCAGTGTGTGAGGTTGTTGTTGTGGTGCAGTGTGCGAGGTTGCTGTTGTGGTGCATTGCGCAGTGTGTGAGGTTGTTGTTGTGATGCATTGTGCAGTGTGCGAGGTTGTTGTTGTGATGCATTGTGCAGTGTGCGAGGTTGTTGTTGTGGTGCATTGCGCAGTGTGTGAGGTTGTTGTTGTGGTGCATTGCGCAGTGTGTGAGGTTGTTGTTGTGGTGCAGTGTGTGAGGTTGTTGTTGTGGTGCATTGCGCAATGTGTGAGGTTGTTTTTGTGGTGGTGCATTCTGCAGTGCATGAGGTTGTTCTTGTTGTGGTGCATTGTGCCGTGTGTGAGGTTCTTGTGGTGCATTGCGCAGTGTGTGAGGTTGTTGTTGTGGTGCAGTGTTTGAGGTTGTTGTTGTTGTTGTGGTGCATTGCGCAGTGTGTGATGTTGTTGTTGTTGTTGTTGTTGTGCATTGTGCAGTGTGTGAGGTTCTCGTTGTGGGACATTGTGCAGTGTGTGAGGTTGTTGTTGTGGTGGTGCATTGTGCAGTGTGTGAGGTTGTTGTTGTTGTGGTGCATTGCGCAGTGTGTGAGGTTGTTGTTGTGGTGCATTGTGCAGTGTGTGAGGTTGTTGTTGTTGTGGTGCATTGCACAGTGTGTGAGGTTGTTGTGCATTGTGCAGTGTGCGAAGTTGTTGATGTGGTGCATTGCGCAGTGTGTGAGGTTGTTGTTGTTGTGATGCATTGCGCAGTGTGTGAGGTTGTTGTTGTGGTGCATTGTGCAGTGTGTGAGGTTGTTGTTGTTGTGGTGCATTGCGCAGTGTGTGAGGTTGTTGTTGTTGTGGTGCATTGCGCAGACTGCGAGGTTGTTGTGGTGCATTGTGCCATGTGTGAGGTTGTTGTTGTTGTGGTGCATTGCGCAGTGTGTGAGGTTGTTGCTGTGGTGCATTGCGCAGTGTGTGTTGTTGTTGTGATGCATTGTGCAGTGTGTGAGGTTGTTGTTGTGGTGCATTGTGCTGTGTGTGAGGTTGTTGTTGTTCTGGTGCATTGTGCAGTGTCTGAGGTTGTTGTTGTTGTGGCGCATTGCGCAGTGTGTGAGGTTGTTGTAGTGGTGCATTGTGCAGTGTGTGAGGTTGTTGTTGTGGTGCATTGCGCAGTGTGTGAGGTTGTTGTTGTGGTGGTGCATTCTGCAGTGTGTGAGGTTGTTCTTGTTGTGGTGCATTGTGCCGTGTGTGAGGTTGTTGTGGTGCATTGCGCAGTGTGTGAGGTTGTTGTTGTGGTGCAGTGTGTGAGGTTGTTGTTGTTGTTGTTGTTCTTGTGGTGCATTGCGCAGCGTGTGAGGTTGTTGTTGTTGTTGTGGTGCATTGCGCAGTGTGTGAGGTTGTTGTTGTGGTGGTGCATTCTGCAGTGTGTGAGGTTGTTCTTGTTGTGGTGCATTGTGCCGTGTGTGAGGTTGTTGTGGTGCATTGCGCAGTGTGTGAGGTTGTTGTTGTTGTTGTGGTGCATTGCGCAGTGTGTGAGGTTGTTGTTGTGGTGGTGCATTGTGTGAGGTTGTTGTTGTTGTGGTGCAGTGTGTGAGGTTGTTGTTGTTGTTGTGGTGCATTGCGCAGTGTGTGAGGTTGTTGTTGTTGTGGTGCAGTGTGTGAGGTTGTTGTTGTTGTTGTTGTTGTTGTGGTGCATTGCGCAGTGTGTGAGGTTGTTGTTGTTGTTGTGGTGCATTGCGCAGTGTGTGAGGTTGTTGTTGTGGTGGTGCATTGTGCAGTGTGTGAGGTTGTTGTTGTGGTGGTGCATTGTGCAGTGTGTGTTGATGTTGTGGTGCAGTGTGCGAAGTTGGTGATGTGGGGCATTGCGCAGTGTGTGAGGTTGTTGTTGTTGTGGTGCATTGTGCAGTGTGTGAGGTTGTTGTTGTGGTGCATTGTGCAGTGTGTGAGGTTGTTGTTGTTGTGGTGCATTGCACAGTGTGTGAGGTTGTTGTTGTTGTGCATTGTGCAGTGTGCAAAGTTGTTGATGTGGTGCATTGCGCAGTGTGTGAGGTTGTTGTTGTTGTGATGCATTGCGCAGTGTGCGAGGTTGTTGTTGTGATGCATTGTGCAGTGTGTGAGGTTGTTGTTGTTGTTGTGGTGCACCGCGCAGTGTGTGAGGTTGTTGTTGTGGTGCATTGTGCAGTGTGTGAGGTTGTTGTTGTTGTGGTGCATTGCGCAGTGTGTGAGGTTGTTGTTGTTGTGGTGCATTGCGCAGACTGCGAGGTTGTTGTGGTGCATTATGCCATGTGTGAGGTTGTTGTTGTTGTGGTGCATTGCGCAGTGTGTGAGGTTGTTGCTGTGGTGCATTGCGCAGTGTGTGTTGTTGTTGTGATGCATTGTGCAGTGTGTGAGGTTGTTGTTGTGGTGCATTGTGCTGTGTGTGAGGTTGTTGCTGTTCTGGTGCATTGTGCAGTGTCTGAGGTTGTTGTTGTTGTGGTGCATTGTGCAGTGTGTGAGGTTGTTGTTGTGGCGCATTGCGCAGTGTGTGAGGTTGTTGTTGTGATGCACTGCGCAGTGTGTGAGGTTGTTGTTGTGGTGCATTGCGCAGTGTGTGAGGTTGTTGTTGTGGTGCATTGCACAGTGTGTGAGGTTGTTGTTGTTCTGGTGCATTGTGCAGTGTGTGAGGTTGTTGTTGTGATGCATTGTGCAGTGTGCGAGGTTGTTGTTGTGATGCATTGTGCAGTGTGCGAGGTTGCTGTTGTGGTGCATTGCGCAGTGTGTGAGGTTGTTGTTGTGATGCATTGTGCAGTGTGCGAGGTTGTTGTTGTGATGCATTGTGCAGTGTGCGAGGTTGTTGTTGTGGTGCATTGCGCAGTGTGTGAGGTTGTTGTTGTGGTGCATTGCGCAGTGTGTGAGGTTGTTGTTGTGGTGCAGTGTGTGAGGTTGTTGTTGTGGTGCATTGCGCAATGTGTGAGGTTGTTTTTGTGGTGGTGCATTCTGCAGTGCATGAGGTTGTTCTTGTTGTGGTGCATTGTGCCGTGTGTGAGGTTCTTGTGGTGCATTGCGCAGTGTGTGAGGTTGTTGTTGTGGTGCAGTGTTTGAGGTTGTTGTTGTTGTTGTGGTGCATTGCGCAGTGTGTGATGTTGTTGTTGTTGTTGTTGTTGTGCATTGTGCAGTGTGTGAGGTTCTCGTTGTGGGACATTGTGCAGTGTGTGAGGTTGTTGTTGTGGTGGTGCATTGTGCAGTGTGTGAGGTTGTTGTTGTTGTGGTGCATTGCGCAGTGTGTGAGGTTGTTGTTGTTGTGGTGCATTGTGCAGTGTGTGAGGTTCTTGTTGTGGTGCATTGTGCAGTGTGTGAGGTTGTTGTTGTGGTGGTGCATTGTGCAATGTGTGAGGTTGTTGTTGTGGTGCATTGTGCAGTGTGTGAGGTTGTTGTTGTTGTGGTGCATTGCACAGTGTGTGAGGTTGTTGTGCATTGTGCAGTGTGCGAAGTTGTTGATGTGGTGCATTGCGCAGTGTGTGAGGTTGTTGTTGTTGTGATGCATTGCGCAGTGTGTGAGGTTGTTGTTGTGGTGCATTGTGCAGTGTGTGAGGTTGTTGTTGTTGTGGTGCATTGCGCAGTGTGTGAGGTTGTTGTTGTTGTGGTGCATTGCGCAGACTGCGAGGTTGTTGTGGTGCATTGTGCCATGTGTGAGGTTGTTGTTGTTGTGGTGCATTGCGCAGTGTGTGAGGTTGTTGCTGTGGTGCATTGCGCAGTGTGTGTTGTTGTTGTGATGCATTGTGCAGTGTGTGAGGTTGTTGTTGTGGTGCATTGTGCTGTGTGTGAGGTTGTTGTTGTTCTGGTGCATTGTGCAGTGTCTGAGGTTGTTGTTGTTGTGGCGCATTGCGCAGTGTGTGAGGTTGTTGTAGTGGTGCATTGTGCAGTGTGTGAGGTTGTTGTTGTGGTGCATTGCGCAGTGTGTGAGGTTGTTGTTGTGGTGGTGCATTCTGCAGTGTGTGAGGTTGTTCTTGTTGTGGTGCATTGTGCCGTGTGTGAGGTTGTTGTGGTGCATTGCGCAGTGTGTGAGGTTGTTGTTGTGGTGCAGTGTGTGAGGTTGTTGTTGTTGTTGTTGTTGTTGTGGTGCATTGCGCAGTGTGTGAGGTTGTTGTTGTTGTTGTGGTGCATTGCGCAGTGTGTGAGGTTGTTGTTGTGGTGGTGCATTGTGCAGTGTGTGAGGTTGTTGTTGTGGTGGTGCATTGTGCAGTGTGTGTTGATGTTGTGGTGCAGTGTGCGAAGTTGGTGATGTGGGGCATTGCGCAGTGTGTGAGGTTGTTGTTGTTGTGGTGCATTGTGCAGTGTGTGAGGTTGTTGTTGTGGTGCATTGTGCAGTGTGTGAGGTTGTTGTTGTTGTGGTGCATTGCACAGTGTGTGAGGTTGTTGTTGTTGTGCATTGTGCAGTGTGCAAAGTTGTTGATGTGGTGCATTGCGCAGTGTGTGAGGTTGTTGTTGTTGTGATGCATTGCGCAGTGTGCGAGGTTGTTGTTGTGATGCATTGTGCAGTGTGTGAGGTTGTTGTTGTTGTTGTGGTGCACCGCGCAGTGTGTGAGGTTGTTGTTGTGGTGCATTGTGCAGTGTGTGAGGTTGTTGTTGTTGTGGTGCATTGCGCAGTGTGTGAGGTTGTTGTTGTTGTGGTGCATTGCGCAGACTGCGAGGTTGTTGTGGTGCATTATGCCATGTGTGAGGTTGTTGTTGTTGTGGTGCATTGCGCAGTGTGTGAGGTTGTTGCTGTGGTGCATTGCGCAGTGTGTGTTGTTGTTGTGATGCATTGTGCAGTGTGTGAGGTTGTTGTTGTGGTGCATTGTGCTGTGTGTGAGGTTGTTGCTGTTCTGGTGCATTGTGCAGTGTCTGAGGTTGTTGTTGTTGTGGCGCATTGCGCAGTGTGTGAGGTTGTTGTCGTGGTGCATTGCGCAGTGTGTGAGGTTGTTGTTGTTCTGGTGCATTGTGCAGTGTGTGAGGTTGTTGTTGTGATGCATTGTGCAGTGTGCGAGGTTGTTGTTGTGATGCATTGTGCAGTGTGCGAGGTTGCTGTTGTGGTGCATTGCGCAGTGTGTGAGGTTGTTGTTGTGATGCATTGTGCAGTGTGCGAGGTTGTTGTTGTGATGCATTGTGCAGTGTGCGAGGTTGTTGTTGTGGTGCATTGCGCAGTGTGTGAGGTTGTTGTTGTGGTGCATTGCGCAGTGTGTGAGGTTGTTGTTGTGGTGCAGTGTGTGAGGTTGTTGTTGTGGTGCATTGCGCAGTGTGTGAGGTTGTTTTTGTGGTGGTGCATTCTGCAGTGCATGAGGTTGTTCTTGTTGTGGTGCATTGTGCCGTGTGTGAGGTTCTTGTGGTGCATTGCGCAGTGTGTGAGGTTGTTGTTGTGGTGCAGTGTTTGAGGTTGTTGTTGTTGTTGTGGTGCATTGCGCAGTGTGTGATGTTGTTGTTGTTGTTGTTGTTGTGCATTGTGCAGTGTGTGAGGTTCTCGTTGTGGGACATTGTGCAGTGTGTGAGGTTGTTGTTGTGGTGGTGCATTGTGCAGTGTGTGAGGTTGTTGTTGTTGTGGTGCATTGCGCAGTGTGTGAGGTTGTTGTTGTTGTGGTGCATTGTGCAGTGTGTGAGGTTCTTGTTGTGGTGCATTGTGCAGTGTGTGAGGTTGTTGTTGTGGTGGTGCATTGTGCAATGTGTGAGGTTGTTGTTGTGGTGCATTGTGCAGTGTGTGAGGTTGTTGTTGTTGTGGTGCATTGCACAGTGTGTGAGGTTGTTGTGCATTGTGCAGTGTGCGAAGTTGTTGATGTGGTGCATTGCGCAGTGTGTGAGGTTGTTGTTGTTGTGATGCATTGCGCAGTGTGTGAGGTTGTTGTTGTGGTGCATTGTGCAGTGTGTGAGGTTGTTGTTGTTGTGGTGCATTGCGCAGTGTGTGAGGTTGTTGTTGTTGTGGTGCATTGCGCAGACTGCGAGGTTGTTGTGGTGCATTGTGCCATGTGTGAGGTTGTTGTTGTTGTGGTGCATTGCGCAGTGTGTGAGGTTGTTGCTGTGGTGCATTGCGCAGTGTGTGTTGTTGTTGTGATGCATTGTGCAGTGTGTGAGGTTGTTGTTGTGGTGCATTGTGCTGTGTGTGAGGTTGTTGTTGTTCTGGTGCATTGTGCAGTGTCTGAGGTTGTTGTTGTTGTGGCGCATTGCGCAGTGTGTGAGGTTGTTGTAGTGGTGCATTGTGCAGTGTGTGAGGTTGTTGTTGTGGTGCATTGCGCAGTGTGTGAGGTTGTTGTTGTGGTGGTGCATTCTGCAGTGTGTGAGGTTGTTCTTGTTGTGGTGCATTGTGCCGTGTGTGAGGTTGTTGTGGTGCATTGCGCAGTGTGTGAGGTTGTTGTTGTGGTGCAGTGTGTGAGGTTGTTGTTGTTGTTGTTGTGGTGCATTGCGCAGTGTGTGAGGTTGTTGTTGTTGTTGTGGTGCATTGCGCAGTGTGTGAGGTTGTTGTTGTGGTGGTGCATTGTGCAGTGTGTGAGGTTGTTGTTGTGGTGGTGCATTGTGCAGTGTGTGTTGATGTTGTGGTGCAGTGTGCGAAGTTGGTGATGTGGGGCATTGCGCAGTGTGTGAGGTTGTTGTTGTTGTGGTGCATTGTGCAGTGTGTGAGGTTGTTGTTGTTGTTGTGGTGCATTGCGCAGTGTGTGAGGTTGTTGTTGTGGTGGTGCATTGTGCAGTGTGTGAGGTTGTTGTTGTTGTGCATTGTGCAGTGTGCAAAGTTGTTGATGTGGTGCATTGCGCAGTGTGTGAGGTTGTTGTTGTTGTGATGCATTGCGCAGTGTGCGAGGTTGTTGTTGTGATGCATTGTGCAGTGTGTGAGGTTGTTGTTGTTGTTGTGGTGCACCGCGCAGTGTGTGAGGTTGTTGTTGTGGTGCATTGTGCAGTGTGTGAGGTTGTTGTTGTTGTGGTGCATTGCGCAGTGTGTGAGGTTGTTGTTGTTGTGGTGCATTGCGCAGACTGCGAGGTTGTTGTGGTGCATTATGCCATGTGTGAGGTTGTTGTTGTTGTGGTGCATTGCGCAGTGTGTGAGGTTGTTGCTGTGGTGCATTGCGCAGTGTGTGTTGTTGTTGTGATGCATTGTGCAGTGTGTGAGGTTGTTGTTGTGGTGCATTGTGCTGTGTGTGAGGTTGTTGCTGTTCTGGTGCATTGTGCAGTGTCTGAGGTTGTTGTTGTTGTGGTGCATTGTGCAGTGTGTGAGGTTGTTGTTGTGGCGCATTGCGCAGTGTGTGAGGTTGTTGTTGTGATGCACTGCGCAGTGTGTGAGGTTGTTGTTGTGGTGCATTGCGCAGTGTGTGAGGTTGTTGTTGTGGTGCATTGCACAGTGTGTGAGGTTGTTGTTGTTCTGGTGCATTGTGCAGTGTGTGAGGTTGTTGTTGTGATGCATTGTGCTGTGTGTGAGGTTGTTGTTGTTCTGGTGCATTGTGCAGTGTCTGAGGTTGTTGTTGTTGTGGCGCATTGCGCAGTGTGTGAGGTTGTTGTAGTGGTGCATTGTGCAGTGTGTGAGGTTGTAGTTGTGGTGCATTGTGCAGTGTGTGAGGTTGTTGTTGTGGCGCATTGCGCAGTGTGTGAGGTTGTTGTTGTGATGCACTGCGCAGTGTGTGAGGTTGTTGTTGTGGTGCATTGCGCAGTGTGTGAGGTTGTTGTTGTGGTGCATTGCGCAGTGTGTGAGGTTGTTGTTGTTCTGGTGCATTGTGCAGTGTGTGAGGTTGTTGTTGTGATGCATTGTGCAGTGTGCGAGGTTGTTGTTGTGATGCATTGTGCAGTGTGCGAGGTTGCTGTTGTGGTGCATTGCGCAGTGTGTGAGGTTGTTGTTGTGATGCATTGTGCAGTGTGCGAGGTTGTTGTTGTGATGCATTGTGCAGTGTGCGAGGTTGTTGTTGTGGTGCATTGCGCAGTGTGTGAGGTTGTTGTTGTGGTGCATTGCGCAGTGTGTGAGGTTGTTGTTGTGGTGCAGTGTGTGAGGTTGTTGTTGTGGTGCATTGCGCAATGTGTGAGGTTGTTTTTGTGGTGGTGCATTCTGCAGTGCATGAGGTTGTTCTTGTTGTGGTGCATTGTGCCGTGTGTGAGGTTCTTGTGGTGCATTGCGCAGTGTGTGAGGTTGTTGTTGTGGTGCAGTGTTTGAGGTTGTTGTTGTTGTTGTGGTGCATTGCGCAGTGTGTGATGTTGTTGTTGTTGTTGTTGTTGTGCATTGTGCAGTGTGTGAGGTTCTCGTTGTGGGACATTGTGCAGTGTGTGAGGTTGTTGTTGTGGTGGTGCATTGTGCAGTGTGTGAGGTTGTTGTTGTTGTGGTGCATGGCGCAGTGTGTGAGGTTGTTGTTGTTGTGGTGCATTGTGCAGTGTGTGAGGTTGTTGTTGTTCTGGTGCATTGTGCAGTGTGTGAGGTTGTTGTTGTGATGCATTGTGCAGTGTGCGAGGTTGTTGTTGTGATGCATTGTGCAGTGTGCGAGGTTGCTGTTGTGGTGCATTGCGCAGTGTGTGAGGTTGTTGTAGTGATGCATTGTGCAGTGTGCGAGGTTGTTGTTGTGATGCATTGTGCAGTGTGCGAGGTTGTTGTTGTGGTGCATTGCGCAGTGTGTGAGGTTGTTGCTGTGGTGCATTGCGCAGTGTGTGTTGTTGTTGTGATGCATTGTGCAGTGTGTGAGGTTGTTGTTGTGGTGCATTGTGCTGTGTGTGAGGTTGTTGTTGTTCTGGTGCATTGTGCAGTGTCTGAGGTTGTTGTTGTTGTGGCGCATTGCGCAGTGTGTGAGGTTGTTGTAGTGGTGCATTGTGCAGTGTGTGAGGTTGTTGTTGTGGTGCATTGCGCAGTGTGTGAGGTTGTTGTTGTGGTGGTGCATTCTGCAGTGTGTGAGGTTGTTCTTGTTGTGGTGCATTGTGCCGTGTGTGAGGTTGTTGTGGTGCATTGCGCAGTGTGTGAGGTTGTTGTTGTGGTGCAGTGTGTGAGGTTGTTGTTGTTGTTGTTGTTGTTGTGGTGCATTGCGCAGTGTGTGAGGTTGTTGTTGTTGTTGTGGTGCATTGCGCAGTGTGTGAGGTTGTTGTTGTGGTGGTGCATTGTGCAGTGTGTGAGGTTGTTGTTGTGGTGGTGCATTGTGCAGTGTGTGTTGATGTTGTGGTGCAGTGTGCGAAGTTGGTGATGTGGGGCATTGCGCAGTGTGTGAGGTTGTTGTTGTTGTGGTGCATTGTGCAGTGTGTGAGGTTGTTGTTGTTGTTGTGGTGCATTGCGCAGTGTGTGAGGTTGTTGTTGTGGTGGTGCATTGTGCAGTGTGTGAGGTTGTTGTTGTTGTGCATTGTGCAGTGTGCAAAGTTGTTGATGTGGTGCATTGCGCAGTGTGTGAGGTTGTTGTTGTTGTGATGCATTGCGCAGTGTGCGAGGTTGTTGTTGTGATGCATTGTGCAGTGTGTGAGGTTGTTGTTGTTGTTGTGGTGCACCGCGCAGTGTGTGAGGTTGTTGTTGTGGTGCATTGTGCAGTGTGTGAGGTTGTTGTTGTTGTGGTGCATTGCGCAGTGTGTGAGGTTGTTGTTGTTGTGGTGCATTGCGCAGACTGCGAGGTTGTTGTGGTGCATTATGCCATGTGTGAGGTTGTTGTTGTTGTGGTGCATTGCGCAGTGTGTGAGGTTGTTGCTGTGGTGCATTGCGCAGTGTGTGTTGTTGTTGTGATGCATTGTGCAGTGTGTGAGGTTGTTGTTGTGGTGCATTGTGCTGTGTGTGAGGTTGTTGCTGTTCTGGTGCATTGTGCAGTGTCTGAGGTTGTTGTTGTTGTGGTGCATTGTGCAGTGTGTGAGGTTGTTGTTGTGGCGCATTGCGCAGTGTGTGAGGTTGTTGTTGTGATGCACTGCGCAGTGTGTGAGGTTGTTGTTGTGGTGCATTGCGCAGTGTGTGAGGTTGTTGTTGTGGTGCATTGCACAGTGTGTGAGGTTGTTGTTGTTCTGGTGCATTGTGCAGTGTGTGAGGTTGTTGTTGTGATGCATTGTGCTGTGTGTGAGGTTGTTGTTGTTCTGGTGCATTGTGCAGTGTCTGAGGTTGTTGTTGTTGTGGCGCATTGCGCAGTGTGTGAGGTTGTTGTAGTGGTGCATTGTGCAGTGTGTGAGGTTGTAGTTGTGGTGCATTGTGCAGTGTGTGAGGTTGTTGTTGTGGCGCATTGCGCAGTGTGTGAGGTTGTTGTTGTGATGCACTGCGCAGTGTGTGAGGTTGTTGTTGTGGTGCATTGCGCAGTGTGTGAGGTTGTTGTTGTGGTGCATTGCGCAGTGTGTGAGGTTGTTGTTGTTCTGGTGCATTGTGCAGTGTGTGAGGTTGTTGTTGTGATGCATTGTGCAGTGTGCGAGGTTGTTGTTGTGATGCATTGTGCAGTGTGCGAGGTTGCTGTTGTGGTGCATTGCGCAGTGTGTGAGGTTGTTGTTGTGATGCATTGTGCAGTGTGCGAGGTTGTTGTTGTGATGCATTGTGCAGTGTGCGAGGTTGTTGTTGTGGTGCATTGCGCAGTGTGTGAGGTTGTTGTTGTGGTGCATTGCGCAGTGTGTGAGGTTGTTGTTGTGGTGCAGTGTGTGAGGTTGTTGTTGTGGTGCATTGCGCAATGTGTGAGGTTGTTTTTGTGGTGGTGCATTCTGCAGTGCATGAGGTTGTTCTTGTTGTGGTGCATTGTGCCGTGTGTGAGGTTCTTGTGGTGCATTGCGCAGTGTGTGAGGTTGTTGTTGTGGTGCAGTGTTTGAGGTTGTTGTTGTTGTTGTGGTGCATTGCGCAGTGTGTGATGTTGTTGTTGTTGTTGTTGTTGTGCATTGTGCAGTGTGTGAGGTTCTCGTTGTGGGACATTGTGCAGTGTGTGAGGTTGTTGTTGTGGTGGTGCATTGTGCAGTGTGTGAGGTTGTTGTTGTTGTGGTGCATGGCGCAGTGTGTGAGGTTGTTGTTGTTGTGGTGCATTGTGCAGTGTGTGAGGTTGTTGTTGTTCTGGTGCATTGTGCAGTGTGTGAGGTTGTTGTTGTGATGCATTGTGCAGTGTGCGAGGTTGTTGTTGTGATGCATTGTGCAGTGTGCGAGGTTGCTGTTGTGGTGCATTGCGCAGTGTGTGAGGTTGTTGTAGTGATGCATTGTGCAGTGTGCGAGGTTGTTGTTGTGATGCATTGTGCAGTGTGCGAGGTTGTTGTTGTGGTGCATTGCGCAGTGTGTGAGGTTGTTGTTGTGGTGCATTGCGCAGTGTGTGAGGTTGTTGTTGTGGTGCAGTGTGTGAGGTTGTTGTTGTGGTGCATTGCGCAATGTGTGAGGTTGTTTTTGTGGTGGTGCATTCTGCAGTGCATGAGGTTGTTCTTGTTGTGGTGCATTGTGCCGTGTGTGAGGTTCTTGTGGTGCATTGCGCAGTGTGTGAGGTTGTTGTTGTGGTGCAGTGTTTGAGGTTGTTGTTGTTGTTGTGGTGCATTGCGCAGTGTGTGATGTTGTTGTTGTTGTTGTTGTTGTGCATTGTGCAGTGTGTGAGGTTCTCGTTGTGGGACATTGTGCAGTGTGTGAGGTTGTTGTTGTGGTGGTGCATTGTGCAGTGTGTGAGGTTGTTGTTGTTGTGGTGCATTGCGCAGTGTGTGAGGTTGTTGTTGTTGTGGTGCATTGTGCAGTGTGTGAGGTTCTTGTTGTGGTGCATTGTGCAGTGTGTGAGGTTGTTGTTGTGGTGGTGCATTGTGCAATGTGTGAGGTTGTTGTTGTGGTGCATTGTGCAGTGTGTGAGGTTGTTGTTGTTGTGGTGCATTGCACGGTGTGTGAGGTTGTTGTGCATTGTGCAGTGTGCGAAGTTGTTGATGTGGTGCATTGCGCAGTGTGTGAGGTTGTTGTTGTTGTGATGCATTGCGCAGTGTGTGAGGTTGTTGTTGTGGTGCATTGTGCAGTGTGTGAGGTTGTTGTTGTTGTGGTGCATTGCGCAGTGTGTGAGGTTGTTGTTGTTGTGGTGCATTGCGCAGACTGCGAGGTTGTTGTGGTGCATTGTGCCATGTGTGAGGTTGTTGTTGTTGTGGTGCATTGCGCAGTGTGTGAGGTTGTTGCTGTGGTGCATTGCGCAGTGTGTGTTGTTGTTGTGATGCATTGTGCAGTGTGTGAGGTTGTTGTTGTGGTGCATTGTGCTGTGTGTGAGGTTGTTGTTGTTCTGGTGCATTGTGCAGTGTCTGAGGTTGTTGTTGTTGTGGCGCATTGCGCAGTGTGTGAGGTTGTTGTAGTGGTGCATTGTGCAGTGTGTGAGGTTGTTGTTGTGGTGCATTGCGCAGTGTGTGAGGTTGTTGTTGTGGTGGTGCATTCTGCAGTGTGTGAGGTTGTTCTTGTTGTGGTGCATTGTGCCGTGTGTGAGGTTGTTGTTGTGGTGCAGTGTGTGAGGTTGTTGTTGTTGTTGTTGTTGTTGTGGTGCATTGCGCAGTGTGTGAGGTTGTTGTTGTTGTTGTGGTGCATTGCGCAGTGTGTGAGGTTGTTGTTGTGGTGGTGCATTGTGCAGTGTGTGAGGTTGTTGTTGTGGTGGTGCATTGTGCAGTGTGTGTTGATGTTGTGGTGCAGTGTGCGAAGTTGGTGATGTGGGGCATTGCGCAGTGTGTGAGGTTGTTGTTGTTGTGGTGCATTGTGCAGTGTGTGAGGTTGTTGTTGTGGTGCATTGTGCAGTGTGTGAGGTTGTTGTTGTTGTGGTGCATTGCACAGTGTGTGAGGTTGTTGTTGTTGTGCATTGTGCAGTGTGCAAAGTTGTTGATGTGGTGCATTGCGCAGTGTGTGAGGTTGTTGTTGTTGTGATGCATTGCGCAGTGTGCGAGGTTGTTGTTGTGATGCATTGTGCAGTGTGTGAGGTTGTTGTTGTTGTTGTGGTGCACCGCGCAGTGTGTGAGGTTGTTGTTGTGGTGCATTGTGCAGTGTGTGAGGTTGTTGTTGTTGTGGTGCATTGCGCAGTGTGTGAGGTTGTTGTTGTTGTGGTGCATTGCGCAGACTGCGAGGTTGTTGTGGTGCATTATGCCATGTGTGAGGTTGTTGTTGTTGTGGTGCATTGCGCAGTGTGTGAGGTTGTTGCTGTGGTGCATTGCGCAGTGTGTGTTGTTGTTGTGATGCATTGTGCAGTGTGTGAGGTTGTTGTTGTGGTGCATTGTGCTGTGTGTGAGGTTGTTGCTGTTCTGGTGCATTGTGCAGTGTCTGAGGTTGTTGTTGTTGTGGCGCATTGCGCAGTGTGTGAGGTTGTTGTAGTGGTGCATTGTGCAGTGTGTGAGGTTGTAGTTGTGGTGCATTGTGCAGTGTGTGAGGTTGTTGTTGTGGCGCATTGCGCAGTGTGTGAGGTTGTTGTTGTGATGCACTGCGCAGTGTGTGAGGTTGTTGTTGTGGTGCATTGCGCAGTGTGTGAGGTTGTTGTTGTGGTGCATTGCGCAGTGTGTGAGGTTGTTGTTGTTCTGGTGCATTGTGCAGTGTGTGAGGTTGTTGTTGTGATGCATTGTGCAGTGTGCGAGGTTGTTGTTGTGATGCATTGTGCAGTGTGCGAGGTTGCTGTTGTGGTGCATTGCGCAGTGTGTGAGGTTGTTGTTGTGATGCATTGTGCAGTGTGCGAGGTTGTTGTTGTGATGCATTGTGCAGTGTGCGAGGTTGTTGTTGTGGTGCATTGCGCAGTGTGTGAGGTTGTTGTTGTGGTGCATTGCGCAGTGTGTGAGGTTGTTGTTGTGGTGCAGTGTGTGAGGTTGTTGTTGTGGTGCATTGCGCAATGTGTGAGGTTGTTTTTGTGGTGGTGCATTCTGCAGTGCATGAGGTTGTTCTTGTTGTGGTGCATTGTGCCGTGTGTGAGGTTCTTGTGGTGCATTGCGCAGTGTGTGAGGTTGTTGTTGTGGTGCAGTGTTTGAGGTTGTTGTTGTTGTTGTGGTGCATTGCGCAGTGTGTGATGTTGTTGTTGTTGTTGTTGTTGTGCATTGTGCAGTGTGTGAGGTTCTCGTTGTGGGACATTGTGCAGTGTGTGAGGTTGTTGTTGTGGTGGTGCATTGTGCAGTGTGTGAGGTTGTTGTTGTTGTGGTGCATTGCGCAGTGTGTGAGGTTGTTGTTGTTGTGGTGCATTGTGCAGTGTGTGAGGTTCTTGTTGTGGTGCATTGTGCAGTGTGTGAGGTTGTTGTTGTGGTGGTGCATTGTGCAATGTGTGAGGTTGTTGTTGTGGTGCATTGTGCAGTGTGTGAGGTTGTTGTTGTTGTGGTGCATTGCACAGTGTGTGAGGTTGTTGTGCATTGTGCAGTGTGCGAAGTTGTTGATGTGGTGCATTGCGCAGTGTGTGAGGTTGTTGTTGTTGTGATGCATTGCGCAGTGTGTGAGGTTGTTGTTGTGGTGCATTGTGCAGTGTGTGAGGTTGTTGTGGTGCATTGCGCAGTGTGTGAGGTTGTTGTTGTTGTGGTGCATTGCGCAGACTGCGAGGTTGTTGTGGTGCATTGTGCCATGTGTGAGGTTGTTGTTGTTGTGGTGCATTGCGCAGTGTGTGAGGTTGTTGCTGTGGTGCATTGCGCAGTGTGTGTTGTTGTTGTGATGCATTGTGCAGTGTGTGAAGTTGTTGTTGTGGTGCATTGTGCTGTGTGTGAGGTTGTTGTTGTTCTGGTGCATTGTGCAGTGTCTGAGGTTGTTGTTGTTGTGGCGCATTGCGCAGTGTGTGAGGTTGTTGTAGTGGTGCATTGTGCAGTGTGTGAGGTTGTTTTTGTGGTGCATTGTGCAGTGTGTGAGGTTGTTGTTGTGGCGCATTGCGCAGTGTGTGAGGTTGTTGTTGTGATGCACTGCGCAGTGTGTGAGGTTGTTGTTGTTGTGGTGCATTGCGCAGTGTGTGAGGTTGTTGTTGTTGTGCATTGTGCAGTGTGCGATGTTGTTGTTGTGGTGCATTGCGCGGTGTGTGAGGTTGTTGTTGTTGTGGTGCATTGCGCAGTGTGTGAGGTTGTTGTTGTTGTGCATTGTGCAGTGTGTGAAGTTGTTGTTGTAATGCATTGTGCAGTGTGTGTTGTTGTTAATGTTGTGGGGCATTGCGCAGTGTGTGTTGTTGTTGTGGGGCATTGCGCAGTGTGCGAGGTTGTTGTGGTGCATTGCGCAGTGTGTGAGGTTGTTGTTGTGGTGGTGCATTGTGCAGTGTGTGAGGTTGTTGTTGTCGTGGGACATTGCGCAGTGTGTGAGGTTGTTGTTATTGTGGTGCATTGTGCAGTGCGTGAGGTTGTTGTTGTGATGCATTGTGCAGTGTGCGAGGTTGCTGTTGTGGTGCATTGCGCAGTGTGTGTTGTTGTTGTGATGCATTGTGCAGTGTGTGAGGTTGTTGTTGTGGTGCATTGTGCTGTGTGTGAGGTTGTTGCTGTTCTGGTGCATTGTGCAGTGTCTGAGGTTGTTGTTGTTGTGGCGCATTGCGCAGTGTGTGAGGTTGTTGTTGTGGCGCATTGCGCAGTGTGTGAGGTTGTTGTTGTGGTGCATTGCGCAGTGTGTGAGGTTGTTGTTGTTCTGGTGCATTGTGCAGTGTGTGAGGTTGTTGTGATGCATTGTGCAGTGTGCGAGGTTGTTGTTGTGATGCATTGTGCAGTGTGCGAGGTTGCTGTTGTGGTGCATTGCGCAGTGTGTGAGGTTGTTGTTGTGATGCATTGTGCAGTGTGCGAGGTTGTTGTTGTGATGCATTGTGCAGTGTGCGAGGTTGTTGTTGTGGTGCATTGCGCAGTGTGTGAGGTTGTTGTTGTGGTGCATTGCGCAGTGTGTGAGGTTGTTGTTGTGGTGCAGTGTGTGAGGTTGTTGTTGTGGTGCATTGCGCAGTGTGTGAGGTTGTTTTTGTGGTGGTGCATTCTGCAGTGCATGAGGTTGTTCTTGTTGTGGTGCATTGTGCCGTGTGTGAGGTTCTTGTGGTGCATTGCGCAGTGTGTGAGGTTGTTGTTGTGGTGCAGTGTTTGAGGTTGTTGTTGTTGTTGTGGTGCATTGCGCAGTGTGTGATGTTGTTGTTGTTGTTGTTGTTGTGCATTGTGCAGTGTGTGAGGTTCTCGTTGTGGGACATTGTGCAGTGTGTGAGGTTGTTGTTGTGGTGGTGCATTGTGCAGTGTGTGAGGTTGTTGTTGTTGTGGTGCATTGCGCAGTGTGTGAGGTTGTTGTTGTTGTGGTGCATTGTGCAGTGTGTGAGGTTCTTGTTGTGGTGCATTGTGCAGTGTGTGAGGTTGTTGTTGTGGTGGTGCATTGTGCAATGTGTGAGGTTGTTGTTGTGGTGCATTGTGCAGTGTGTGAGGTTGTTGTTGTTGTGGTGCATTGCACAGTGTGTGAGGTTGTTGTGCATTGTGCAGTGTGCGAAGTTGTTGATGTGGTGCATTGCGCAGTGTGTGAGGTTGTTGTTGTTGTGATGCATTGCGCAGTGTGTGAGGTTGTTGTTGTGGTGCATTGTGCAGTGTGTGAGGTTGTTGTTGTTGTGGTGCATTGCGCAGTGTGTGAGGTTGTTGTTGTTGTGGTGCATTGCGCAGACTGCGAGGTTGTTGTGGTGCATTGTGCCATGTGTGAGGTTGTTGTTGTTGTGGTGCATTGCGCAGTGTGTGAGGTTGTTGCTGTGGTGCATTGCGCAGTGTGTGTTGTTGTTGTGATGCATTGTGCAGTGTGTGAGGTTGTTGTTGTGGTGCATTGTGCTGTGTGTGAGGTTGTTGTTGTTCTGGTGCATTGTGCAGTGTCTGAGGTTGTTGTTGTTGTGGCGCATTGCGCAGTGCGTGAGGTTGTTGTAGTGGTGCATTGTGCAGTGTGTGAGGTTGTTTTTGTGGTGCATTGTGCAGTGTGTGAGGTTGTTGTTGTGGCGCATTGCGCAGTGTGTGAGGTTGTTGTTGTGATGCACTGCGCAGTGTGTGAGGTTGTTGTTGTTGTGGTGCATTGCGCAGTGTGTGAGGTTGTTGTTGTTGTGCATTGTGCAGTGTGCGATGTTGTTGTTGTGGTGCATTGCGCGGTGTGTGAGGTTGTTGTTGTTGTGGTGCATTGCGCAGTGTGTGAGGTTGTTGTTGTTGTGCATTGTGCAGTGTGTGAGGTTGTTGTTGTAATGCATTGCGCAGTGTGTGTTGTTGTTGTGGGGCATTGCGCAGTGTGCGAGGTTGTTGTGGTGCATTGCGCAGTGTGTGAGGTTGTTGTTGTGGTGGTGCATTGTGCAGTGTGTGAGGTTGTTGTTGTCGTGGGACATTGCGCAGTGTGTGAGGTTGTTGTTATTGTGGTGCATTGTGCAGTGTGTGAGGTTGTTGTTGTGATGCATTGTGCAGTGTGCGAGGTTGCTGTTGTGGTGCATTGCGCAGTGTGTGAGGTTGTTGTTGTGGTGCATTGCGCAGTGTGTGAGGTTGTTGTTGTGGTGCAGTGTGTGAGGTTGTTGTTGTGGTGCATTGCGCAGTGTGTGAGGTTGTTGTTGTGGTGGTGCATTCTGCAGTGTGTGAGGTTGTTCTTGTTGTGGTGCATTGTGCCGTGTGTGAGGTTGTTGTGGTGCATTGCGCAGTGTGTGAGGTTGTTGTTGTGGTGCAGTGTGTGAGGTTGTTGTTGTTGTTGTTGTTGTGGTGCATTGCGCAGTGTGTGAGGTTGTTGTTGTTGTTGTTGTGGTGCATTGCGCAGTGTGTGAGGTTGTTGTTGTGGTGGTGCATTCTGCAGTGTGTGAGGTTGTTGTGGTGGTGCATTGTGCAGTGTGTGTTGATGTTGTGGTGCAGTGTGCGAAGTTGGTGATGTGGGGCATTGCGCAGTGTGTGAGGTTGTTGTTGTTGTGGTGCATTGTGCAGTGTGTGAGGTTGTTGTTGTGGTGCATTGTGCAGTGTGTGAGGTTGTTGTTGTTGTGGTGCATTGCACAGTGTGTGAGGTTGTTGTTGTTGTGCATTGTGCAGTGTGCGAAGTTGTTGATGTGGTGCATTGCGCAGTGTGTGAGGTTGTTGTTGTTGTGATGCATTGCGCAGTGTGTGAGGTTGTTGTTGTGATGCATTGTGCAGTGTGTGAGGTTGTTGTTGTTGTGGTGCACCGCGCAGTGTGTGAGGTTGTTGTTGTGGTGCATTCTGCAGTGTGTGAGGTTGTTCTTGTTGTGGTGCATTGTGCCGTGTGTGAGGTTGTTGTGGTGCATTGCGCAGTGTGTGAGGTTGTTGTTGTGGTGCAGTGTGTGAGGTTGTTGTTGTTGTTGTGGTGCATTGCGCAGTGTGTGAGGTTGTTGTTGTTGTTGTGGTGCATTGCGCAGTGTGTGAGGTTGTTGTTGTGGTGGTGCATTCTGCAGTGTGTGAGGTTGTTGTTGTGGTGGTGCATTGTGCAGTGTGTGTTGATGTTGTGGTGCAGTGTGCGAAGTTGGTGATGTGGGGCATTGCGCAGTGTGTGAGGTTGTTGTTGTTGTGGTGCATTGTGCAGTGTGTGAGGTTGTTGTTGTGGTGCATTGTGCAGTGTGTGAGGTTGTTGTTGTTGTGGTGCATTGCGCAGTGTGTGAGGTTGTTGTTGTTGTGATGCATTGCGCAGTGTGTGAGGTTGTTGTTGTGATGCATTGTGCAGTGTGTGAGGTTGTTGTTGTTGTTGTGGTGCACCGCGCAGTGTGTGAGGTTGTTGTTGTGGTGCATTGTGCAGTGTGTGAGGTTGTTGTTGTTGTGGTGCATTGCGCAGTGTGTGAGGTTGTTGTTGTTGTGGTGCATTGCGCAGACTGCGAGGTTGTTGTGGTGCATTGTGCCATGTGTGAGGTTGTTGTTGTTGTGGTGCATTGCGCAGTGTGTGAGGTTGTTGCTGTGGTGCATTGCGCAGTGTGTTGTTGTTGTGATGCATTGTGCAGTGTGTGAGGTTGTTGTTGTGGTGCATTGTGCTGTGTGTGAGGTTGTTGTTGTTCTGGTGCATTGTGCAGTGTCTGAGGTTGTTGTTGTTGTGGCGCATTGCGCAGTGTGTGAGGTTGTTGTTGTGGTGGTGCATTGTGCAGTGTGTGAGGTTGTTGTTGTCGTGGGACATTGCGCAGTGTGTGAGGTTGTTGTTATTGTGGTGCATTGTGCAGTGTGTGAGGTTGTTGTTGTGATGCATTGTGCAGTGTGCGAGGTTGCTGTTGTGGTGCATTGCGCAGTGTGTGAGGTTGTTGTTGTGGTGCATTGCGCAGTGTGTGAGGTTGTTGTTGTGGTGCAGTGTGTGAGGTTGTTGTTGTGGTGCATTGCGCAGTGTGTGAGGTTGTTGTTGTGGTGGTGCATTCTGCAGTGTGTGAGGTTGTTCTTGTTGTGGTGCATTGTGCCGTGTGTGAGGTTGTTGTGGTGCATTGCGCAGTGTGTGAGGTTGTTGTTGTGGTGCAGTGTGTGAGGTTGTTGTTGTTGTTGTTGTTGTGGTGCATTGCGCAGTGTGTGAGGTTGTTGTTGATGTTGTTGTGGTGCATTGCGCAGTGTGTGAGGTTGTTGTTGTGGTGGTGCATTCTGCAGTGTGTGAGGTTGTTGTGGTGGTGCATTGTGCAGTGTGTGTTGATGTTGTGGTGCAGTGTGCGAAGTTGGTGATGTGGGGCATTGCGCAGTGTGTGAGGTTGTTGTTGTTGTGGTGCATTGTGCAGTGTGTGAGGTTGTTGTTGTGGTGCATTGTGCAGTGTGTGAGGTTGTTGTTGTTGTGGTGCATTGCACAGTGTGTGAGGTTGTTGTTGTTGTGCATTGTGCAGTGTGCGAAGTTGTTGATGTGGTGCATTGCGCAGTGTGTGAGGTTGTTGTTGTTGTGATGCATTGCGCAGTGTGTGAGGTTGTTGTTGTGATGCATTGTGCAGTGTGTGAGGTTGTTGTTGTTGTGGTGCACCGCGCAGTGTGTGAGGTTGTTGTTGTGGTGCATTCTGCAGTGTGTGAGGTTGTTCTTGTTGTGGTGCATTGTGCCGTGTGTGAGGTTGTTGTGGTGCATTGCGCAGTGTGTGAGGTTGTTGTTGTGGTGCAGTGTGTGAGGTTGTTGTTGTTGTTGTGGTGCATTGCGCAGTGTGTGAGGTTGTTGTTGTTGTTGTGGTGCATTGCGCAGTGTGTGAGGTTGTTGTTGTGGTGGTGCATTCTGCAGTGTGTGAGGTTGTTGTTGTGGTGGTGCATTGTGCAGTGTGTGTTGATGTTGTGGTGCAGTGTGCGAAGTTGGTGATGTGGGGCATTGCGCAGTGTGTGAGGTTGTTGTTGTTGTGGTGCATTGTGCAGTGTGTGAGGTTGTTGTTGTGGTGCATTGTGCAGTGTGTGAGGTTGTTGTTGTTGTGGTGCATTGCGCAGTGTGTGAGGTTGTTGTTGTTGTGATGCATTGCGCAGTGTGTGAGGTTGTTGTTGTGATGCATTGTGCAGTGTGTGAGGTTGTTGTTGTTGTTGTGGTGCACCGCGCAGTGTGTGAGGTTGTTGTTGTGGTGCATTGTGCAGTGTGCGAGGTTGCTGTTGTGGTGCATTGCGCAGTGTGTGTTGTTGTTGTGATGCATTGTGCAGTGTGTGAGGTTGTTGTTGTGGTGCATTGTGCTGTGTGTGAGGTTGTTGCTGTTCTGGTGCATTGTGCAGTGTCTGAGGTTGTTGTTGTTGTGGCGCATTGCGCAGTGTGTGAGGTTGTTGTTGTGGCGCATTGCGCAGTGTGTGAGGTTGTTGTTGTGGTGCATTGCGCAGTGTGTGAGGTTGTTGTTGTTCTGGTGCATTGTGCAGTGTGTGAGGTTGTTGTGATGCATTGTGCAGTGTGCGAGGTTGTTGTTGTGATGCATTGTGCAGTGTGCGAGGTTGCTGTTGTGGTGCATTGCGCAGTGTGTGAGGTTGTTGTTGTGATGCATTGTGCAGTGTGCGAGGTTGTTGTTGTGATGCATTGTGCAGTGTGCGAGGTTGTTGTTGTGGTGCATTGCGCAGTGTGTGAGGTTGTTGTTGTGGTGCATTGCGCAGTGTGTGAGGTTGTTGTTGTGGTGCAGTGTGTGAGGTTGTTGTTGTGGTGCATTGCGCAGTGTGTGAGGTTGTTTTTGTGGTGGTGCATTCTGCAGTGCATGAGGTTGTTCTTGTTGTGGTGCATTGTGCCGTGTGTGAGGTTCTTGTGGTGCATTGCGCAGTGTGTGAGGTTGTTGTTGTGGTGCAGTGTTTGAGGTTGTTGTTGTTGTTGTGGTGCATTGCGCAGTGTGTGATGTTGTTGTTGTTGTTGTTGTTGTGCATTGTGCAGTGTGTGAGGTTCTCGTTGTGGGACATTGTGCAGTGTGTGAGGTTGTTGTTGTGGTGGTGCATTGTGCAGTGTGTGAGGTTGTTGTTGTTGTGGTGCATTGCGCAGTGTGTGAGGTTGTTGTTGTTGTGGTGCATTGTGCAGTGTGTGAGGTTCTTGTTGTGGTGCATTGTGCAGTGTGTGAGGTTGTTGTTGTGGTGGTGCATTGTGCAATGTGTGAGGTTGTTGTTGTGGTGCATTGTGCAGTGTGTGAGGTTGTTGTTGTTGTGGTGCATTGCACAGTGTGTGAGGTTGTTGTGCATTGTGCAGTGTGCGAAGTTGTTGATGTGGTGCATTGCGCAGTGTGTGAGGTTGTTGTTGTTGTGATGCATTGCGCAGTGTGTGAGGTTGTTGTTGTGGTGCATTGTGCAGTGTGTGAGGTTGTTGTTGTTGTGGTGCATTGCGCAGTGTGTGAGGTTGTTGTTGTTGTGGTGCATTGCGCAGACTGCGAGGTTGTTGTGGTGCATTGTGCCATGTGTGAGGTTGTTGTTGTGGTGGTGCATTGCGCAGTGTGTGAGGTTGTTGCTGTGGTGCATTGCGCAGTGTGTGTTGTTGTTGTGATGCATTGTGCAGTGTGTGAGGTTGTTGTTGTGGTGCATTGTGCTGTGTGTGAGGTTGTTGTTGTTCTGGTGCATTGTGCAGTGTCTGAGGTTGTTGTTGTTGTGGCGCATTGCGCAGTGTGTGAGGTTGTTGTAGTGGTGCATTGTGCAGTGTGTGAGGTTGTTTTTGTGGTGCATTGTGCAGTGTGTGAGGTTGTTGTTGTGGCGCATTGCGCAGTGTGTGAGGTTGTTGTTGTGATGCACTGCGCAGTGTGTGAGGTTGTTGTTCTTGTGGTGCATTGCGCAGTGTGTGAGGTTGTTGTTGTTGTGCATTGTGCAGTGTGCGATGTTGTTGTTGTGGTGCATTGCGCGGTGTGTGAGGTTGTTGTTGTTGTGGTGCATTGCGCAGTGTGTGAGGTTGTTGTTGTTGTGCATTGTGCAGTGTGTGAGGTTGTTGTTGTAATGCATTGCGCAGTGTGTGTTGTTGTTGTGGGGCATTGCGCAGTGTGCGAGGTTGTTGTGGTGCATTGCGCAGTGTGTGAGGTTGTTGTTGTGGTGGTGCATTGTGCAGTGTGTGAGGTTGTTGTTGTCGTGGGACATTGCGCAGTGTGTGAGGTTGTTGTTATTGTGGTGCATTGTGCAGTGTGTGAGGTTGTTGTTGTGATGCATTGTGCAGTGTGCGAGGTTGCTGTTGTGGTGCATTGCGCAGTGTGTGAGGTTGTTGTTGTGGTGCATTGCGCAGTGTGTGAGGTTGTTGTTGTGGTGCAGTGTGTGAGGTTGTTGTTGTGGTGCATTGCGCAGTGTGTGAGGTTGTTGTTGTGGTGGTGCATTCTGCAGTGTGTGAGGTTGTTCTTGTTGTGGTGCATTGTGCCGTGTGTGAGGTTGTTGTGGTGCATTGCGCAGTGTGTGAGGTTGTTGTTGTGGTGCAGTGTGTGAGGTTGTTGTTGTTGTTGTTGTTGTGGTGCATTGCGCAGTGTGTGAGGTTGTTGTTGTTGTTGTTGTGGTGCATTGCGCAGTGTGTGAGGTTGTTGTTGTGGTGGTGCATTCTGCAGTGTGTGAGGTTGTTGTGGTGGTGCATTGTGCAGTGTGTGTTGATGTTGTGGTGCAGTGTGCGAAGTTGGTGATGTGGGGCATTGCGCAGTGTGTGAGGTTGTTGTTGTTGTGGTGCATTGTGCAGTGTGTGAGGTTGTTGTTGTGGTGCATTGTGCAGTGTGTGAGGTTGTTGTTGTTGTGGTGCATTGCACAGTGTGTGAGGTTGTTGTTGTTGTGCATTGTGCAGTGTGCGAAGTTGTTGATGTGGTGCATTGCGCAGTGTGTGAGGTTGTTGTTGTTGTGATGCATTGCGCAGTGTGTGAGGTTGTTGTTGTGATGCATTGTGCAGTGTGTGAGGTTGTTGTTGTTGTGGTGCACCGCGCAGTGTGTGAGGTTGTTGTTGTGGTGCATTCTGCAGTGTGTGAGGTTGTTCTTGTTGTGGTGCATTGTGCCGTGTGTGAGGTTGTTGTGGTGCATTGCGCAGTGTGTGAGGTTGTTGTTGTGGTGCAGTGTGTGAGGTTGTTGTTGTTGTTGTGGTGCATTGCGCAGTGTGTGAGGTTGTTGTTGTTGTTGTGGTGCATTGCGCAGTGTGTGAGGTTGTTGTTGTGGTGGTGCATTCTGCAGTGTGTGAGGTTGTTGTTGTGGTGGTGCATTGTGCAGTGTGTGTTGATGTTGTGGTGCAGTGTGCGAAGTTGGTGATGTGGGGCATTGCGCAGTGTGTGAGGTTGTTGTTGTTGTGGTGCATTGTGCAGTGTGTGAGGTTGTTGTTGTGGTGCATTGTGCAGTGTGTGAGGTTGTTGTTGTTGTGGTGCATTGCGCAGTGTGTGAGGTTGTTGTTGTTGTGATGCATTGCGCAGTGTGTGAGGTTGTTGTTGTGATGCATTGTGCAGTGTGTGAGGTTGTTGTTGTTGTTGTGGTGCACCGCGCAGTGTGTGAGGTTGTTGTTGTGGTGCATTGTGCAGTGTGTGAGGTTGTTGTTGTTGTGGTGCATTGCGCAGTGTGTGAGGTTGTTGTTGTTGTGGTGCATTGCGCAGACTGCGAGGTTGTTGTGGTGCATTGTGCCATGTGTGAGGTTGTTGTTGTTGTGGTGCATTGCGCAGTGTGTGAGGTTGTTGCTGTGGTGCATTGCGTAGTGTGTTGTTGTTGTGATGCATTGTGCAGTGTGTGAGGTTGTTGTTGTGGTGCATTGTGCTGTGTGTGAGGTTGTTGTTGTTCTGGTGCATTGTGCAGTGTCTGAGGTTGTTGTTGTTGTGGCGCATTGCGCAGTGTGTGAGGTTGTTGTTGTGGTGGTGCATTGTGCAGTGTGTGAGGTTGTTGTTGTCGTGGGACATTGCGCAGTGTGTGAGGTTGTTGTTATTGTGGTGCATTGTGCAGTGTGTGAGGTTGTTGTTGTGATGCATTGTGCAGTGTGCGAGGTTGCTGTTGTGGTGCATTGCGCAGTGTGTGAGGTTGTTGTTGTGGTGCATTGCGCAGTGTGTGAGGTTGTTGTTGTGGTGCAGTGTGTGAGGTTGTTGTTGTGGTGCATTGCGCAGTGTGTGAGGTTGTTGTTGTGGTGGTGCATTCTGCAGTGTGTGAGGTTGTTCTTGTTGTGGTGCATTGTGCCGTGTGTGAGGTTGTTGTGGTGCATTGCGCAGTGTGTGAGGTTGTTGTTGTGGTGCAGTGTGTGAGGTTGTTGTTGTTGTTGTTGTTGTGGTGCATTGCGCAGTGTGTGAGGTTGTTGTTGTTGTTGTTGTGGTGCATTGCGCAGTGTGTGAGGTTGTTGTTGTGGTGGTGCATTCTGCAGTGTGTGAGGTTGTTGTGGTGGTGCATTGTGCAGTGTGTGTTGATGTTGTGGTGCAGTGTGCGAAGTTGGTGATGTGGGGCATTGCGCAGTGTGTGAGGTTGTTGTTGTTGTGGTGCATTGTGCAGTGTGTGAGGTTGTTGTTGTGGTGCATTGTGCAGTGTGTGAGGTTGTTGTTGTTGTGGTGCATTGCACAGTGTGTGAGGTTGTTGTTGTTGTGCATTGTGCAGTGTGCGAAGTTGTTGATGTGGTGCATTGCGCAGTGTGTGAGGTTGTTGTTGTTGTGATGCATTGCGCAGTGTGTGAGGTTGTTGTTGTGATGCATTGTGCAGTGTGTGAGGTTGTTGTTGTTGTGGTGCACCGCGCAGTGTGTGAGGTTGTTGTTGTGGTGCATTCTGCAGTGTGTGAGGTTGTTCTTGTTGTGGTGCATTGTGCCGTGTGTGAGGTTGTTGTGGTGCATTGCGCAGTGTGTGAGGTTGTTGTTGTGGTGCAGTGTGTGAGGTTGTTGTTGTTGTTGTGGTGCATTGCGCAGTGTGTGAGGTTGTTGTTGTTGTTGTGGTGCATTGCGCAGTGTGTGAGGTTGTTGTTGTGGTGGTGCATTCTGCAGTGTGTGAGGTTGTTGTTGTGGTGGTGCATTGTGCAGTGTGTGTTGATGTTGTGGTGCAGTGTGCGAAGTTGGTGATGTGGGGCATTGCGCAGTGTGTGAGGTTGTTGTTGTTGTGGTGCATTGTGCAGTGTGTGAGGTTGTTGTTGTGGTGCATTGTGCAGTGTGTGAGGTTGTTGTTGTTGTGGTGCATTGCGCAGTGTGTGAGGTTGTTGTTGTTGTGATGCATTGCGCAGTGTGTGAGGTTGTTGTTGTGATGCATTGTGCAGTGTGTGAGGTTGTTGTTGTTGTTGTGGTGCACCGCGCAGTGTGTGAGGTTGTTGTTGTGGTGCATTGTGCAGTGTGTGAGGTTGTTGTTGTTGTGGTGCATTGCGCAGTGTGTGAGGTTGTTGTTGTTGTGGTGCATTGCGCAGACTGCGAGGTTGTTGTGGTGCATTGTGCCATGTGTGAGGTTGTTGTTGTTGTGGTGCATTGCGCAGTGTGTGAGGTTGTTGCTGTGGTGCATTGCGCAGTGTGTTGTTGTTGTGATGCATTGTGCAGTGTGTGAGGTTGTTGTTGTGGTGCATTGTGCTGTGTGTGAGGTTGTTGTTGTTCTGGTGCATTGTGCAGTGTCTGAGGTTGTTGTTGTTGTGGCGCATTGCGCAGTGTGTGAGGTTGTTGTAGTGGTGCATTGTGCAGTGTGTGAGGTTGTAGTTGTGGTGCATTGTGCAGTGTGTGAGGTTGTTGTTGTGGTGCATTGCGCAGTGTGTGAGGTTGTTGTTGTGATGCACTGCGCAGTGTGTGAGGTTGTTGTTGTGGTGCATTGCGCAGTGTGTGAGGTTGTTGTTGTGGTGCATTGCGCAGTGTGTGAGGTTGTTGTTGTTCTGGTGCATTGTGCAGTGTCTGAGGTTGTTGTTGTGGCGCATTGCGCAGTGTGTGAGGTTGTTGTAGTGGTGCATTGTGCAGTGTGTGAGGTTGTTGTTGTGGTGCATTGTGCAGTGTGTGAGGTTGTTGTTGTGGCGCATTGCGCAGTGTGTGAGGTTGTTGTTGTGATGCACTGCGCAGTGTGTGTGGTTGTTGTTGTGGTGCATTGTGCAGTGTGTGAGGTTGTTGTCGTGGTGCATTGCGCAGTGTGTCAGGTTGTTGTTGTTGTGGTGCATTGCGCAGTGTGTGAGGTTGTTGTTGTTGTGCATTGTGCAGTGTGCGAGGTTGTTGTTGTGGTGCATTGCGCAGTGTGTGAGGTTGTTGTTGTTGTGATGCATTGCGCAGTGTGTGAGGTTGTTGTTGTTGTGCATTGTGCAGTGTGTGAGGTTGTTGTTGTAATGCATTGTGCAATGTGTGTTGTTGTTGATGTTGTGGGGCATTGCGCAGTGTGTGTTGTTGTTGTGGGGCATTGCGCAGTGTGCGAGGTTGTTGTGGTGCATTGCGCAGTGTGTGAGGTTGTAGTTGTGGTAGTGCATTGCGCAGTCTGTGAGGTTGTTGTTGTTGTGCATTGTGCAGTGTGCGAGGTTGTTGTTGTGGTGCATTGTGCAGTGTCTGAGGTTGTTGTTGTTGTGGTGCATTGCGCAGTGTGTGAGGTTGTTGTAGTGGTGCAATGTGCAGTGTGTGAGGTTGTTGTTGTGGTGCATTGTGCAGTGTGTGTTGTTGTTGATGTTGTGGGGCATTGCGCAGTGTGTGTTGTTGTTGTGGTGCATTGCGCAGTGTGTGAGGTTGTTGTTGTTGTGGTGCATTGTGCAGTGTGTGAGGTTGTTGTTGTTGTTGTGCATTGTGCAGTGCGTGAGGTTGTTGTTGTTGTGGTGCACTGCGCAGTGTGTGAGGTTGTTGTTGTGCATTGTGCAGTGTGTGAGGTTGTTGTTGTGGTGCATTGTGCAGTGTGTGAAGTTGTTGTTGTTGTTGTTGTGCGCTGCGCAGTGTGTGAGGTTGTTGTGGTGCGTTGTGCAGTGTGTGAGGTTGTTGTTGTTGTTGTTGTGCACTGCGCAGTGTGTGAGGTTGTTGTGGTGCATTGTGCAGTGTGTGAGGTTGTTGTTGTGGTGCATTGTGCAGTGTGTGAGGTTGTTGTTGTGGTGCATTGTGCAGTGTGTGAGGTTGTTGTTGTTGTTGTGCACTGCGCAGTGTGTGAGGTTGTTGTGGTGCATTGTGCAGCGTGTGAGGTTGTTGTTGTAGTGCATTGCGCCGAGTGCGAGGTTGTTGTTGTGGTGCATTGTGCCATGTGTGATGTTGTTGTTGTTGTGGTGCATTGCGCAGTGTGTGAGGTTGTTGTTGTGGTGGTGCATTGTGCAGTGTGTGAGGTTGTTGTTGTGGTGGTGCATTGTACAGTGTATGAGGTTGTTGTTGTGGTGCAGTGTGCGAAGTTGGTGATGTGGTGCATTGCGCAGTGTGTGAGGTTGTTGTTGTTGTGGTGCATTGTGCAGTGTGTGAGGTTGTTGTTGTGGTGCATTGTGCAGTGTGTGAGGTTGTTGTTGTTGTGGTGCATTGCACAGTGTGTGAGGTTGTTGTTGTTGTGCACTGTGCAGCGTGTGAGGTTGTTGTGCTGCATTGTGCAGTGTGAGGTTGTTGTTGTTGTTGTAGTGCATTGCGCAGTGCGTGAGGTTGTTGTTGTTGTGCATTGTGCAGTGTGTGAGGTTGTTGTTGTTGTTGTGTTGCATTGCGCAGTGTGTGAGGTTGTTGTTGTGATGCATTGTGCAGTGTGTGAGGTTGTTGTTGTGGTGCATTGTGCTGTGTGTGAGGTTGTTGTTGTGGCGCATTGCGCAGTGTGTGAGGTTGTAGTAGTGGTGCATTGTGCACTGTGTGAGGTTGTTGCTGTGGTGCATTGTGCAGTGTGTGAGGTTGTTGTTGTGGCGCGTTGTGCAGTGTGTGAGGTTGTTGTTGTGATGCATTGCGCAGTGTGTGAGGTTGTTGTTGTGGTGCATTGTGCAGTGTGTGAGGTTGTTGTTGTGGTGCATTTTGCAGTGTGTGAGGGTGTTGTTGTTGTGGTGCATTGCGCAGTGTGTGAGGTTGTTGTTGTGGTGCATTGTGCAGTGTGTGAGGGTGTTGTTGTTGTGGTGCATTGCGCAGTGTGTGAGGTTGTTGTTGTGGTGCATTGCGCAGTGTGTGAGGTTGTTGTTGTGGTGCATTGCGCAGTGTGTGAGGTTGTTGTTGTTCTGGTGCATTATGCAGTGTGTGAGGTTGTTGTTGTGATGCATTGTGCAGTGTGCGAGGTTGTTGTTATGATGCATTGTGCAGTGTGCGAGGTTGCTGTTGTGGTGCATTGCGCAGTGTGTGAGGTTGTTGTTGTGGTGCATTGTGCAGTGTGTGAGGTTGTTGTTGTGGTGCATTTTGCAGTGTGTGAGGGTGTTGTTGTTGTGGTGCATTGCGCAGTGTGTGAGGTTGTTGTTGTGGTGCATTGTGCAGTGTGTGAGCCTGTTGTTGTTGTTGTGCATTGCGCAGTGTGTGAGGTTGTTGTTGTGGTGCATTGCGCAGTGTGTGAGGTTGTTGTTGTGGTGCATTGCGCAGTGTGTGAGGTTGTTGTTGTTCTGGTGCATTATGCAGTGTGTGAGGTTGTTGTTGTGATGCATTGTGCAGTGTGCGAGGTTGTTGTTATGATGCATTGTGCAGTGTGCGAGGTTGCTGTTGTGGTGCATTGCGCAGTGTGTGAGGTTGTTGTTGTGGTGCATTGCGCAGTGTGTGAGGTTGTTGTTGTGGTGGTGCATTGTGCAGTGCGTGAGGTTGTTGTTGTGGTGGTGCATTGTACATTGTATGAGGTTGTTGTTGTGGTGGTGCATTGTGCAGTGTGTGAGGTTGTTGTTGTGGTGCAGTGTGCGAAGTTGGTGATGTGGTGCATTGCGCAGTGTGTGAGGTTGTTGTTGTTGTGGTGCATTGTGCAGTGTGTGAGGTTGTTGTTGTGGTGCATTGTGCAGTGTGTGAGGTTGTTGTTGTTGTGGTGCATTGCACAGTGTGTGAGGTTGTTGTTGTTGTGCACTGTGCAGTGTGTGAGGTTGTTGTGGTGCATTGTGCAGTGTGAGGTTGTTGTTGTTGTTGTAGTGCATTGCGCAGTGCGTGAGGTTGTTGTTGTTGTGCATTGTGCAGTGTGTGAGGTTGTTGTTGTTGTTGTGTTGCATTGCGCAGTGTGTGAGGTTGTTGTTGTGATGCATTGTGCAGTGGGTGAGGTTGTTGTTGTGGTGCATTGTGCTGTGTGTGAGGTTGTTGTTCTGGTGCATTGTGCAGTGTCTGAGGTTGTTGTTGTTGTGGCGCATTGCGCAGTGTGTGAGGTTGTAGTAGTGGTGCATTGCGCAGTGTGTGAGGTTGTAGTAGTGGTGCATTGTGCACTGTGTGAGGTTGTTGCTGTGGTGCATTGTGCAGTGTGTGAGGTTGTTGTTGTGGTGCATTGTGCAGTGTGTGAGGTTGTTGTTGTGGCGCGTTGTGCAGTGTGTGAGGTTGTTGTTGTGATGCATTGCGCAGTGTGTGAGGTTGTTGTTGTGGTGCATTGTGCAGTGTGTGAGGTTGTTGTTGTGGTGCATTTTGCAGTGTGTGAGGGTGTTGTTGTTGTGGTGCATTGCGCAGTGTGTGAGGTTGTTGTTGTGGTGCATTGTGCAGTGTGTGAGGGTGTTGTTGTTGTGGTGCATTGCGCAGTGTGTGAGGTTGTTGTTGTGGTGCATTGCGCAGTGTGTGAGGTTGTTGTTGTGGTGCATTGCGCAGTGTGTGAGGTTGTTGTTGTTCTGGTGCATTATGCAGTGTGTGAGGTTGTTGTTGTGATGCATTGTGCAGTGTGCGAGGTTGTTGTTATGATGCATTGTGCAGTGTGCGAGGTTGCTGTTGTGGTGCATTGCGCAGTGTGTGAGGTTGTTGTTGTGGTGCATTGTGCAGTGTGTGAGGTTGTTGTTGTGGTGCATTTTGCAGTGTGTGAGGGTGTTGTTGTTGTGGTGCATTGCGCAGTGTGTGAGGTTGTTGTTGTGGTGCATTGTGCAGTGTGTGAGGGTGTTGTTGTTGTGGTGCATTGCGCAGTGTGTGAGGTTGTTGTTGTGGTGCATTGCGCAGTGTGTGAGGTTGTTGTTGTGGTGCATTGCGCAGTGTGTGAGGTTGGTGTTGTTCTGGTGCATTATGCAGTGTGTGAGGTTGTTGTTGTGATGCATTGTGCAGTGTGCGAGGTTGTTGTTATGATGCATTGTGCAGTGTGCGAGGTTGCTGTTGTGGTGCATTGCGCAGTGTGTGAGGTTGTTGTTGTGGTGCATTGCGCAGTGTGTGAGGTTGTTGTTGTGGTGCAGTGTGTGAGGTTGTTGTTGTGGTGCATTGCGCAGTGTGTGAGGTTGTTGTTGTGGTGGTGCATTCTGCAGTGCGTGAGGTTGTTCTTGTTGTGGTGCATTGTGCCGTGTGTGAGGTTGTTGTGGTGCATTGTGCAGTGTGTGAGGTTGTTGTTGTGGTGCAGTGTGTGAGGTTGTTGTTGTTGTTGTTGTTGTGGTGCATTGCGCAGTGTGTGAGGTTGTTGTTGTTGTTGTTGTGGTGCATTGCGCAGTGTGTGAGGTTGTTGTTGTGGTGGTGGATTCTGCAGTGTGTGAGGTTGTTGTTGTGCTGCATTGTGCAGTGTGTGAGGTTGTTGTGGTGCATTGTGCAGTGTGTGTTGATGTTGTGGTGCAGTGTGCGAAGTTGGTGATGTGGGGCATTGCGCAGTGTGTGAGATTGTTGTTGTTGTGGTGCATTGTGCAGTGTGTGAAGTTGTTGTTGTGGTGCATTGTGCCGTGTGTGAGGTTGTTGTTGTTGTGGTGCATTGCACAGTGCGTGAGGTTGTTGTTGTTGTGCATTGTGCAGTGTGCGAAGTTGTTGATGTGGTGCATTGCGCAGTGTGTGAGGTTGTTGTTGTGATGCATTGCACAGTGTGTGAGGTTGTTGTTGTGGTGCATTGTGCAGTGTGTGAGGGTGTTGTTGTTGTGGTGCATTGCGCAGTGTGTGAGGTTGTTGTTGTGGTGCATTGCGCAGTGTGTGTGGTTGTTGTTGTGGTGCAGTGTGTGAGGTTGTTGTTGTTCTGGTGCGTTGTGCAGTGTGTGAGGTTGTTGTTGTGATGCATTGTGCAGTGTGCGAGGTTGTTGTTGTGATGCATTGTGCAGTGTGCGAGGTTGCTGTTGTGGTGCATTGCGCAGTGTGTCAGGTTGTTGTTGTGGTGCATTGCGCAGTGTGTGAGGTTGTTGTTGTGGTGGTGCATTCTGCAGTGTGTGAGGATGTTGTTGTTGTGGTGCATTGCGCCGTGTGTGAGGTTGTTGTTGTGGTGCAGTGTGTGAGGTTGTTGTTGTTGTTGTTGTGGTGCATTGCGCAGTGTGTGAGGTTGTTGTTGTTGTTGTTGTGGTGCATTGTGCAGTATGTGAGGTTGTTGTTGTTGTGGTGCATTCTGCAGTGTGTGAGGTTGTTGTTGTGGTGCATTGTGCAGTGTGTGAGGTTGTTGTGGTGCATTGTGCAGTGTGTGTTGATGTTGTGGTGCAGTGTGCGAAGTTGGTGATGTGGGGCATTGCGCAGTGTGTGAGGTTGTTGTTGTTGTGGTGCATTGTGCAGTGTGTGAGGTTGTTGTTGTGGTGCATTGTGCAGTGTGTGAGGTTGTTGTTGTTGTGGTGCATTGCACAGTGTGTGAGGTTGTTGTTGTTGTGCATTGTGCAGTGTGCGAAGTTGTTGATGTGGTGCATTGCGCAGTGTGTGAGGTTGTTGTTGTTTTGATGCATTGCGCAGTGTGTGAGGTTGTTGTTGTGATGCATTGTGCAGTGTGTGAGGTTGTTGTTGTTGTTGTTGTGGTGCACCGCGCAGTGTGTGAGGTTGTTGTTGTGGTGCATTGTGCAGTGTGTGAGGTTGTTGTTGTTGTGGTGCATTGCGCAGTGTGTGAGGTTGTTGTTGTTGTGGTGCACTGCGCAGTGTGTGAGGTTGTTGTTGTCGTGGGACATTGCGCAGTGTGTGAGGTTGTTGCTGTGGTGGTGCATTGTGCAGTGTGTGAGGTTGTTGTGGTGCATTGTGCAGTGTGTGTTGATGTTGTGGTGCAGTGTGCGAAGTTGGTGATGTGGGGCATTGCGCAGTGTGTGAGGTTGTTGTTGTTGTGGTGCATTGTGCAGTGTGTGAGGTTGTTGTTGTGGTGCATTGTGCAGTGTGTGAGGTTGTTGTTGTTGTGGTGCATTGCACAGTGTGTGAGGTTGTTGTTGTTGTGCATTGTGCAGTGTGCGAAGTTGTTGATGTGGTGCATTGCGCAGTGTGTGAGGTTGTTGTTGTTTTGATGCATTGCGCAGTGTGTGAGGTTGTTGTTGTGATGCATTGTGCAGTGTGTGAGGTTGTTGTTGTTGTTGTTGTGGTGCACCGCGCAGTGTGTGAGGTTGTTGTTGTGGTGCATTGTGCAGTGTGTGAGGTTGTTGTTGTTGTGGTGCATTGCGCAGTGTGTCAGGTTGTTGTTGTTGTGGTGCACTGCGCAGTGTGTGAGGTTGTTGTTGTCGTGGTGCATTGTGCAGTGTGTGTTGATGTTGTGGTGCAGTGTGCGAAGTTGGTGATGTGGGGCATTGCGCAGTGTGTGAGGTTGTTGTTGTTGTGGTGCATTGTGCAGTGTGTGAGGTTGTTGTTGTGGTGCATTGTGCAGTGTGTGAGGTTGTTGTTGTTGTGGTGCATTGCACAGTGTGTGAGGTTGTTGTTGTTGTGATGCATTGCACAGTGTCTAAGGTTGTTGTTGTGATGCATTGTGCAGTGTGTGAGGTTGTTGTTGTTGTTGTTGTGGTGCACCGCGCAGTGTGTGAGGTTGTTGTTGTGGTGCATTGCGCAGTGTGTGAGGTTGTTGTTGTTGTGGTGCATTGCGCAGTGTGTGAGGTTGTTGTTGTTGTGGTGCATTGCGCAGTGTGTGAGGTTGTTGTGGTGCATTGTGCCATGTGTGAGGTTGTTGTTGATGTGGTGCATTGCGCAGTGTGTGAGGTTTTTGCTGTGGTGCATTGTGCAGTGTGTGTTGATGTTGTGGTGCAGTGTGCGAAGTTGGTGATGTGGGGCATTGCGCAGTGTGTGAGGTTGTTGTTGTTGTGGTGCATTGTGCAGTGTGTGAGGTTGTTGTTGTGGTGCATTGTGCAGTGTGTGAGGTTGTTGTTGTTGTGGTGCACTGCGCAGTGTGTGAGGTTGTTGTTGTCGTGGGACATTGCGCAGTGTGTGAGGTTGTTGTTGTTGTGGTGCACTGCGCAGTGTGTGAGGTTGTTGTTGTCGTGGGACATTGCGCAGTGTGTGAGGTTGTTGCTGTGGTGGTGCATTGTGCAGTGTGTGTTGATGTTGTTGTGGTGCAGTGTGCGAAGTTGGTGATGTGGGGCATTGCGCAGTGTGTGAGGTTGTTGTTGTTGTGGTGCATTGTGCAGTGTGTGAGGTTGTTGTTGTTGTGGTGCATTGCACAGTGTGTGAGGTTGTTGTTGTTGTGCATTGTGCAGTGTGCGAAGTTGTTGATGTGGTGCATTGCGCAGTGTGTGAGGTTGTTGTTGTTGTGATGCATTGCGCAGTGTGTGAGGTTGTTGTTGTGATGCATTGTGCAGTGTGTGAGGTTGTTGTTGTTGTTGTGGTGCACCGCGCAGTGTGTGACGTTGTTGTTGTGGTGCATTGTGCAGTGTGCGAAGTGGTTGATGTGGTGCATTGCGCAGTGTGTGAGGTTGTTGTTGTTGTGATGCATTGCGCAGTGTGTGAGGTTGTTGTTGTGATGCATTGTGCAGTGTGTGAGGTTGTTGTTGTTGTTGTGGTGCACCGCGCAGTGTGTGAGGTTGTTGTTGTGGTGCATTGTGCAGTGTGTGAGGTTGTTGTTGTTGTGGTGCATTGCGCAGTGTGTGAGGTTGTTGTTGTTGTGGTGCATTGTGCAGTGTGTGAGGTTGTTGTTGTTGTGCATTGTGCAGTGCGTGAGGTTGTTGTTGTTGTGGTGCACTGCGCAGTGTGTGAGGTTGTTGTTGTGCATTGTGCAGTGTGTGAGGTTGTTGTGGTGCATTGTGCAGTGTGTGAGGTTATTGTTGTTGTTGTTGTTGTGCACTGCGCAGTGTGTGAGGTTGTTGTGGTGCATTGTGCAGTGTGTGAGGTTGATGTTGTTCTAGTGCATTGCGCAGTGTGTGAGGTTGTTGTTGTGGTGGTGCATTGCGCAGAGTGCAAGGTTGTTGTTGTGGTGCATTGTGCAGTGTGTGCGGTTGTTGTTGTGGTGCATTGTGCTGTGTGTGAGGTTGTTGTTCTGGTGCATTGTGCAGTGTCTGAGGTTGTTGTTGTTGTGGCGCATTGCGCAGTGTGTGAGGTTGTAGTAGTGGTGCATTGTGCACTGTGTGAGGTTGTTGCTGTGGTGCATTGTGCAGTGTGTGAGGTTGTTGTTGTGGTGCATTGTGCAGTGTGTGAGGTTGTTGTTGTGGCGCGTTGTGCAGTGTGTGAGGTTGTTGTTGTGATGCATTGCGCAGTGTGTGAGGTTGTTGTTGTGGTGCATTGTGCAGTGTGTGAGGTTGTTGTTGTGGTGCATTTTGCAGTGTGTGAGGGTGTTGTTGTTGTGGTGCATTGCGCAGTGTGTGAGGTTGTTGTTGTGGTGCATTGTGCAGTGTGTGAGGGTGTTGTTGTTGTGGTGCATTGCGCAGTGTGTGAGGTTGTTGTTGTGGTGCATTGCGCAGTGTGTGAGGTTGTTGTTGTGGTGCATTGCGCAGTGTGTGAGGTTGTTGTTGTTCTGGTGCATTATGCAGTGTGTGAGGTTGTTGTTGTGATGCATTGTGCAGTGTGCGAGGTTGTTGTTATGATGCATTGTGCAGTATGCGAGGTTGCTGTTGTGGTGCATTGCGCAGTGTGTGAGGTTGTTGTTGTGGTGCATTGTGCAGTGTGTGAGGTTGTTGTTGTGGTGCATTTTGCAGTGTGTGAGGGTGTTGTTGTTGTGGTGCATTGCGCAGTGTGTGAGGTTGTTGTTGTGGTGCATTGTGCAGTGTGTGAGGGTGTTGTTGTGGTGCATTGCGCAGTGTGTGAGGTTGTTGTTGTGGTGCATTGCGCAGTGTGTGAAGTTGTTGTTGTGGTGCATTGCGCAGTGTGTGAGGTTGTTGTTGTTCTGGTGCATTATGCAGTGTGTGAGGTTGTTGTTGTGATGCATTGCGCAGTGTGTGAGGTTGTTGTTGTTCTGGTGCATTATGCAGTGTGTGAGGTTGTTGTTGTGATGCATTGTGCAGTGTGCGAGGTTGTTGTTATGATGCATTGTGCAGTGTGCGAGGTTGCTGTTGTGGTGCATTGCGCAGTGTGTGAGGTTGTTGTTGTGGTGCATTGTGCAGTGTGTGAGGTTGTTGTTGTGGTGCATTTTGCAGTGTGTGAGGGTGTTGTTGTTGTGGTGCATTGCGCAGTGTGTGAGGTTGTTGTTGTGGTGCATTGTGCAGTGTGTGAGGGTGTTGTTGTTGTGGTGCATTGCGCAGTGTGTGAGGTTGTTGTTGTGGTGCATTGCGCAGTGTGTGAGGTTGTTGTTGTGGTGCATTGCGCAGTGTGTGAGGTTGTTGTTGTTCTGGTGCATTATGCAGTGTGTGAGGTTGTTGTTGTGATGCATTGTGCAGTGTGCGAGGTTGTTGTTATGATGCATTGTGCAGTGTGCGAGGTTGCTGTTGTGGTGCATTGCGCAGTGTGTGAGGTTGTTGTTGTGGTGCATTGCGCAGTGTGTGAGGTTGTTGTTGTGGTGCAGTGTGTGAGGTTGTTGTTGTGGTGCATTGCGCAGTGTGTGAGGTTGTTGTTGTGGTGGTGCATTCTGCAGTGCGTGAGGTTGTTCTTGTTGTGGTGCATTGTGCCGTGTGTGAGGTTGTTGTGGTGCATTGTGCAGTGTGTGAGGTTGTTGTTGTGGTGCAGTGTGTGAGGTTGTTGTTGTTGTTGTTGTTGTGGTGCATTGCGCAGTGTGTGAGGTTGTTGTTGTTGTTGTTGTGGTGCATTGCGCAGTGTGTGAGGTTGTTGTTGTGGTGGTGGATTCTGCAGTGTGTGAGGTTGTTGTTGTGCTGCATTGTGCAGTGTGTGAGGTTGTTGTGGTGCATTGTGCAGTGTGTGTTGATGTTGTGGTGCAGCGTGCGAAGTTGGTGATGTGGGGCATTGCGCAGTGTGTGAGATTGTTGTTGTTGTGGTGCATTGTGCAGTGTGTGAAGTTGTTGTTGTGGTGCATTGTGCCGTGTGTGAGGTTGTTGTTGTTGTGGTGCATTGCACAGTGCGTGAGGTTGTTGTTGTTGTGCATTGTGCAGTGTGCGAAGTTGTTGATGTGGTGCATTGCGCAGTGTGTGAGGTTGTTGTTGTGATGCATTGCACAGTGTGTGAGGTTGTTGTTGTGGTGCATTGCGCAGTGTGTGAGGGTGTTGTTGTTGTGGTGCATTGCGCAGTGTGTGAGGTTGTTGTTGTGGTGCATTGCGCAGTGTGTGTGGTTGTTGTTGTGGTGCATTGCGCAGTGTGTGAGGTTGTTGTTGTTCTGGTGCGTTGTGCAGTGTGTGAGGCTGTTGTTGTGATGCATTGTGCAGTGTGCGAGGTTGTTGTTGTGATGCATTGTGCAGTGTGCGAGGTTGCTGTTGTGGTGCATTGCGCAGTGTGTGAGGTTGTTGTTGTGGTGCATTGCGCAGTGTGTGAGGTTGTTGTTGTGGTGCAGTGTGTGAGGTTGTTGTTGTGGTGCATTGCGCAGTGTGTGAGGTTGTTGTTGTGGTGGTGCATTCTGCAGTGTGTGAGGATGTTGTTGTTGTGGTGCATTGCGCCGTGTGTGAGGTTGTTGTTGTGGTGCAGTGTGTGAGGTTGTTGTTGTTGTTGTTGTGGTGCATTGCGCAGTGTGTGAGGTTGTTGTTGTTGTTGTTGTGGTGCATTGTGCAGTATGTGAGGTTGTTGTTGTTGTGGTGCATTCTGCAGTGTGTGAGGTTGTTGTTGTGGTGCATTGTGCAGTGTGTGAGGTTGTTGTGGTGCATTGTGCAGTGTGTGTTGATGTTGTGGTGCAGTGTGCGAAGTTGGTGATGTGGGGCATTGCGCAGTGTGTGAGGTTGTTGTTGTTGTGGTGCATTGTGCAGTGTGTGAGGTTGTTGTTGTGGTGCATTGTGCAGTGTGTGAGGTTGTTGTTGTTGTGGTGCATTGCACAGTGTGTGAGGTTGTTGTTGTTGTGCATTGTGCAGTGTGCGAAGTTGTTGATGTGGTGCATTGCGCAGTGTATGAGGTTGTTGTTGTTTTGATGCATTGCGCAGTGTGTGAGGTTGTTGTTGTGATGCATTGTGCAGTGTGTGAGGTTGTTGTTGTTGTTGTTGTGGTGCACCGCGCAGTGTGTGAGGTTGTTGTTGTGGTGCATTGTGCAGTGTGTGAGGTTGTTGTTGTTGTGGTGCATTGCGCAGTGTGTGAGGTTGTTGTTGTTGTGGTGCATTGCGCAGTGTGTGAGGTTGTTGTTGTTGTGGTGCACTGCGCAGTGTGTGAGGTTGTTGTTGTCGTGGGACATTGCGCAGTGTGTGAGGTTGTTGCTGTGGTGGGACATTGCGCAGTGTGTGAGGTTGTTGTTGTGGTGGTGCATTGTGCAGTGTGTGTTGATGTTGTGGTGCAGTGTGCGAAGTTGGTGATGTGGGGCATTGCGCAGTGTGTGAGGTTGTTGTTGTTGTGGTGCATTGTGCAGTGTGTGAGGTTGTTATTGTGGTGCATTGTGCAGTGTGTGAGGTTGTTGTTGTTGTGGTGCATTGCACAGTGTGTGAGGTTGTTGCTGTTGTGATGCATTGCGCAGTGTCTAAGGTTGTTGTTGTGATGCATTGTGCAGTGTGTGAGGTTGTTGTTGTTGTTGTTGTGGTGCACCGCGCAGTGTGTGAGGTTGTTGTTGTGGTGCATTGCGCAGTGTGTGAGGTTGTTGTTGTTGTGGTGCATTGCGCAGTGTGTGAGGTTGTTGTTGTTGTGGTGCATAGCGCAGACTGCGAGGTTGTTGTGGTGCATTGTGCCATGTGTGAGGTTGTTGTTGATGTGGTGCATTGCGCAGTGTGTGAGGTTGTTGCTGTGGTGCATTGTGCAGTGTGTGAGGTTGTTCTTGTGGTGGTGCATTGTGCAGTGTGTGTTGATGTTGTGGTGCAGTGTGCGAAGTTGGTGATGTGGGGCATTGCGCAGTGTGTGAGGTTGTTGTTGTTGTGGTGCATTGTGCAGTGTGTGAGGTTGTTGTTGTGGTGCATTGTGCAGTGTGTGAGGTTGTTGTTGTTGTGGTGCACTGCGCAGTGTGTGAAGTTGTTGTTGTCGTGGGACATTGCGCAGTGTGTGAGGTTGTTGCTGTGGTGGTGCATTGTGCAGTGTGTGTTGATGTTGTTGTGGTGCAGTGTGCGAAGTTGGTGATGTGGGGCATTGCGCAGTGTGTGAGGTTGTTGTTGTTGTGGTGCATTGTGCAGTGTGTGAGGTTCTTGTTGTTGTGGTGCATTGCACAGTGTGTGAGGTTGTTGTTGTTGTTGTGCATTGTGCAGTGTGCGAAGTTGTTGATGTGGTGCATTGCGCAGTGTGTGAGGTTGTTGTTGTTGTGATGCATTGCGCAGTGTGTGAGGTTGTTGTTGTGATGCATTGTGCAGTGTGTGAGGTTGTTGTTGTTGTTGTGGTGCACCGCGCAGTGTGTGACGTTGTTGTTGTGGTGCATTGTGCAGTGTGCGAAGTGGTTGATGTGGTGCATTGCGCAGTGTGTGAGGTTGTTGTTGTTGTGATGCATTGCGCAGTGTGTGAGGTTGTTGTTGTGATGCATTGTGCAGTGTGTGAGGTTGTTGTTGTTGTTGTTGTGGTGCACCGCGCAGTGTGTGAGGTTGTTGTTGTGGTGCATTGTGCAGTGTGTGAGGTTGTTGTTGTTGTGGTGCATTGCGCAGTGTGTGAGGTTGTTGTTGTTGTGGTGCATTGTGCAGTGTGTGAGGTTGTTGTTGTTGTGCATTGTGCAGTGCGTGAGGTTGTTGTTGTTGTGGTGCACTGCGCAGTGTGTGAGGTTGTTGTTGTGCATTGTGCAGTGTGTGAGGTTGTTGTGGTGCATTGTGCAGTGTGTGAGGTTATTGTTGTTGTTGTTGTTGTGCACTGCGCAGTGTGTGAGGTTGTTGTGGTGCATTGTGCAGTGTGTGAGGTTGATGTTGTTCTAGTGCATTGCGCAGTGTGTGAGGTTGTTGTTGTGGTGGTGCATTGCGCAGAGTGCAAGGTTGTTGTTGTGGTGCATTGTGCAGTGTGTGCGGTTGTTGTTGTGGTGCATTGTGCTGTGTGTGAGGTTGTTGTTCTGGTGCATTGTGCAGTGTCTGAGGTTGTTGTTGTTGTGGCGCATTGCGCATTGTGTGAGGTTGTTGTTGTGGTGCATTGCGCAGTGTGTGAGGTTGCTGTTGTTGTGGTGCATTGTGCACTGTGTGAGGTTGTTGCTGTGGTGCATTGTGCAGTGTGTGAGGTTGTTGTTGTGGTGCATTGTGCAGTGTGTGAGGTTGTTGTTGTGGCGCGTTGTGCAGTGTGTGAGGTTGTTGTTGTGATGCATTGCGCAGTGTGTGAGGTTGTTGTTGTGGTGCATTGTGCAGTGTGTGAGGTTGTTGTTGTGGTGCATTTTGCAGTGTGTGAGGGTGTTGTTGTTGTGGTGCATTGCGCAGTGTGTGAGGTTGTTGTTGTGGTGCATTGTGCAGTGTGTGAGGGTGTTGTTGTTGTGGTGCATTGCGCAGTGTGTGAGGTTGTTGTTGTGGTGCATTGCGCAGTGTGTGAGGTTGTTGTTGTGGTGCATTGCGCAGTGTGTGAGGTTGTTGTTGTTCTGGTGCATTATGCAGTGTGTGAGGTTGTTGTTGTGATGCATTGTGCAGTGTGCGAGGTTGTTGTTATGATGCATTGTGCAGTGTGCGAGGTTGCTGTTGTGGTGCATTGCGCAGTGTGTGAGGTTGTTGTTGTGGTGCATTGTGCAGTGTGTGAGGTTGTTGTTGTGGTGCATTTTGCAGTGTGTGAGGGTGTTGTTGTTGTGGTGCATTGCGCAGTGTGTGAGGTTGTTGTTGTGGTGCATTGTGCAGTGTGTGAGGGTGTTGTTGTGGTGCATTGCGCAGTGTGTGAGGTTGTTGTTGTGGTGCATTGCGCAGTGTGTGAAGTTGTTGTTGTGGTGCATTGCGCAGTGTGTGAGGTTGTTGTTGTTCTGGTGCATTATGCAGTGTGTGAGGTTGTTGTTGTGATGCATTGTGCAGTGTGCGAGGTTGTTGTTATGATGCATTGTGCAGTGTGCGAGGTTGCTGTTGTGGTGCATTGCGCAGTGTGTGAGGTTGTTGTTGTGGTGCATTGCGCAGTGTGTGAGGTTGTTGTTGTGGTGCAGTGTGTGAGGTTGTTGTTGTGGTGCATTGCGCAGTGTGTGAGGTTGTTGTTGTGGTGGTGCATTCTGCAGTGTGTGAGGTTGTTCTTGTTGTGGTGCATTGTGCCGTGTGTGAGGTTGTTGTGGTGCATTGTGCAGTGTGTGAGGTTGTTGTTGTGGTGCAGTGTGTGAGGTTGTTGTTGTTGTTGTTGTGGTGCATTGCGCAGTGTGTGAGGTTGTTGTTGTTGTTGTTGTGGTGCATTGCGCAGTGTGTGAGGTTGTTGTTGTGGTGGTGCATTCTGCAGTGTGTGAGGTTGTTGTTGTGGTGCATTGTGCAGTGTGTGAGGTTGTTGTGGTGCATTGTGCAGTGTGTGTTGATGTTGTGGTGCAGTGTGCGAAGTTGGTGATGTGGGGCATTGCGCAGTGTGTGAGGTTGTTGTTGTTGTGGTGCATTGTGCAGTGTGTGAGGTTGTTGTTGTGGTGCATTGTGCAGTGTGTGAGGTTGTTGTTGTTGTGGTGCATTGCACAGTGCGTGAGGTTGTTGTTGTTGTGCATTGTGCAGTGTGCGAAGTTGTTGATGTGGTGCATTGCGCAGTGTGTGAGGTTGTTGTTGTTGTGATGCATTGCGCAGTGTGTGATGTTGTTGTTGTGGTGCATTGCGCAGTGTGTGAGGTTGTTGTTGTGGTGCATTGCGCAGTGTGTGAGGTTGTTGTTGTTCTGGTGCATTGTGCAGTGTGTGAGGTTGTTGTTGTGATGCATTGTGCAGTGTGCGAGGTTGTTGTTGTGATGCATTGTGCAGTGTGCGAGGTTGCTGTTGTGGTGCATTGCGCAGTGTGTGAGGTTGTTGTTGTTCTGGTGCATTATGCAGTGTGTGAGGTTGTTGTTGTGATGCATTGTGCAGTGTGCGAGGTTGTTGTTATGATGCATTGTGCAGTGTGCGAGGTTGCTGTTGTGGTGCATTGCGCAGTGTGTGAGGTTGTTGTTGTGGTGCATTGCGCAGTGTGTGAGGTTGTTGTTGTGGTGCAGTGTGTGAGGTTGTTGTTGTGGTGGTGCATTCTGCAGTGTGTGAGGTTGTTCTTGTTGTGGTGCATTGTGCCGTGTGTGAGGTTGTTGTGGTGCATTGTGCAGTGTGTGAGGTTGTTGTTGTGGTGCAGTGTGTGAGGTTGTTGTTGTTGTTGTTGTTGTGGTGCATTGCGCAGTGTGTGAGGTTGTTGTTGTTGTTGTGGTGCATTGCGCAGTGTGTGAGGTTGTTGTTGTGGTGGTGCATTCTGCAGTGTGTGAGGTTGTTGTTGTGGTGCATTGTGCAGTGTGTGAGGTTGTTGTGGTGCATTGTGCAGTGTGTGTTGATGTTGTGGTGCAGTTTGCGAAGTTGGTGATGTGGGGCATTGCGCAGTGTGTGAGGTTGTTGTTGTTGTGGTGCATTGTGCAGTGTGTGAGGTTGTTGTTGTGGTGCATTGTGCAGTGTGTGAGGTTGTTGTTGTTGTGGTGCATTGCACAGTGTGTGAGGTTGTTGTTGTTGTGCACTGTGCAGTGTGTGAGGTTGTTGTTGTGGTGGTGCATTCTGCAGTGTGTGAGGTTGTTGTTGTGGTGCATTGTGCAGTGTGTGAGGTTGTTGTGGTGCATTGTGCAGTGTGTGTTGATGTTGTGGTGCAGTGTGCGAAGTTGGTGATGTGGGGCATTGCGCAGTGTGTGAGGTTGTTGTTGTTGTGGTGCATTGTGCAGTGTGTGAGGTTGTTGTTGTGGTGCATTGTGCAGTGTGTGAGGTTGTTGTTGTTGTGGTGCATTGCACAGTGCGTGAGGTTGTTGTTGTTGTGCATTGTGCAGTGTGCGAAGTTGTTGATGTGGTGCATTGCGCAGTGTGTGAGGTTGTTGTTGTTGTGATGCATTGCGCAGTGTGTGATGTTGTTGTTGTGGTGCATTGCGCAGTGTGTGAGGTTGTTGTTGTGGTGCATTGCGCAGTGTGTGAGGTTGTTGTTGTTCTGGTGCATTGTGCAGTGTGTGAGGTTGTTGTTGTGATGCATTGTGCAGTGTGCGAGGTTGTTGTTGTGATGCATTGTGCAGTGTGCGAGGTTGCTGTTGTGGTGCATTGCGCAGTGTGTGAGGTTGTTGTTGTTCTGGTGCATTATGCAGTGTGTGAGGTTGTTGTTGTGATGCATTGTGCAGTGTGCGAGGTTGTTGTTATGATGCATTGTGCAGTGTGCGAGGTTGCTGTTGTGGTGCATTGCGCAGTGTGTGAGGTTGTTGTTGTGGTGCATTGCGCAGTGTGTGAGGTTGTTGTTGTGGTGCAGTGTGTGAGGTTGTTGTTGTGGTGGTGCATTCTGCAGTGTGTGAGGTTGTTCTTGTTGTGGTGCATTGTGCCGTGTGTGAGGTTGTTGTGGTGCATTGTGCAGTGTGTGAGGTTGTTGTTGTGGTGCAGTGTGTGAGGTTGTTGTTGTTGTTGTTGTTGTGGTGCATTGCGCAGTGTGTGAGGTTGTTGTTGTTGTTGTGGTGCATTGCGCAGTGTGTGAGGTTGTTGTTGTGGTGGTGCATTCTGCAGTGTGTGAGGTTGTTGTTGTGGTGCATTGTGCAGTGTGTGAGGTTGTTGTGGTGCATTGTGCAGTGTGTGTTGATGTTGTGGTGCAGTTTGCGAAGTTGGTGATGTGGGGCATTGCGCAGTGTGTGAGGTTGTTGTTGTTGTGGTGCATTGTGCAGTGTGTGAGGTTGTTGTTGTGGTGCATTGTGCAGTGTGTGAGGTTGTTGTTGTTGTGGTGCATTGCACAGTGTGTGAGGTTGTTGTTGTTGTGCATTGTGCAGTGTGCGAAGTTGTTGATGTGGTGCATTGCGCAGTGTGTGAGGTTGTTGTTGTGATGCATTGCACAGTGTGTGAGGTTGTTGTTGTGGTGCATTGTGCAGTGTGTGAGGGTGTTGTTGTTGTGGTGCATTGCGCAGTGTGTGAGGTTGTTGTTGTGGTGCATTGCGCAGTGTGTGAGGTTGTTGTTGTGGTGCATTGCGCAGTGTGTGAGGTTGTTGTTGTTCTGGTGCATTGCGCAGTGTGTGAGGTTGTTGTTGTGATGCATTGTGCAGTGTGCGAGGTTGTTGTTGTGATGCATTGTGCAGTGTGCGAGGTTGCTGTTGTGGTGCATTGCGCAGTGTGTGAGGTTGTTGTTGTGGTGCATTGCGCAGTGTGTGAGGTTGTTGTTGTGGTGCAGTGTGTGAGGTTGTTGTTGTGGTGCATTGCGCAGTGTGTGAGGTTGTTGTTGTGGTGGTGCATTCTGCAGTGTGTGAGGTTGTTGTTGTTGTGGTGCATTGCGCAGTGTGTGAGGTTGTTGTTGTGGTGCAGTGTGTGAGGTTGTTGTTGTTGTTGTTGTGGTGCATTGCGCAGTGTGTGAGGTTGTTGTTGTTGTTGTTGTGGTGCATTGTGCAGTGTGTGAGGTTGTTGTTGTTGTGGTGCATTCTGCAGTGTGTGAGGTTGTTGTTGTGGTGCATTGTGCAGTGTGTGAGGTTGTTGTGGTGCATTGTGCAGTGTGTGTTGATGTTGTGGTGCAGTGTGCGAAGTTGGTGATGTGGGGCATTGCGCAGTGTGTGAGGTTGTTGTTGTGGTGCATTGTGCAGTGTGTGAGGTTGTTGTTGTGGTGCATTGTGCAGTGTGTGAGGTTGTTGTTGTTGTGGTGCATTGCACAGTGTGTGAGGTTGTTGTTGTTGTGCATTGTGCAGTGTGCGAAGTTGTTGATGTGGTGCATTGCGCAGTGTGTCAGGTTGTTGTTGTTGTGATGCATTGCGCAGTGTGTGAGGTTGTTGTTGTGATGCATTGTGCAGTGTGTGAGGTTGTTGTTGTTGTTGTGGTGCACCGCGCAGTGTGTGAGGTTGTTGTTGTGGTGCATTGTGCAGTGTGTGAGGTTGTTGTTGTTGTGGTGCATTGTGCAGTGTGTGAGGTTGTTGTTGTTGTGGTGCACTGCGCAGTGTGTCAGGTTGTTGTTGTCGTGGGACATTGCGCAGTGTGTGAGGTTGTTGCTGTGGTGGTGCATTGCGCAGTGTGTGAGGTTGTTGTTGTTGTTGTTGTTGTGGTGCATTGCGCAGTGTGTGAGGTTGTTGTTGTGGTGGTGCATTCTGCAGTGTGTGAGGTTGTTGTTGTGGTGCATTGTGCAGTGTGTGAGGTTGTTGTGGTGCATTGTGCAGTGTGTGTTGATGTTGTGGTGCAGTGTGCGAAGTTGGTGATGTGGGGCATTGCGCAGTGTGTGAGGTTGTTGTTGTTGTGGTGCATTGTGCAGTGTGTGAGGTTGTTGTTGTGGTGCATTGTGCAGTGAGTGAGGTTGTTGTTGTTGTGGTGCATTGCACAGTGCGTGAGGTTGTTGTTGTTGTGCATTGTGCAGTGTGCGAAGTTGTTGATGTGGTGCATTGCGCAGTGTGTGAGGTTGTTGTTGTTGTGATGCATTGCGCAGTGTGTGATGTTGTTGTTGTGGTGCATTGCGCAGTGTGTGAGGTTGTTGTTGTGGTGCATTGCGCAGTGTGTGAGGTTGTTGTTGTGGTGCATTGCGCAGTGTGTGAGGTTGTTGTTGTTCTGGTGCATTGTGCAGTGTGTGAGGTTGTTGTTGTGATGCATTGTGCAGTGTGCGAGGTTGTTGTTGTGATGCATTGTGCAGTGTGCGAGGTTGCTGTTGTGGTGCATTGCGCAGTGTGTGAGGTTGTTGTTGTTCTGGTGCATTATGCAGTGTGTGAGGTTGTTGTTGTGATGCATTGTGCAGTGTGTGAGGTTGTTGTTATGATGCATTGTGCAGTGTGCGAGGTTGCTGTTGTGGTGCATTGCGCAGTGTGTGAGGTTGTTGTTGTGGTGCATTGCGCAGTGTGTGAGGTTGTTGTTGTGGTGCAGTGTGTGAGGTTGTTGTTGTGGTGGTGCATTCTGCAGTGTGTGAGGTTGTTGTTGTGATGCATTGTGCAGTGTGCGAGGTTGTTGTTATGATGCATTGTGCAGTGTGCGAGGTTGCTGTTGTGGTGCATTGCGCAGTGTGTGAGGTTGTTGTTGTGGTGCATTGCGCAGTGTGTGAGGTTGTTGTTGTGGTGCAGTGTGTGAGGTTGTTGTTGTGGTGGTGCATTCTGCAGTGTGTGAGGTTGTTCTTGTTGTGGTGCATTGTGCCGTGTGTGAGGTTGTTGTGGTGCATTGTGCAGTGTGTGAGGTTGTTGTTGTGGTGCAGTGTGTGAGGTTGTTGTTGTTGTTGTTGTTGTGGTGCATTGCGCAGTGTGTGAGGTTGTTGTTGTTGTTGTGGTGCATTGCGCAGTGTGTGAGGTTGTTGTTGTGGTGGTGCATTCTGCAGTGTGTGAGGTTGTTGTTGTGGTGCATTGTGCAGTGTGTGAGGTTGTTGTGGTGCATTGTGCAGTGTGTGTTGATGTTGTGGTGCAGTTTGCGAAGTTGGTGATGTGGGGCATTGCGCAGTGTGTGAGGTTGTTGTTGTTGTGGTGCATTGTGCAGTGTGTGAGGTTGTTGTTGTGGTGCATTGTGCAGTGTGTGAGGTTGTTGTTGTTGTGGTGCATTGCACAGTGTGTGAGGTTGTTGTTGTTGTGCATTGTGCAGTGTGCGAAGTTGTTGATGTGGTGCATTGCGCAGTGTGTGAGGTTGTTGTTGTGATGCATTGCACAGTGTGTGAGGTTGTTGTTGTGGTGCATTGTGCAGTGTGTGAGGGTGTTGTTGTTGTGGTGCATTGCGCAGTGTGTGAGGTTGTTGTTGTGGTGCATTGCGCAGTGTGTGAGGTTGTTGTTGTGGTGCATTGCGCAGTGTGTGAGGTTGTTGTTGTTCTGGTGCGTTGTGCAGTGTGTGAGGTTGTTGTTGTGATGCATTGTGCAGTGTGCGAGGTTGTTGTTGTGATGCATTGTGCAGTGTGCGAGGTTGCTGTTGTGGTGCATTGCGCAGTGTGTGAGGTTGTTGTTGTGGTGCATTGCGCAGTGTGTGAGGTTGTTGTTGTGGTGCAGTGTGTGAGGTTGTTGTTGTGGTGCATTGCGCAGTGTGTGAGGTTGTTGTTGTGGTGGTGCATTCTGCAGTGTGTGAGGTTGTTGTTGTTGTGGTGCATTGCGCAGTGTGTGAGGTTGTTGTTGTGGTGCAGTGTGTGAGGTTGTTGTTGTTGTTGTTGTGGTGCATTGCGCAGTGTGTGAGGTTGTTGTTGTTGTTGTTGTGGTGCATTGTGCAGTGTGTGAGGTTGTTGTTGTTGTGGTGCATTGTGCAGTGTGTGAGGTTGTTGTGGTGCATTGTGCAGTGTGTGTTGATGTTGTGGTGCAGTGTGCGAAGTTGGTGATGTGGGGCATTGCGCAGTGTGTGAGGTTGTTGTTGTTGTGGTGCATTGTGCAGTGTGTGAGGTTGTTGTTGTGGTGCATTGTGCAGTGTGTGAGGTTGTTGTTGTTGTGGTGCATTGCACAGTGTGTGAGGTTGTTGTTGTTGTGCATTGTGCAGTGTGCGAAGTTGTTGATGTGGTGCATTGCGCAGTGTGTCAGGTTGTTGTTGTTGTGATGCATTGCGCAGTGTGTGAGGTTGTTGTTGTGATGCATTGTGCAGTGTGTGAGGTTGTTGTTGTTGTTGTGGTGCACCGCGCAGTGTGTGAGGTTGTTGTTGTGGTGCATTGTGCAGTGTGAGAGGTTGTTGTTGTTGTGGTGCATTGTGCAGTGTGTGAGGTTGTTGTTGTTGTGGTGCACTGCGCAGTGTGTGAGGTTGTTGTTGTCGTGGGACATTGCGCAGTGTGTGAGGTTGTTGCTGTGGTGGTGCATTGCGCAGTGTGTGAGGTTGTTGTTGTTGTTGTTGTTGTGGTGCATTGCGCAGTGTGTGAGGTTGTTGTTGTGGTGGTGCATTCTGCAGTGTGTGAGGTTGTTGTTGTGGTGCATTGTGCAGTGTGTGAGGTTGTTGTGGTGCATTGTGCAGTGTGTGTTGATGTTGTGGTGCAGTGTGCGAAGTTGGTGATGTGGGGCATTGCGCAGTGTGTGAGGTTGTTGTTGTTGTGGTGCATTGTGCAGTGTGTGAGGTTGTTGTTGTGGTGCATTGTGCAGTGAGTGAGGTTGTTGTTGTTGTGGTGCATTGCACAGTGCGTGAGGTTGTTGTTGTTGTGCATTGTGCAGTGTGCGAAGTTGTTGATGTGGTGCATTGCGCAGTGTGTGAGGTTGTTGTTGTTGTGATGCATTGCGCAGTGTGTGATGTTGTTGTTGTGGTGCATTGCGCAGTGTGTGAGGTTGTTGTTGTGGTGCATTGCGCAGTGTGTGAGGTTGTTGTTGTTCTGGTGCATTGTGCAGTGTGTGAGGTTGTTGTTGTGATGCATTGTGCAGTGTGCGAGGTTGTTGTTGTGATGCATTGTGCAGTGTGCGAGGTTGCTGTTGTGGTGCATTGCGCAGTGTGTGAGGTTGTTGTTGTTCTGGTGCATTATGCAGTGTGTGAGGTTGTTGTTGTGATGCATTGTGCAGTGTGCGAGGTTGTTGTTATGATGCATTGTGCAGTGTGCGAGGTTGCTGTTGTGGTGCATTGCGCAGTGTGTGAGGTTGTTGTTGTGGTGCATTGCGCAGTGTGTGAGGTTGTTGTTGTGGTGCAGTGTGTGAGGTTGTTGTTGTGGTGGTGCATTCTGCAGTGTGTGAGGTTGTTCTTGTTGTGGTGCATTGTGCCGTGTGTGAGGTTGTTGTGGTGCATTGTGCAGTGTGTGAGGTTGTTGTTGTGGTGCAGTGTGTGAGGTTGTTGTTGTTGTTGTTGTTGTGGTGCATTGCGCAGTGTGTGAGGTTGTTGTTGTGGTGCATTGCGCAGTGTGTGAGGTTGTTGTTGTGGTGGTGCATTCTGCAGTGTGTGAGGTTGTTGTTGTGGTGCATTGTGCAGTGTGTGAGGTTGTTGTGGTGCATTGTGCAGTGTGTGTTGATGTTGTGGTGCAGTTTGCGAAGTTGGTGATGTGGGGCATTGCGCAGTGTGTGAGGTTGTTGTTGTTGTGGTGCATTGTGCAGTGTGTGAGGTTGTTGTTGTGGTGCATTGTGCAGTGTGTGAGGTTGTTGTTGTTGTGGTGCATTGCACAGTGTGTGAGGTTGTTGTTGTTGTGCATTGTGCAGTGTGCGAAGTTGTTGATGTGGTGCATTGCGCAGTGTGTGAGGTTGTTGTTGTGATGCATTGCACAGTGTGTGAGGTTGTTGTTGTGGTGCATTGTGCAGTGTGTGAGGGTGTTGTTGTTGTGGTGCATTGCGCAGTGTGTGAGGTTGTTGTTGTGGTGCATTGCGCAGTGTGTGAGGTTGTTGTTGTGGTGCATTGCGCAGTGTGTGAGGTTGTTGTTGTTCTGGTGCGTTGTGCAGTGTGTGAGGTTGTTGTTGTGATGCATTGTGCAGTGTGCGAGGTTGTTGTTGTGATGCATTGTGCAGTGTGCGAGGTTGCTGTTGTGGTGCATTGCGCAGTGTGTGAGGTTGTTGATGTGGTGCATTGCGCAGTGTGTCAGGTTGTTGTTGTTGTGATGCATTGCGCAGTGTGTGAGGTTGTTGTTGTGATGCATTGTGCAGTGTGTGAGGTTGTTGTTGTTGTTGTGGTGCACCGCGCAGTGTGTGAGGTTGTTGTTGTGGTGCATTGTGCAGTGTGTGAGGTTGTTGTTGTTGTGGTGCATTGTGCAGTGTGTGAGGTTGTTGTTGTTGTGGTGCACTGCGCAGTGTGTGAGGTTGTTGTTGTCGTGGGACATTGCGCAGTGTGTGAGGTTGTTGCTGTGGTGGTGCATTGTGCAGTGTGTGCTGATGTTGTGGTGCAGTGTGCGAAGTTGGTGATGTGGGGCATTGCGCAGTGTGTGAGGTTGTTGTTGTTGTGGTGCATTGTGCAGTGTGTGAGGTTGTTGTTGTGGTGCATTGTGCAGTGTGTGAGGTTGTTGTTGTTGTGGTGCATTGCACAGTGTGTGAGGTTGTTGTTGTTGTGATGCATTGCGCAGTGTCTATGGTTGTTGTAGTGATGCATTGTGCAGTGTGTGAGGTTGTTGTTGTTGTTGTGGTGCACCGCGCAGTGTGTGAGGTTGTTGTTGTGGTGCATTGCGCAGTGTGTGAGGTTGTTGTTGTTGTGGTGCATTGCGCAGTGTGTGAGGTTGTTGTTGTTGTGGTGCATTGCGCAGACTGCGAGGTTGTTGTGGTGCATTGTGCCATGTGTGAGGTTGTTGTTGATGTGGTGCATTGCGCAGTGTGTGAGGTTGTTGCTGTGGTGCATTGTGCAGTGTGTGAGGTTGTTCTTGTGGTGGTGCATTGTGCAGTGTGTGTTGATGTTGTGGTGCACTGTGCGAAGTTGGTGATGTGGGGCATTGCGCAGTGTGTGAGGTTGTTGTTGTTGTGGTGCATTGTGCAGTGTGTGAGATTGTTGTTGTGGTGCATTGTGCAGTGTGTGAGGTTGTTGTTGTGGTGGTGCATTGTGCAGTGTGTGTTGATGTTGTTGTGGTGCAGTGTGCGAAGTTGGTGATGTGGGGCATTGCGCAGTGTGTGAGGTTGTTGTTGTTGTGGTGCATTGTGCAGTGTGTGAGGTTGTTGTTGTGGTGCATTGTGCAGTGTGTGAGGTTGTTGTTGTTGTGGTGCATTGCACAGTGTGTGAGGTTGTTGTTGTTGTGCATTGTGCAGTGTGCGAAGTTGTTGATGTGGTGCATTGCGCAGTGTGTGAGGTTGTTGTTGTTGTGATGCATTGCGCAGTGTGTGAGGTTGTTGTTGTGATGCATTGTGCAGTGTGTGAGGTTGTTGTTGTTGTGGTGCATTGCACAGTGTGTGAGGTTGTTGTTGTTGTGCATTGTGCAGTGTGCGAAGTTGTTGATGTGATGCATTGCGCAGTGTGTGAGGTTGTTGTTGTTCTGGTGCATTGTGCAGTGTGTGAGGTTGTTGTTGTGATGCATTGTGCAGTGTGCGAGGTTGTTGTTGTGATGCATTGTGCAGTGTGCGAGGTTGCTGTTGTGGTGCATTGCGCAGTGTGTGAGGTTGTTGTTGTTCTGGTGCATTATGCAGTGTGTGAGGTTGTTGTTGTGATGCATTGTGCAGTGTGCGAGGTTGTTGTTATGATGCATTGTGCAGTGTGCGAGGTTGCTGTTGTGGTGCATTGCGCAGTGTGTGAAGTTGTTGTTGTGGTGCATTGCGCAGTGTGTGAGGTTGTTGTTGTGGTGCAGTGTGTGAGGTTGTTGTTGTGGTGGTGCATTCTGCAGTGTGTGAGGTTGTTCTTGTTGTGGTGCATTGTGCCGTGTGTGAGGTTGTTGTGGTGCATTGTGCAGTGTGTGAGGTTGTTGTTGTGGTGCAGTGTGTGAGGTTGTTGTTGTTGTTGTTGTTGTGGTGCATTGCGCAGTGTGTGAGGTTGTTGTTGTTGTTGTGGTGCATTGCGCAGTGTGTGAGGTTGTTGTTGTGGTGGTGCATTCTGCAGTGTGTGAGGTTGTTGTTGTGGTGCATTGTGCAGTGTGTGAGGTTGTTGTGGTGCATTGTTCAGTGTGTGTTGATGTTGTGGTGCAGTTTGCGAAGTTGGTGATGTGGGGCATTGCGCAGTGTGTGAGGTTGTTGTTGTTGTGGTGCATTGTGCAGTGTGTGAGGTTGTTGTTGTGGTGCATTGTGCAGTGTGTGAGGTTGTTGTTGTTGTGGTGCATTGCACAGTGTGTGAGGTTGTTGTTGTTGTGCATTGTGCAGTGTGCGAAGTTGTTGATGTGGTGCATTGCGCAGTGTGTGAGGTTGTTGTTGTGATGCATTGCACAGTGTGTGAGGTTGTTGTTGTGGTGCATTGTGCAGTGTGTGAGGGTGTTGTTGTTGTGGTGCATTGCGCAGTGTGTGAGGTTGTTGTTGTGGTGCATTGCGCAGTGTGTGAGGTTGTTGTTGTGGTGCATTGCGCAGTGTGTGAGGTTGTTGTTGTTCTGGTGCGTTGTGCAGTGTGTGAGGTTGTTGTTGTGATGCATTGTGCAGTGTGCGAGGTTGTTGTTGTGATGCATTGTGCAGTGTGCGAGGTTGCTGTTGTGGTGCATTGCGCAGTGTGTGAGGTTGTTGATGTGGTGCATTGCGCAGTGTGTCAGGTTGTTGTTGTTGTGATGCATTGCGCAGTGTGTGAGGTTGTTGTTGTGATGCATTGTGCAGTGTGTGAGGTTGTTGTTGTTGTTGTGGTGCACCGCGCAGTGTGTGAGGTTGTTGTTGTGGTGCATTGTGCAGTGTGTGAGGTTGTTGTTGTTGTGGTGCACTGCGCAGTGTGTGAGGTTGTTGTTGTCGTGGGACATTGCGCAGTGTGTGAGGTTGTTGCTGTGGTGGTGCATTGCGCAGTGTGTGAGGTTGTTGTGGTGGTGCATTGTGCAGTGTGTGTTGATGTTGTGGTGCAGTGTGCGAAGTTGGTGATGTGGGGCATTGCGCAGTGTGTGAGGTTGTTGTTGTTGTGGTGCATTGTGCAGTGTGTGAGGTTGTTGTTGTGGTGCATTGTGCAGTGTGTGAGGTTGTTGTTGTTGTGGTGCATTGCACAGTGTGTGAGGTTGTTGTTGTTGTGATGCATTGCGCAGTGTCTATGGTTGTTGTAGTGATGCATTGTGCAGTGTGTGAGGTTGTTGTTGTTGTTGTGATGCATTGCGCAGTGTCTATGGTTGTTGTTGTGATGCATTGTGCAGTGTGTGAGGTTGTTGTTGTGGTGCATTGTGCAGTGTGTGAGGTTGTTGTTGTTGTGGTGCACCGCGCAGTGTGTGAGGTTGTTGTTGTGGTGCATTGCGCAGTGTGTGAGGTTGTTGTTGTTGTGGTGCATTGCGCAGTGTGTGAGGTTGTTGTTGTTGTGGTGCATTGCGCAGACTGCGAGGTTGTTGTGGTGCATTGTGCCATGTGTGAGGTTGTTGTTGATGTGGTGCATTGTGCAGTGTGTGAGGTTGTTCTTGTGGTGGTGCATTGTGCAGTGTGTGTTGATGTTGTGGTGCAGTGTGCGAAGTTGGTGATGTGGGGCATTGCGCAGTGTGTGAGGTTGTTGTTGTTGTGGTGCATTGTGCAGTGTGTGAGGTTGTTGTTGTGGTGCATTGTGCAGTGTGTGAGGTTGTTGTTGTTGTGGTGCACCGCGCAGTGTGTGAGGTTGTTGTTGTCGTGGGACATTGCGCAGTGTGTGAGGTTGTTGTTGTGGTGGTGCATTGTGCAGTGTGTGTTGATGTTGTTGTGGTGCAGTGTGCGAAGTTGGTGATGTGGGGCATTGCGCAGTGTGTGAGGTTGTTGTTGTTGTGGTGCATTGTGCAGTGTGTGAGGTTGTTGTTGTGGTGCATTGTGCAGTGTGTGAGGTTGTTGTTGTTGTGGTGCATTGCACAGTGTGTGAGGTTGTTGTTGTTGTGCATTGTGCAGTGTGCGAAGTTGTTGATGTGGTGCATTGCGCAGTGTGTGAGGTTGTTGTTGTTGTGATGCATTGCGCAGTGTGTGAGGTTGTTGTTGTGATGCATTGTGCAGTGTGTGAGGTTGTTGTTGTTGTTGTGGTGCACCGCGCAGTGTGTGACGTTGTTGTTGTGGTGCATTGTGCAGTGTGCGAAGTGGTTGATGTGGTGCATTGCGCAGTGTGTGAGGTTGTTGTTGTTGTGATGCATTGCGCAGTGTGTGAGGTTGTTGTTGTGATGCATTGTGCAGTGTGTGAGGTTGTTGTTGTTGTTGTTGTGGTGCACCGCGCAGTGTGTGAGGTTGTTGTTGTGGTGCATTGTGCAGTGTGTGAGGTTGTTGTTGTTGTGGTGCATTGCGCAGTGTGTGAGGTTGTTGTTGTTGTGGTGCATTGTGCAGTGTGTGAGGTTGTTGTTGTTGTGCATTGTGCAGTGCGTGAGGTTGTTGTTGTTGTGGTGCACTGCGCAGTGTGTGAGGTTATTGTTGTTGTTGTTGTTGTGCACTGCGCAGTGTGTGAGGTTGTTGTGGTGCATTGTGCAGTGTGTGAGGTTGATGTTATTCTAGTGCATTGCGCAGTGTGTGAGGTTGTTGTTGTGGTGGTGCATTGCGCAGAGTGCAAGGTTGTTGTTGTGGTGCATTGTGCAGTGTGTGAGGTTGTTGTTGTGGTGGTGCATTGTGCAGTGTGTGAGGTTGTTGTTGTGGTGCAGTGTGCGAAGTTGGTGATGTGGTGCATTGCGCAGTGTGTGAGGTTGTTGTTGTTGTGGTGCATTGTGCAGTGTGTGAGGTTGTTGTTGTGGTGCATTGTGCAGTGTGTGAGGTTGTTGCTGTTGTTGTGGTGTATTGCGCAGTGTGTGTTGTTGTGATGCATTGTGCAGTGTGTGAGGTTGTTGTTGTGGTGCATTGTGCTGTGTGTGAGGTTGTTGTTGTTCTGGTGCATTGTGCAGTTACTGAGGTTGTTGTTGTTGTGGCGCATTGCGCAGTGTGTGAGGTTGTTGTAGTGGTGCATTGTGCAGTGTGTGAGGTTGTTGTTGTGGTGCATTGTGCTGTGTGTGAGGTTGTTGTTGTTCTGGTGCATTGTGCAGTTACTGAGGTTGTTGTTGTTGTGGCGCATTGCGCAGTGTGTGAGGTTGTTGTGGTGGTGCATTGTGCAGTGTGTGTTGATGTTGTGGTGCAGTGTGCGAAGTTGGTGATGTGGGGCATTGCGCAGTGTGTGAGGTTGTTGTTGTTGTGGTGCATTGTGCAGTGTGTGAGGTTGTTGTTGTGGTGCATTGTGCAGTGTGTGAGGTTGTTGTTGTTGTGGTGCATTGCACAGTGTGTGAGGTTGTTGTTGTTGTGATGCATTGCGCAGTGTCTATGGTTGTTGTTGTGATGCATTGTGCAGTGTGTGAGGTTGTTGTTGTTGTTGTGATGCATTGCGCAGTGTCTATGGTTGTTGTTGTGGTGCATTGTGCAGTGTGTGAGGTTGTTGTTGTTGTGGTGCACCGCGCAGTGTGTGAGGTTGTTGTTGTGGTGCATTGCGCAGTGTGTGAGGTTGTTGTTGTTGTGGTGCATTGCGCAGTGTGTGAGGTTGTTGTTGTTGTGGTGCATTGCGCAGACTGCGAGGTTGTTGTGGTGCATTGTGCCATGTGTGAGGTTGTTGTTGATGTGGTGCATTGTGCAGTGTGTGAGGTTGTTCTTGTGGTGGTGCATTGTGCAGTGTGTGTTGATGTTGTGGTGCAGTGTGCGAAGTTGGTGATGTGGGGCATTGCGCAGTGTGTGAGGTTGTTGTTGTTGTGGTGCATTGTGCAGTGTGTGAGGTTGTTGTTGTGGTGCATTGTGCAGTGTGTGAGGTTGTTGTTGTTGTGGTGCACTGCGCAGTGTGTGAGGTTGTTGTTGTCGTGGGACATTGCGCAGTGTGTGAGGTTGTTGTTGTGGTGGTGCATTGTGCAGTGTGTGTTGATGTTGTTGTGGTGCAGTGTGCGAAGTTGGTGATGTGGGGCATTGCGCAGTGTGTGAGGTTGTTGTTGTTGTTGTGGTGCATTGTGCAGTGTGTGAGGTTGTTGTTGTGGTGCATTGTGCAGTGTGTGAGGTTGTTGTTGTTGTGGTGCACCGCGCAGTGTGTGAGGTTGTTGTTGTGGTGCATTGCGCAGTGTGTGAGGTTGTTGTTGTTGTGGTGCATTGCGCAGTGTGTGAGGTTGTTGTTGTTGTGGTGCATTGCGCAGACTGCGAGGTTGTTGTGGTGCATTGTGCCATGTGTGAGGTTGTTGTTGATGTGGTGCATTGTGCAGTGTGTGAGGTTGTTCTTGTGGTGGTGCATTGTGCAGTGTGTGTTGATGTTGTGGTGCAGTGTGCGAAGTTGGTGATGTGGGGCATTGCGCAGTGTGTGAGGTTGTTGTTGTTGTGGTGCATTGTGCAGTGTGTGAGGTTGTTGTTGTGGTGCATTGTGCAGTGTGTGAGGTTGTTGTTGTTGTGGTGCACTGCGCAGTGTGTGAGGTTGTTGTTGTCGTGGGACATTGCGCAGTGTGTGAGGTTGTTGTTGTGGTGGTGCATTGTGCAGTGTGTGTTGATGTTGTTGTGGTGCAGTGTGCGAAGTTGGTGATGTGGGGCATTGCGCAGTGTGTGAGGTTGTTGTTGTTGTGGTGCATTGTGCAGTGTGTGAGGTTGTTGTTGTGGTGCATTGTGCAGTGTGTGAGGTTGTTGTTGTTGTGGTGCATTGCACAGTGTGTGAGGTTGTTGTTGTTGTGCATTGTGCAGTGTGCGAAGTTGTTGATGTGGTGCATTGCGCAGTGTGTGAGGTTGTTGTTGTTGTGATGCATTGCGCAGTGTGTGAGGTTGTTGTTGTGATGCATTGTGCAGTGTGTGAGGTTGTTGTTGTTGTTGTGGTGCACCGCGCAGTGTGTGACGTTGTTGTTGTGGTGCATTGTGCAGTGTGCGAAGTGGTTGATGTGGTGCATTGCGCAGTGTGTGAGGTTGTTGTTGTTGTGATGCATTGCGCAGTGTGTGAGGTTGTTGTTGTGATGCATTGTGCAGTGTGTGAGGTTGTTGTTGTTGTTGTTGTGGTGCACCGCGCAGTGTGTGAGGTTGTTGTTGTGGTGCATTGTGCAGTGTGTGAGGTTGTTGTTGTTGTGGTGCATTGCGCAGTGTGTGAGGTTGTTGTTGTTGTGGTGCATTGTGCAGTGTGTGAGGTTGTTGTTGTTGTGCATTGTGCAGTGCGTGAGGTTGTTGTTGTTGTGGTGCACTGCGCAGTGTGTGAGGTTATTGTTGTTGTTGTTGTTGTGCACTGCGCAGTGTGTGAGGTTGTTGTGGTGCATTGTGCAGTGTGTGAGGTTGATGTTATTCTAGTGCATTGCGCAGTGTGTGAGGTTGTTGTTGTGGTGGTGCATTGCGCAGAGTGCAAGGTTGTTGTTGTGGTGCATTGTGCAGTGTGTGAGGTTGTTGTTGTGGTGGTGCATTGTGCAGTGTGTGAGGTTGTTGTTGTGGTGCAGTGTGCGAAGTTGGTGATGTGGTGCATTGCGCAGTGTGTGAGGTTGTTGTTGTTGTGGTGCATTGTGCAGTGTGTGAGGTTGTTGTTGTGGTGCATTGTGCAGTGTGTGAGGTTGTTGCTGTTGTTGTGGTGTATTGCGCAGTGTGTGTTGTTGTGATGCATTGTGCAGTGTGTGAGGTTGTTGTTGTGGTGCATTGTGCTGTGTGTGAGGTTGTTGTTGTTCTGGTGCATTGTGCAGTTACTGAGGTTGTTGTTGTTGTGGCGCATTGCGCAGTGTGTGAGGTTGTTGTAGTGGTGCATTGTGCAGTGTGTGAGGTTGTTGTTGTGGCGCATTGTGCAGTGTGTGAGGTTGTTGTTGTGATGCATTGCGCAGTGTGTGAGGTTGTTGTTGTGGTGCATTGTGCAGTGTGTGAGGTTGTTGTTGTGGTGCATTGTGAAGTGTGTGAGGGTGTTGTTGTTGTGGTGCATTGCGCAGTGTGTGAGGTTGTTGTTGTGCTGCATTGTGCAGTGTGTGAGGTTGTTGTTGTGGCGCATTGCGCAGTGTGTGAGGTTGTTGATGTGGTGCATTGCGCAGTGTGTCAGGTTGTTGTTGTTGTGATGCATTGCGCAGTGTGTGAGGTTGTTGTTGTGATGCATTGTGCAGTGTGTGAGGTTGTTGTTGTTGTTGTGGTGCACCGCGCAGTGTGTGAGGTTGTTGTTGTGGTGCATTGTGCAGTGTGTGAGGTTGTTGTTGTTGTGGTGCATTGTGCAGTGTGTGAGGTTGTTGTTGTTGTGGTGCACTGCGCAGTGTGTGAGGTTGTTGTTGTCGTGGGACATTGCGCAGTGTGTGAGGTTGTTGCTGTGGTGGTGCATTGTGCAGTGTGTGTTGATGTTGTGGTGCAGTGTGCGAAGTTGGTGATGTGGGGCATTGCGCAGTGTGTGAGGTTGTTGTTGTTGTGGTGCATTGTGCAGTGTGTGAGGTTGTTGTTGTGGTGCATTGTGCAGTGTGTGAGGTTGTTGTTGTTGTGGTGCATTGCACAGTGTGTGAGGTTGTTGTTGTTGTGATGCATTGCGCAGTGTCTATGGTTGTTGTAGTGATGCATTGTGCAGTGTGTGAGGTTGTTGTTGTTGTTGTGGTGCACCGCGCAGTGTGTGAGGTTGTTGTTGTGGTGCATTGCGCAGTGTGTGAGGTTGTTGTTGTTGTGGTGCATTGCGCAGTGTGTGAGGTTGTTGTTGTTGTGGTGCATTGCGCAGACTGCGAGGTTGTTGTGGTGCATTGTGCCATGTGTGAGGTTGTTGTTGATGTGGTGCATTGCGCAGTGTGTGAGGTTGTTGCTGTGGTGCATTGTGCAGTGTGTGAGGTTGTTCTTGTGGTGGTGCATTGTGCAGTGTGTGTTGATGTTGTGGTGCACTGTGCGAAGTTGGTGATGTGGGGCATTGCGCAGTGTGTGAGGTTGTTGTTGTTGTGGTGCATTGTGCAGTGTGTGAGGTTGTTGTTGTGGTGCATTGTGCAGTGTGTGAGGTTGTTGTTGTGGTGGTGCATTGTGCAGTGTGTGTTGATGTTGTTGTGGTGCAGTGTGCGAAGTTGGTGATGTGGGGCATTGCGCAGTGTGTGAGGTTGTTGTTGTTGTGGTGCATTGTGCAGTGTGTGAGGTTGTTGTTGTGGTGCATTGTGCAGTGTGTGAGGTTGTTGTTGTTGTGGTGCATTGCACAGTGTGTGAGGTTGTTGTTGTTGTGCATTGTGCAGTGTGCGAAGTTGTTGATGTGGTGCATTGCGCAGTGTGTGAGGTTGTTGTTGTTGTGATGCATTGCGCAGTGTGTGAGGTTGTTGTTGTGATGCATTGTGCAGTGTGTGAGGTTGTTGTTGTTGTGGTGCATTGCACAGTGTGTGAGGTTGTTGTTGTTGTGCATTGTGCAGTGTGCGAAGTTGTTGATGTGATGCATTGCGCAGTGTGTGAGGTTGTTGTTGTTCTGGTGCATTGTGCAGTGTGTGAGGTTGTTGTTGTGATGCATTGTGCAGTGTGCGAGGTTGTTGTTGTGATGCATTGTGCAGTGTGCGAGGTTGCTGTTGTGGTGCATTGCGCAGTGTGTGAGGTTGTTGTTGTTCTGGTGCATTATGCAGTGTGTGAGGTTGTTGTTGTGATGCATTGTGCAGTGTGCGAGGTTGTTGTTATGATGCATTGTGCAGTGTGCGAGGTTGCTGTTGTGGTGCATTGCGCAGTGTGTGAGGTTGTTGTTGTGGTGCATTGCGCAGTGTGTGAGGTTGTTGTTGTGGTGCAGTGTGTGAGGTTGTTGTTGTGGTGGTGCATTCTGCAGTGTGTGAGGTTGTTCTTGTTGTGGTGCATTGTGCCGTGTGTGAGGTTGTTGTGGTGCATTGTGCAGTGTGTGAGGTTGTTGTTGTGGTGCAGTGTGTGAGGTTGTTGTTGTTGTTGTTGTTGTGGTGCATTGCGCAGTGTGTGAGGTTGTTGTTGTTGTTGTGGTGCATTGCGCAGTGTGTGAGGTTGTTGTTGTGGTGGTGCATTCTGCAGTGTGTGAGGTTGTTGTTGTGGTGCATTGTGCAGTGTGTGAGGTTGTTGTGGTGCATTGTGCAGTGTGTGTTGATGTTGTGGTGCAGTTTGCGAAGTTGGTGATGTGGGGCATTGCGCAGTGTGTGAGGTTGTTGTTGTTGTGGTGCATTGTGCAGTGTGTGAGGTTGTTGTTGTGGTGCATTGTGCAGTGTGTGAGGTTGTTGTTGTTGTGGTGCATTGCACAGTGTGTGAGGTTGTTGTTGTTGTGCATTGTGCAGTGTGCGAAGTTGTTGATGTGGTGCATTGCGCAGTGTGTGAGGTTGTTGTTGTGATGCATTGCACAGTGTGTGAGGTTGTTGTTGTGGTGCATTGTGCAGTGTGTGAGGGTGTTGTTGTTGTGGTGCATTGCGCAGTGTGTGAGGTTGTTGTTGTGGTGCATTGCGCAGTGTGTGAGGTTGTTGTTGTGGTGCATTGCGCAGTGTGTGAGGTTGTTGTTGTTCTGGTGCGTTGTGCAGTGTGTGAGGTTGTTGTTGTGATGCATTGTGCAGTGTGCGAGGTTGTTGTTGTGATGCATTGTGCAGTGTGCGAGGTTGCTGTTGTGGTGCATTGCGCAGTGTGTGAGGTTGTTGATGTGGTGCATTGCGCAGTGTGTCAGGTTGTTGTTGTTGTGATGCATTGCGCAGTGTGTGAGGTTGTTGTTGTGATGCATTGTGCAGTGTGTGAGGTTGTTGTTGTTGTTGTGGTGCACCGCGCAGTGTGTGAGGTTGTTGTTGTGGTGCATTGTGCAGTGTGTGAGGTTGTTGTTGTTGTGGTGCACTGCGCAGTGTGTGAGGTTGTTGTTGTCGTGGGACATTGTGCAGTGTGTGAGGTTGTTGTGGTGGTGCATTGTGCAGTGTGTGTTGATGTTGTGGTGCAGTGTGCGAAGTTGGTGATGTGGGGCATTGCGCAGTGTGTGAGGTTGTTGTTGTTGTGGTGCATTGTGCAGTGTGTGAGGTTGTTGTTGTGGTGCATTGTGCAGTGTGTGAGGTTGTTGTTGTTGTGGTGCATTGCACAGTGTGTGAGGTTGTTGTTGTTGTGATGCATTGCGCAGTGTCTATGGTTGTTGTTGTGATGCATTGTGCAGTGTGTGAGGTTGTTGTTGTTGTTGTGATGCATTGCGCAGTGTCTATGGTTGTTGTTGTGATGCATTGTGCAGTGTGTGAGGTTGTTGTTGTGGTGCATTGTGCAGTGTGTGAGGTTGTTGTTGTTGTGGTGCACCGCGCAGTGTGTGAGGTTGTTGTTGTGGTGCATTGCGCAGTGTGTGAGGTTGTTGTTGTTGTGGTGCATTGCGCAGTGTGTGAGGTTGTTGTTGTTGTGGTGCATTGTGCAGTGTGTGAGGTTGTTGTTGTTGTGGTGCACTGCGCAGTGTGTGAGGTTGTTGTTGTCGTGGGACATTGTGCAGTGTGTGAGGTTGTTGTGGTGGTGCATTGTGCAGTGTGTGTTGATGTTGTGGTGCAGTGTGCGAAGTTGGTGATGTGGGGCATTGCGCAGTGTGTGAGGTTGTTGTTGTTGTGGTGCATTGTGCAGTGTGTGAGGTTGTTGTTGTGGTGCATTGTGCAGTGTGTGAGGTTGTTGTTGTTGTGGTGCATTGCACAGTGTGTGAGGTTGTTGTTGTTGTGATGCATTGCGCAGTGTCTATGGTTGTTGTTGTGATGCATTGTGCAGTGTGTGAGGTTGTTGTTGTTGTTGTGATGCATTGCGCAGTGTCTATGGTTGTTGTTGTGATGCATTGTGCAGTGTGTGAGGTTGTTGTTGTGGTGCATTGTGCAGTGTGTGAGGTTGTTGTTGTTGTGGTGCACCGCGCAGTGTGTGAGGTTGTTGTTGTGGTGCATTGCGCAGTGTGTGAGGTTGTTGTTGTTGTGGTGCATTGCGCAGTGTGTGAGGTTGTTGTTGTTGTGGTGCATTGCGCAGACTGCGAGGTTGTTGTGGTGCATTGTGCCATGTGTGAGGTTGTTGTTGATGTGGTGCATTGTGCAGTGTGTGAGGTTGTTCTTGTGGTGGTGCATTGTGCAGTGTGTGTTGATGTTGTGGTGCAGTGTGCGAAGTTGGTGATGTGGGGCATTGCGCAGTGTGTGAGGTTGTTGTTGTTGTGGTGCATTGTGCAGTGTGTGAGGTTGTTGTTGTGGTGCATTGTGCAGTGTGTGAGGTTGTTGTTGTTGTGGTGCACTGCGCAGTGTGTGAGGTTGTTGTTGTCGTGGGACATTGCGCAGTGTGTGAGGTTGTTGTTGTGGTGGTGCATTGTGCAGTGTGTGTTGATGTTGTTGTGGTGCAGTGTGCGAAGTTGGTGATGTGGGGCATTGCGCAGTGTGTGAGGTTGTTGTTGTTGTGGTGCATTGTGCAGTGTGTGAGGTTGTTGTTGTGGTGCATTGTGCAGTGTGTGAGGTTGTTGTTGTTGTGGTGCATTGCACAGTGTGTGAGGTTGTTGTTGTTGTGCATTGTGCAGTGTGCGAAGTTGTTGATGTGGTGCATTGCGCAGTGTGTGAGGTTGTTGTTGTTGTGATGCATTGCGCAGTGTGTGAGGTTGTTGTTGTGATGCATTGTGCAGTGTGTGAGGTTGTTGTTGTTGTTGTGGTGCACCGCGCAGTGTGTGACGTTGTTGTTGTGGTGCATTGTGCAGTGTGCGAAGTGGTTGATGTGGTGCATTGCGCAGTGTGTGAGGTTGTTGTTGTTGTGATGCATTGCGCAGTGTGTGAGGTTGTTGTTGTGATGCATTGTGCAGTGTGTGAGGTTGTTGTTGTTGTTGTTGTGGTGCACCGCGCAGTGTGTGAGGTTGTTGTTGTGGTGCATTGTGCAGTGTGTGAGGTTGTTGTTGTTGTGGTGCATTGCGCAGTGTGTGAGGTTGTTGTTGTTGTGGTGCATTGTGCAGTGTGTGAGGTTGTTGTTGTTGTGCATTGTGCAGTGCGTGAGGTTGTTGTTGTTGTGGTGCACTGCGCAGTGTGTGAGGTTATTGTTGTTGTTGTTGTTGTGCACTGCGCAGTGTGTGAGGTTGTTGTGGTGCATTGTGCAGTGTGTGAGGTTGATGTTATTCTAGTGCATTGCGCAGTGTGTGAGGTTGTTGTTGTGGTGGTGCATTGCGCAGAGTGCAAGGTTGTTGTTGTGGTGCATTGTGCAGTGTGTGAGGTTGTTGTTGTGGTGGTGCATTGTGCAGTGTGTGAGGTTGTTGTTGTGGTGCAGTGTGCGAAGTTGGTGATGTGGTGCATTGCGCAGTGTGTGAGGTTGTTGTTGTTGTGGTGCATTGTGCAGTGTGTGAGGTTGTTGTTGTGGTGCATTGTGCAGTGTGTGAGGTTGTTGCTGTTGTTGTGGTGTATTGCGCAGTGTGTGTTGTTGTGATGCATTGTGCAGTGTGTGAGGTTGTTGTTGTGGTGCATTGTGCTGTGTGTGAGGTTGTTGTTGTTCTGGTGCATTGTGCAGTTACTGAGGTTGTTGTTGTTGTGGCGCATTGCGCAGTGTGTGAGGTTGTTGTAGTGGTGCATTGTGCAGTGTGTGAGGTTGTTGTTGTGGCGCATTGTGCAGTGTGTGAGGTTGTTGTTGTGATGCATTGCGCAGTGTGTGAGGTTGTTGTTGTGGTGCATTGTGCAGTGTGTGAGGTTGTTGTTGTGGTGCATTGTGAAGTGTGTGAGGGTGTTGTTGTTGTGGTGCATTGCGCAGTGTGTGAGGTTGTTGTTGTGCTGCATTGTGCAGTGTGTGAGGTTGTTGTTGTGGCGCATTGCGCAGTGTGTGAGGTTGTTGTTGTGATGCACTGCGCAGTGTGTGAGGTTGTTGTTGTGGTGCATTGCGCAGTGTGTGAGGTTGTTGTTGTTCTGGTGCATTGTGCAGTGTGTGAGGTTGTTGTTGTGATGCATTGTGCAGTGTGCGAGGTTGTTGTTGTGATGCATTGTGCAGTGTGCGAGGTTGCTGTTGTGGTGCATTGCGCAGTGTGTGAGGTTGTTGTTGTGGTGCATTGCGCAGTGTGTGAGGTTGTTGTTGTGGTGCAGTGTGTGAGGTTGTTGTTGTGGTGCATTGCGCAGTGTGTGAGGTTGTTGTTGTGGTGGTGCATTCTGCAGTGTGTGAGGTTGTTGTTGTTGTGGTGCATTGTGTAGTGTGTGGGGTTGTTGTTGTTGTAGTGCATTGTGCAGTGTGAGAGGTTGTTGTTGTGGTGCATTGTGCAGTGTGTGTGGGTGTTGTTGTTGTGGTGCATTGTGCAGTGTGAGAGGTTGTTGTTGTGGTGCATTGTGCAGTGTGTGAGGGTGTCGTTGTTGTGGCGCATTGTGCAGTGTGTGAGGTTGTTGTTGTTGTGGTGCATTGTGCAGTGTGTGAGGTTGTTGTTGTGGTGCATTGTGCAGTGTGTGAGGTTGTTGTTGTTGTGGTGCATTGCACAGTGTGTGAGGTTGTTGTTGTTGTGCATTGTGCAGTGTGCGAAGTTGTTGATGTGGTGCATTGCGCAGTGTGTGAGGTTGTTGTTGTGATGCATTGCACAGTGTGTGAGGTTGTTGTTGTGGTGCATTGTGCAGTGTGTGAGGGTGTTGTTGTTGTGGTGCATTGCGCAGTGTGTGAGGTTGTTGTTGTGGTGCATTGCGCAGTGTGTGAGGTTGTTGTTGTGGTGCATTGCGCAGTGTGTGAGGTTGTTGTTGTTCTGGTGCGTTGTGCAGTGTGTGAGGTTGTTGTTGTGATGCATTGTGCAGTGTGCGAGGTTGTTGTTGTGATGCATTGTGCAGTGTGCGAGGTTGCTGTTGTGGTGCATTGCGCAGTGTGTGAGGTTGTTGATGTGGTGCATTGCGCAGTGTGTCAGGTTGTTGTTGTTGTGATGCATTGCGCAGTGTGTGAGGTTGTTGTTGTGATGCATTGTGCAGTGTGTGAGGTTGTTGTTGTTGTTGTGGTGCACCGCGCAGTGTGTGAGGTTGTTGTTGTGGTGCATTGTGCAGTGTGTGAGGTTGTTGTTGTTGTGGTGCACTGCGCAGTGTGTGAGGTTGTTGTTGTCGTGGGACATTGTGCAGTGTGTGAGGTTGTTGTGGTGGTGCATTGTGCAGTGTGTGTTGATGTTGTGGTGCAGTGTGCGAAGTTGGTGATGTGGGGCATTGCGCAGTGTGTGAGGTTGTTGTTGTTGTGGTGCATTGTGCAGTGTGTGAGGTTGTTGTTGTGGTGCATTGTGCAGTGTGTGAGGTTGTTGTTGTTGTGGTGCATTGCACAGTGTGTGAGGTTGTTGTTGTTGTGATGCATTGCGCAGTGTCTATGGTTGTTGTTGTGATGCATTGTGCAGTGTGTGAGGTTGTTGTTGTTGTTGTGATGCATTGCGCAGTGTCTATGGTTGTTGTTGTGATGCATTGTGCAGTGTGTGAGGTTGTTGTTGTGGTGCATTGTGCAGTGTGTGAGGTTGTTGTTGTTGTGGTGCACCGCGCAGTGTGTGAGGTTGTTGTTGTGGTGCATTGCGCAGTGTGTGAGGTTGTTGTTGTTGTGGTGCATTGCGCAGTGTGTGAGGTTGTTGTTGTTGTGGTGCATTGCGCAGACTGCGAGGTTGTTGTGGTGCATTGTGCCATGTGTGAGGTTGTTGTTGATGTGGTGCATTGTGCAGTGTGTGAGGTTGTTCTTGTGGTGGTGCATTGTGCAGTGTGTGTTGATGTTGTGGTGCAGTGTGCGAAGTTGGTGATGTGGGGCATTGCGCAGTGTGTGAGGTTGTTGTTGTTGTGGTGCATTGTGCAGTGTGTGAGGTTGTTGTTGTGGTGCATTGTGCAGTGTGTGAGGTTGTTGTTGTTGTGGTGCACTGCGCAGTGTGTGAGGTTGTTGTTGTCGTGGGACATTGCGCAGTGTGTGAGGTTGTTGTTGTGGTGGTGCATTGTGCAGTGTGTGTTGATGTTGTTGTGGTGCAGTGTGCGAAGTTGGTGATGTGGGGCATTGCGCAGTGTGTGAGGTTGTTGTTGTTGTGGTGCATTGTGCAGTGTGTGAGGTTGTTGTTGTGGTGCATTGTGCAGTGTGTGAGGTTGTTGTTGTTGTGGTGCATTGCACAGTGTGTGAGGTTGTTGTTGTTGTGCATTGTGCAGTGTGCGAAGTTGTTGATGTGGTGCATTGCGCAGTGTGTGAGGTTGTTGTTGTTGTGATGCATTGCGCAGTGTGTGAGGTTGTTGTTGTGATGCATTGTGCAGTGTGTGAGGTTGTTGTTGTTGTTGTGGTGCACCGCGCAGTGTGTGACGTTGTTGTTGTGGTGCATTGTGCAGTGTGCGAAGTGGTTGATGTGGTGCATTGCGCAGTGTGTGAGGTTGTTGTTGTTGTGATGCATTGCGCAGTGTGTGAGGTTGTTGTTGTGATGCATTGTGCAGTGTGTGAGGTTGTTGTTGTTGTTGTTGTGGTGCACCGCGCAGTGTGTGAGGTTGTTGTTGTGGTGCATTGTGCAGTGTGTGAGGTTGTTGTTGTTGTGGTGCATTGCGCAGTGTGTGAGGTTGTTGTTGTTGTGGTGCATTGTGCAGTGTGTGAGGTTGTTGTTGTTGTGCATTGTGCAGTGCGTGAGGTTGTTGTTGTTGTGGTGCACTGCGCAGTGTGTGAGGTTATTGTTGTTGTTGTTGTTGTGCACTGCGCAGTGTGTGAGGTTGTTGTGGTGCATTGTGCAGTGTGTGAGGTTGATGTTATTCTAGTGCATTGCGCAGTGTGTGAGGTTGTTGTTGTGGTGGTGCATTGCGCAGAGTGCAAGGTTGTTGTTGTGGTGCATTGTGCAGTGTGTGAGGTTGTTGTTGTGGTGGTGCATTGTGCAGTGTGTGAGGTTGTTGTTGTGGTGCAGTGTGCGAAGTTGGTGATGTGGTGCATTGCGCAGTGTGTGAGGTTGTTGTTGTTGTGGTGCATTGTGCAGTGTGTGAGGTTGTTGTTGTGGTGCATTGTGCAGTGTGTGAGGTTGTTGCTGTTGTTGTGGTGTATTGCGCAGTGTGTGTTGTTGTGATGCATTGTGCAGTGTGTGAGGTTGTTGTTGTGGTGCATTGTGCTGTGTGTGAGGTTGTTGTTGTTCTGGTGCATTGTGCAGTTACTGAGGTTGTTGTTGTTGTGGCGCATTGCGCAGTGTGTGAGGTTGTTGTAGTGGTGCATTGTGCAGTGTGTGAGGTTGTTGTTGTGGCGCATTGTGCAGTGTGTGAGGTTGTTGTTGTGATGCATTGCGCAGTGTGTGAGGTTGTTGTTGTGGTGCATTGTGCAGTGTGTGAGGTTGTTGTTGTGGTGCATTGTGAAGTGTGTGAGGGTGTTGTTGTTGTGGTGCATTGCGCAGTGTGTGAGGTTGTTGTTGTGCTGCATTGTGCAGTGTGTGAGGTTGTTGTTGTGGCGCATTGCGCAGTGTGTGAGGTTGTTGTTGTGATGCACTGCGCAGTGTGTGAGGTTGTTGTTGTGGTGCATTGCGCAGTGTGTGAGGTTGTTGTTGTTCTGGTGCATTGTGCAGTGTGTGAGGTTGTTGTTGTGATGCATTGTGCAGTGTGCGAGGTTGTTGTTGTGATGCATTGTGCAGTGTGCGAGGTTGCTGTTGTGGTGCATTGCGCAGTGTGTGAGGTTGTTGTTGTGGTGCATTGCGCAGTGTGTGAGGTTGTTGTTGTGGTGCAGTGTGTGAGGTTGTTGTTGTGGTGCATTGCGCAGTGTGTGAGGTTGTTGTTGTGGTGGTGCATTCTGCAGTGTGTGAGGTTGTTGTTGTTGTGGTGCATTGTGTAGTGTGTGGGGTTGTTGTTGTTGTAGTGCATTGTGCAGTGTGAGAGGTTGTTGTTGTGGTGCATTGTGCAGTGTGTGTGGGTGTTGTTGTTGTGGTGCATTGTGCAGTGTGAGAGGTTGTTGTTGTGGTGCATTGTGCAGTGTGTGAGGGTGTCGTTGTTGTGGCGCATTGTGCAGTGTGTGAGGTTGTTGTTGTGGTGCATTGTGCAGTGTGTCAGGTTGTTGTGGTGCATTGCGCAGTGTGTCAGGTTGTTGTTGTTGTGCACTGCGCAGTGTGTGAGGTTGTTGTTGTGGTGCATTGCGCAGTGTGTGAGGTTGCTGTTGTTGTGGTGCATTGCGCAGTGTGTGAGGTTGTTGTTGTGGTGCAGTGTATGAGGTTGTTGTTGTGGTGCATTGTGCAGTGTGTGAGGTTGTTGTTGTTGTGGTGCATTCCGCAGTGTGTGAGGTTGCTGTTGTTGTGGTGCATTGCGCAGTGTGTGAGGTTGTTGTTGTGGTGCAGTGTATGAGGTTGTTGTTGTGGTTCATTGTGCAGTGCGTGAGATTGTTGTGGTGGTGCTTTGTGCAGTGTGTGAGGTTGTTGTTGTGGTGCATTGCGCAGTGTGTGAGGTTGTTGTTGTGGTGCATTGCGCAGTGTGTGAGGTTGTTGTTGTGGTGCATTGTGCACTGTGTGAGGTTGTTGTGGTGCAGTGTGTGAGGTTGTTGTTGTTGTGGTGCATTGCGCAGCGTGTGAGGTTGTTGTTGTGGTGCATTGCGGAGTGCGTGCGGTTTTTGTTGTTATTGTTGTTGTGATGCATTGCACAGTCTACGAGCTTGTTGTTGATGTTGGGATACAACATTTGAAGGTGCTAAACTCAGTGAACCTCTGGTGACGGATTCTGGGTCATTGGGCCCAACCCCTGGCCTTGCCTTTCATGGTTTCTCTGCTTTCATTGTCATCGAAGGGTCTGCCTGGAAGGCTCCAGCCCCCTCCGGACACGTTACCTCTCTCCTCCTTTCAGCCATCTTCTTTACGGCCTCCAGTGATGACCGTGGGAAGCTGGGAGCCCTCACTTTGCCCTGCTGTCCCACTACTCGGGTTTCTTCCAGGATGTCTCAGCCAGCTGAGTGAGATGTACAGCTCATAATGCACGGTGCATTTAAGAAGCACAAGCTGAGAAATATGGGCTCGTTGTAAATGGTGCTGGCCTTCCATGAACGTTAGCTCCTGTTAATCGTGTAGCTATGCAGCAGCATGCTCGTCCCTGGCCTGTACACCACAATCATAGAGATAGGCAGGATGCATGAGATTTTGTGTGTTCTTGTGGTGCATTGAGATGAAAGAACAAAGAACAAAGAAAATTACAGCACAGGAACAGGCCCGTTGGCCCTCCAAGCCTGCACTGACCATACTGCCCGACTGACCTAAACCCCCTACTCTTCCAGGGACCATATCCCTCTATCCCCATCCTATTCATGTATTTGTCAAGATGCCCCTTAAATGTCACTATCGTATCTGCTTCCACTACCTCCCCAGCAGTGAGTTCCAGGCACCCACCACCCGCTGTGTAAAAAAAAACTTGCCTCTAACATCTCCTTTAAACCTTGCCCCCTGGTAATCGACCCTCCCACCCTGGGAAAAAGCTTCTGACTATCCAGATCATTGCTGTGAGCGTGAGGTTATTGTCCATCATAATTCCCATCCCTGTTGAATATTATTAAATGTTTAAGTCATGAACATATGTTTTGTTCATGTACCCTTTCCATGTCGATTTTTATTTTGTGAGTTTACCCTCAACTCTTCTTCCCCAGATATCCAAACAACGTGCGTCTGTTGAAGGCTTGCCAGCTGTATTAATTATGAATTCATTGTTTCATTGTCCCATATACAAAAATGAAAGGATTTACATTTGAAAAGGAGATTACTGTGAGCAGATGAAAAGATTGTGCCGATGGCCCTCCCACTCAACGATGGAATATGCTGCTATTTCTGGACCAATCCTATTTGAAGTGTTTTCTCAGCAATCTATTATTCATTTTATTTTAGTGTTACGTTTATCAATCTCAGCTGAAAAATCTATTCATGCAGCAGTGTTTCGATGGCAAACCAACCCCCCCCCCCCCCCCCCACCCCCGCCCACTTCAGCCTTGACAGAGATCAAGAGTCAAAGATCAGTCTTTTCATTCTGAAAATAACACACATTTCTGCCTTCAGATGAGCATCTGCATTCCCCGCAGTGAGCATTTCAATTCATCACTAAACAAAAAGGACATTTCAGAGAGGGAAGGAAATTAAGTTTGTACAGACTTATTCTTCCATTCGGAATGCATAAGGTTTGTTACAATTTCAAGGCCTTTAACCTTACAGCACAGGAGGAGGCCACTTGGCCCATTGTGTGTATGCCAGCACTCTGAAAGGCCAGGTTGCAGTGTTTTCAAAAAGAATTGTCATTTGCAATTGGACATAAGCTACGCAATATGATTTGATTAATGGCAGGAAGTTTTCTGACAATTTATGCTTCTGAAATTTCCCCAGCACACTGGCTTACAAGTGAAGTATATTAATTTAGGAATATAAAAATGAGAGGAGCCCATTCAGCCCCTCAAGCATGTTTCCTCATTCAGTTAGACTATGTCTGACCCCGATTTTAGTTTCATTTCACATTTTCCCCATATCCCTTGATTTGATTTATTGTCACATGTGTTAACATACAGTGAAAAGTGTTGTTTCTTGCCCGCTATACAGACAAAACATGATGGCCCTACCTCAAAATGTTATCTCAGTTTTAACTTTGATTTTAAATTGGCCCCCAGCCTCAACAGCTTTTAGGGGGGGGGGTGTGTACTCCAGATTGCCAACATGCTTTGTGTGAAGAGGTATCCTGGTTTTGTGCTGTGTGGTCTCTCTTGAAGTTTAGGATTTTGCCTCTTTGTTCTTGATCGCCTCCAGAAGGATCAATTTTTACATTTCCACACAATTGTATCCTCCTGCCAAATCACTACTTAATCTTCAAAGCTCATCGCAAATTCACACAACCTGTCTGAATAATTTAACTTCCCGCTGAAACCATGGAATCATGAATCCCCAAAGTGCAGAATTTGGCCCACTGAACGTGTACTGACGACAATCCACCCAGGCCCTCTCCACGTCACATCATGTACTAACCCAGCTAATATCCCTGTCGTTAAGGAGCAATTTAGCACGGCCAATGCATCTGACCCACACATCTTTGGGCTGTGGGAGGAAACCGGAGCACCCAGAGGAAACCCACACAGACACGGGGAGAACGAGCAAACTCCACACACAGTGACCCCAAGACAGGAATTGAACCCGGGTCCCTGGCTCTGTGAGGCAGCAGTGCTAATCACTGTGCCATCATGCCGCCCTTAATGGCCGAGCAAGCCACTCAGTTCAAGGGCAATTAGGGATGGGCAATGTTGGCTTTTTCAGTAACGCCCACATCATTTGTAGAAAAGTTTCAACTTTAGTCACAACATGCCAGGGTGATGAAAGATGAATTGGATGGTTCGTCCAGCAATTCCTGAATGCCTGATGTTCACCATGTGTAGGATCTTTGCTATTTAAACAGAATGATTAATTTCCCAGCTCATTGTTTGGTCAAATAGTGGGTAATCACATGTGGCCCTGTGGCACATATGGGCGGCAATGTGGCACAGTGGTTAGCACTGCTGCCTCACAGCGCCAGGGACCTGGGTTCAATTCCCGACTTGGGTCACCTCTCTGTGGAGTTTACACACTCTCCTCATGTCTGCATGGGTTTCCTTCGGGTTCTTCGGTTTCCTCCCACAGTCCAAAGATGTGCGGGTTAGGTGGATTGGCCATGCTAAATTGCCCCTTAGTGTGAGGGGGACTAACTAGCGTGGGATTACGGGAATAGGGCCTGGGTTGGTACAGACTCGATGGGCTGAAAGGCTTCCTTCTGCATTGTTCATTCTATGTCAAATTAACACATTATGCAAACACCCAAATTAATGACTATATTCCTCGCTTATGGTCACAGAAGCAAAATATATCTTACACATCTTGTAAAGATATCTAAAATATTCCAGGCAACAAAAGGGTTAATGTTCCTTTTGGAGCTTGTCTGCTGTGATCCAATGATTCGAGAGACATTTGTCTCAGGAATGACAGGGAATTGTTTGAAGATTTTACTGTGAACTTTGATAAAATGAGGCTCGATACCAAGATATTAATTAAGATTTCATTAATAGAGAACATTTTTAAGGGGTATTTTGTTTCTGTGTACGTCAGTCTAGAGGCTTTATCTGCAAACAATGAACAAAATGGACCTTTTTTTGCCACCATTAATATATTTTGTACGTAACTCAATCATTAAAAAAACGGTGAGATGTGATATTAAAATAGAAATCAGCAATCTCACGCAGATTTGAATCAAGTTAACAGCTGGATTCAACATTAATTTACTTTCCTGATGAGCTTGACACAGCAGTTAGTTAGCTGATTTAGTCAACCAAAGCGGACATGCTCTCCCCAGCTTGGTGGCAAGCTGTGACATACTCACTTTACTGAATAAGATGACTTAGAGCCTGTAGACTCTGCACGGTCGGTATCTGAGCATGAGGAAGTCAAGGCTGCAGCTCGTATAGCAATGAAAAACAATGCGGCCTCCTTCAAGAGCAAACACACCTCAGATACAGAGAGAAAACGCAAGGGGAGGGAACCGCAAGCCAACCACTTGTCCAAAGCGCAATCATTAGCAGAATCCTAGCCCTTTGCAGCAAGTTCTCTTTAAAAGTCACCCGTGTACCCACCAGAACCTGACCAAAAACCCCAGATGATGAACATCATCCTCTTCACCTTGAAGGGTAAACAAGACACAGACAAGGGGCACAAACTTACCGCCCATTCATGCCACGCTCCCACTGTAGCAAAGACAGAGAATTTGGCGACAAGCCAAATCTCCAGTCGCTGCAGCGGGACGGGAAAACCCCACAGGCATGAATGGTCAGGAAATTCCGGCCAAGGTCTTTGCAGGTCAATGAGTACTGGCTCACTCTGTTAACAAAGGGGTGAAAGGTTACCAGGGGTAAGCAGGAATGTGGGGTTGAGGTTACAATCAGATCAGCCATGATCTTATTAAGAAATGAAGCAGGTTTGAGGGCTTATTGGCTCCTAATGGTATATTCATATATATTCAGACTGTTATGCAACTAAACTATTCAAATGTGGGACCGGTCAAGATAAGGAAAAGTAAAGTAAAGTTTATTTATTAGTCACAAGTAAAGCTTACATTAACACTGCAATGAAGTTACTGTGAAATTCCCCGAGTCGCCACACTCCGGCGCCTGTTCAGGTCAATATACCTAACCAGCGTGTCTATCAGACTGTGGGAGGAAACCGGAGCACCCAGTGAAAACCCACACAGACACGGGGAGAACGTGCAAACTCCGCACAGACAGTGAACCAAGCTGGGAATCGAACCTGGGTCCCTGGCACTGTGAGGCAGCAGTGCTAACCACTGTGCTCTACAGTGTGGGTCCATCCAGAGAGACAAGTGACAATAGGGAGAGTGAATGGCAACGTGATTCAATCATCCACTGGGTCTAATCAGCTTACTGAATCATTGCATCTTATCTGTACCATGAGGTGGAGAACTAACCTCCACCCACCTGATGAAGGAGCAGTGCTCCGAGAGCTCGTGATTCCAAATAAACCTATTGCACTTTACCCGGTGTTGTGAGACTTCTTATCTGTATCAAGCAGCGGGTGGCAAGACAATGCTATCTCCATGGCTGTGTCTCGAGAATCCACTCAGTGGTTTAGTCCATCACGCATTTGACCAGGAAGCAGCAATAGCAGTAGACAGGCCATCCATTCAAGGAGAATCCGAATGGTGAACTCCACGCAAGCAGCAAGGCCAATACAGGATGTCAATGGGTTTGTTCCTGGAACCTTCCTGATATCTCTACAAGATACTTATGATGTGTTTCTGTGGCAGTGGGTGAGAAACTTACATAAGAGGAAGTATTCATTGGTAAGCGCACAAATCAATGTGACAGCAGATCTAGCCTAACAGATAAACACGTATTAATATGTCAGAGAGTCAGGGTGAAATGAGTCAGAGTCCCAGTATAAATTGGGTTATGGAAAGATTGAACCATTTTCAATTGAGGGGTTTTGGGACACTGGCACCAGCACTGGGGAAAATTGAGGCTGTGCCATTGGGATGGTCTACATCTGATGTATGCTGGGACAAGTATTGCAAATCACAAAACTAGGGAAGTGGAGAGGGCTTTAAACTGGTTCTGGAGAGGGGATATATAAGCTTACAAACCAAAAGGATATGGCAGCATTACAAGGCAGCTATTTTGGTAATGATACCCAGAGCATGACAGGAAGGAACAGAGTTTATAAGCATTAAAAAATTGGTTCAAAAGGGGAAAAATGGTAAAAGGCAAAATTAATGGCTCTTTATTTAAATACGTGTCATATTCAACACAAAATTACTGAATTTATAGTACAAATTGAGGTTAATGGTGAGATCTTATTACCATTATAGAGATGTGGTTACAAGGAGGTCAAAGCTGGGAACTAAATATTCAGGGGCATGTGACTTTTCGTAAGGACAGACAGGAAGGAAGGGGTGGAGGGGGGCAGGGTGATTAGCTTTGTCAGTATGAGATATAATAAGCACAATAGCTAGAAATTACCTTGGATTGGAAGATGTAGAATCCATATGGGTGGAGGTAAGAAATAACAAGGGGGAGAAGACACTGTCTATCAGCCCTTTAACAGTGGCTATACTGTAGGACAGAAAGTAAACCAATTTAGATTTTTGATTTATGATTGTCACGTATTAACATACAGTGAAAAGTATTGTTTCTTGTGCACTATACAGACAAAGCATACCGTTCGTAGAGAAGGAAAGGAGAGAGTACAGAATGTAGTGTTACAGTCATAGCTAGGGTGCAGAGAAAGATCAACTTAATGCAAGGTAAGTCCATTCAAAAGACTCTGACAGCAGCAGGGAAGAAGCTGTTCTTGAGTTGGTTGATACATGACCTCAGACTTTTGTATCTTTTTCCTGAAGGAAGAAGGTGGAAGTGAGAATGTCCGGGGTGCGTGGGGTCCTTTGTTATGCTGTCTGCTTTGTCGAGGCAGCGGGAAGTGCAGACAGAGTCAATGGATGGGAGGCTGGTTTGCATAATGGATTGGGCTACATTCACGACCTTTTGTAGTTCCTTGCGGTCTTGGGCAGAGCAGGAGCCATACCAAGCTGTGATGCAATCAGAAAGAATGCTTTCTATGGTGCATCTGTAAAGGTTGGTGAGAGTCGTAGCTGACATGCCAAATTTCCTTAGTCTTCTGAGAAAGTAGAGGCAGTGGTGGGCTTTCTTAACTATAGTGTCGGCATGGGCGACCAGGACAGGTTGTTGGTGATCTGAAGCTCTCGACCCTTTCTACTTCATCCAATCAGGACATAATGAGGGCGTATAAAAGACAGTACTTTAATCATGGGTGACTTTAATCTTCATATGGATTGGGAAAATTAAACAGGCAGAGGTAGCTATGAGGAAGAATTCATAGAGTGTATTTGGGATATTTTGAATCTGGTAATGTTTATTGGGTCAGGTTTAATAACCAATCTCAGTAAAAGATCCTCTAGGAAACAGTGACCACAACATGGTAGAATTTAGCATTCAGTTTGACAGTGAGAAGTGTGGGTCAGAAACAACTGGACTAAACTTAAATAAGGATAATTACAAAGGAATGAGGGCAGAGTTGGCCGGAGTGGACTGGAAAAGGAGTTTAGCAGAAAAGAACAAAGAACAATACAGCACAGGAACAGGCCCTTCGGCCCTCCAAGCCCGTGCCGCTCCCTGGTCCAAACTAGACCATTCTTTTGTATCCCTCCATTCCCACTCCGTTCATATGGCTATCTCGATAAGTCTTAAACGTTCCCAGTGTGTCCGCCTCCACCACCTTGCCTGGCAGCGCATTCCAGGCCCCCACCACCCTCTGTGTAAAATATGTCCTTCTGATATCTGTGTTAAACCTCCCCCCCTTCACCTTGAACCTATGACCCCTCGTGAACGTCACCACCGACCTGGGGAAAAGCTCCCCACCGTTCACCCTATCTATGCCTTTCATAATTTTATACACCTCTATTAAGTCTCCCCTCATTCTCCGTCTTTCCAGGGAGAACAACCCCAGTTTACCCAATCTCTCCTCATAACTAAGCCCCTCCATACCAGGCAACATCCTGGTAAACCTCCTCTGTACTCTCTCCAAAGCCTCCACGTCCTTCTGGTAGTGTGGCGACCAGAACTGGACGCAGTATTCCAAATGCGGCCGAACCAACGTTCTACACATCTGCAACATCAGACCCCAACTTTTATACTCTATGCCCCGTCCTATAAAGGCAAGCATGCCATATGCCTTCTTCACCACCTTCTCCACCTGTGACGTCACCTTCAAGGATCTGTGGACTTGCACACCCAGGTCCCTCTGCGTATCTACACCCTTTACGGTTCTGCCATTTATCGTATAGCTCCTCCCTACATTATTTCTACCAAAATGCATCACTTCGCATTTATCAGGATTGAACTCCATCTGCCATTTCTTTGCCCAAATTTCCAGCTGTAGCCTCTGACAATGCTCCTCACTATCTGCAAGTCCTGCCAATTTTGTGTCGTCCGCAAACTTACTGATCACCCCAGTTACACCTTCTTCCAGATCATTTATATAAATCACAAACAGCAGAGGTCCCAATACAGAGCCCTGCGGAACACCACTAGTCACAGGCCTCCAGTCGGAAAAAGACCCTTCCACTACCACTCTCTGTCTTCTGTGACCAAGCCAGTTCTCCACCCATCTAGCCACCTCCCCCTTTATCCCATGAGATCCAACCTTTTTCACCAGCCTACCATGAGGGACTTTGTCAAACGCTTTACTAAAGTCCATGTAGAAAAGACGATTGATCATCAATGGCAGACAAAATAATTCATGACTCACAACAAGGATATATCTCAATGAGGAAGAAGGATTCTAGGAAGGGGATAAATCATCCATTGTTAACCAAGGAAGTTAAGGATGGTATTAAACTGAAAGAAAAAGCATAAAATGTGGCAAAGATTAGCTGTAAACCCGAGGATTGGGAAACTGTCAATGTAACACTCTTATTCAAAAAGGGTGGGAGACAAAAGCAGCTACCTCTAGGCTAATTAGCTCAACATCTGTCATTGGGAAAAAGGGAGATTAGTGTAAAACATTTAGAAATATATATCATCAAGCAGAGTCAGCATGGCTTCTTGAAAGAAATTCATGCCTGACTAATTCATTAGAATTCTTTGAGGCGGTAACGAGCTGGATTGATGAGGGGGAACCAATAGATGTGATATACTTGGATTTCTGAAAAATGTTTGGTAAGGTACCGCACAAAAGGCTACTTAAGATCAGAGTCCCTGGTGTTGGGGGCAGTACATTTGCATGGATAGAGGATTACCTAACTGATAGAAGACAGAGTTGGGATCAGGGGGGCATTTTCAGGTTACCAATAACGAACTAGTGGAGTGCCACAGGGATCAGTGGGGCTGGGGCCACAATTATTTACAATATGTGTTGATGACTTGGACGAGGGAAGTGAATGTACTTTGAAGTGAAAAACAGAAAGTAAGAATATTAATTAAATGGTAATACATTAGGAAGTGTGGATTTGGTGTCCGTGTACACCATAGAGTCCCCACAGTGCAGAAGGAGGCCATTTGGCCCATCGAGTCTGCACCAACTCTCTGAAACAGTGCCTTATCCAAGCCCACCTCCAGCCCTAAACCTGCGCATTTACCACGGTTAATCCACCTATCCTACACATCTTTGAAATGTGGGAGGAAACTGGAGCACCCGGAGGAAACCCACGCAGACACAGGGAGAACGTGCAGACTCCACATAGACAGTGACCCAAGCCAGGAATTGAACCTAGGTCCCTGGCGCTGTGAGGCAGCATTGCCAGCCACTGTGCCGTTGTGCCATTGGAGAAATTAAACTTCTAATGAGGTTATAAATTGGCATGGTAGCACAGTGGTTAGCACTGCTGCTTCACAGTGCCAGGAACCCGGGTTCGATCCCTGGCTTGGGTCACTGTCTGTGTGGAGTTTCCACGTTCTCCCTGTGTCTACGTGGGTTTCCTCTGGGTGCTCCGGTTTCCTCCCACAGTCTGGTTAGGTGCATTGACCCGAACAGGCGCCAGAGAGTGGCGACTAGGGGATTTTCACAGTAACTTCATTGCAGTGTTAATGTAAGCTTTACTTGTGACTAATAAATAAACTTTAACTTTAAATCTGGGGATCACATATCGTATGCATGAAGATTTTTTTCTTCGTCTTCCTCAGTAATATCATTAGCCATGAAAGAGTATCAAATACTCTCAATGTGTTGGTCGTAGTTTTCAATTCCCTGGTCAGAACGATTGAGTGTTCCTACTTGGGGCATTCTTTTTCACTCAGTTATTGCAGAGACCTCTTCTCTTTCCTTCTCTGGAGATTTGCAGTAACACACCCTTCACCTTCGAATTCTGAAGCTCTGAAATATAGTCCAATTTACTCTCATCGCCAATGTCATAGCGTGAGGTATCAACCAGGAGGCTGCTTCAATCACAACGGTGATTTATTTAACACCACCAGGTAAAACTATATAAAGGCACTGCAACTACAGCACAGGCCTTTACTGCTTGACTCCAGGGCTCATACTTACATTCCGCTCGCTCCCCCGGACTGGCGAGCTTTCCCCGCATTGGTTGAGGTTCACATGCTCCCCATGAACTGGGCCCCCCATGAACAGGTAAAAGATCACCCCTAAAAGGCCCCACAGTACCACAGCTGAGAGACAGATTTTTAATCAGAAAAGGAATCAAGGGTTGTGGGGATAAGGCGGGAAAGTGGAGTTGAGGATTGTATCAAATCAGTCATAATCTCATTGAATAGTGGAGCAGACTTAGAATTGTACACTTGATGGGCCGAATGGCCTACTTCTGCTCCTATGTCTCATGGCCGGCCATTTTATAGATCAGGTTTCAGAACCAATAATCACCGAAAAAATCAACAGATATTTGGAGAGGTTTGAGTTAATATAAAGAGCCAGCATGGATTTGTTAAAGGAAGATCATGCTTGACTAATATATTGAATTTTTTGATGAATTAAGAGAGAAGGAGGATGAAGAGGATGGTGTGGATGTTGTCCATAAAGATTTTAAGAAAGCTATTTACAAATTACTACAGGGAATAGGAATCTGTGTCAGTTTGGATAAAAGGAATAGGCTTTAGGACAGAAAACATTGAGTTGTGGTAAATGGTTGTTTTTCAGACTGGAGGATGGCACACAGTGATGTTCCCCAAGGATCAGTGCTAGGGTTGCTGTTTGGCTTGACACATTTAAATCACTTAGGTATTGAAATATAGGCCAGGATTCTCCAGTCTCATACACTCCGCCACCACTGGCAGTGAGAATGGAGAATTTGGCACTCAGCCAAAACTGCATGCACTGCAGCGGGACTGGAGAATCCCAGCTGCAGGCAAGGTCTGAGAATCGCAGCCATAAAGTAAAATTTGAAACGTTCCCCCGGTTACAAACTTGGAAGTGTGGCTGATGGTAAGGCTAATTCCAATCGACATAGGACATAGACTAATGGAACAGGCGGACAAGTGACATTTAATACAGAGAAGTATGAGGTGATGCATTTTAGCAGAATGGGGAAATATATGATGAACCTTAATGCTTTGTGAACCATGTTAACTCTCCCTTGTTAATGCTAATTACCTGACTTTTCTCCATGTTCCTTACTGTCATGAGCAACACATTGATGAATTGGATCAGCTTCAAGTTTGTTCATTTAGCAATCCCATCCTTGTGTTTTATCGTCTCACCCCTCCGTATCTTTCTAAACTCCTCCCATCTGTTAGGAAGCAGACTAGAAACTCAGAGGTATATTATGAATTAGCCTAAACCCCAACCATCTTTGATTTGGCATTAATATCAGCATAAGTTGTTTCATTCCAGGTGTGAATCTATTATCTCACTAGGAAGTTTTTATTGAAACAAATTTATTTAACAATGCAGCTTAACTATAACAAAGAAAATCAACATAACTTTTATCACTTGAAATACTTAAACATGACCAGGTAGAATTCTTAACTGCAAGCTTTCTCTATAAGTTCCAATTTAAGTAATATACCTCATAGACATAAACTCCTCTTCACAATCAGTCAACAAGACACACAGGCTTACCTGAGGTGCTAATCTTCCAGTCTTTTAACACCTTTGGACAGAGATAGGGAGAGACACCAGTCTTCTGACTCTCAGTAAGAAGTCTCACAACACCAGGTTAAAGTCCAACAGGTTTATTTGGTAGCAAAAGCCTGACTCTCAGACAGCAGGCTCCAGAGAGAGAGAGGGGAGTCAATACTTCTTGCCTTTGCAGAGCTCTGGAGAGAGATATCTAGTTTCTAGCAGATCCCAGACTTTAATTGCCAGAGAGAGAAGAGCTGCTAGTCCTTTAAATTCCAAGCAGCAACTGCCTACTTGTCTCTCTATAAGTCTCGCTCTTCCCATTAGCACATGATATACACATGCCAATCAAACTAATCAAACCCTACTTTGAAAACCCCAAGGGACAACTCTAAATATAGCAGAACTACAATAACACGGATTAAAACAAATACCTCAATAATTAGGAGCAATTATTCTTCTGCAGGCTCAGCACATGGGCTGCCGGTTGTAGACAATTGGCACCGTAATTGGAGCTGAAGTATAAAACAATCCCTTTTACAAGAAACAATACATTAACACATTTATTAAAAGCACATTATCATCAAACCCTCCAAGATCTCTGCGCTCCTCTAATTCTGACCACCTGTTGCAACTCTGGATTTTATCACGACCCCATTGGTGACCATGTGTGCAGTTTTGGTCTCCTTTTCTGAGGAAGGATGTTCTTGCTCTCGAGGGGATGCAGCAAAGGTTTACCAAGTTGATTCCAGGGATGGCGGGACTGATATATGAGGAGAGATTGACTAGGTTAGGATTGTTTTTGCTGGAGTTCAGATGAATAGCGGGGGGGTCTCATAGAGACTTTTAAAATTCTAACAGGACTAGGGTAGATGCAGGGAGGATGTCCCCAATGATGGGGGAGCCCAGAACCAGGGGTCACAGTCTGAGGATTCAGGGTAAACCATTTAAGAGATGAGGAGACATTTCTTCACCCAAGGAGTGGTGAGCCTGTGGAATTCATTACCACAGGAAGTAGTTGATGCCAAAACATTGAATGTATTCAAGAGGTAGCTGGATATAGCACTTGGGGCGAATGGGATCAAAGGTTATGAGGAGAAAGCAGGATTAGGCTATTGAGTTGGACGATCAGCCATGATCATAATGAATACCGGAGCAGGCTCGAAGGGCCAAATGGCCTCCTCCTGCTCCTATCTTCTATATTTCTATGTTTATGTTTCTGCCTGAACCCTAAACTCTAAAACTTCCTCTCTAAACCGCTCCACCACCCTGCCTCTCTCTACTCCAGTAAGATGCTCCTTAAAATCTATTCCTTTGACCGAATGTTTCCTCAGCTGGCTAAGTGTCTGTTTCTTTCCTGATAACATTCCAGTGAAGTGCCCTGGGATGTTTTGTCATGTTAATGGTGTTTCTTCGGAAGGAACTCTTCAAATGCAGACAATAAAGATAAAACAAAACTTACTCCAATTTATAAATCAAAGAAAGGGTTGAATAAAGAAACTTCATTACTCCAAATTTGGGACCTCACCCTGGGCCACTCCAAGATCCCCACAATTCCCAACAGGTTCTTATTTGTAGTGAGTCAGCTGACCATCACATCATTCTGTAATTGGTTCCATGGTTTACTGGGTCAGCTGATCCTTACAGCTTGTTACCATTGGTCACATCACATTCAATACAAAGTTGTCACTGGTTACATTCTAACAAATGGTGCAAGTTGTTGTGGTGTCATGGCAGCTGAAGGTTCCACAAAATCACATGCCTGACATCTGAGTTAAGTCTGTGATGAAAGTTTTATCACCAAGTGCTAGATTGTGAATGGAAACTTCAAACATGCCCTGGAAGATTTACACGTGTAACAGGAAGCTGTCTAACAGAAACCTCTTAGCCAGAAGAAATATGTGCCTCTCGGTCAGCAGCTGGCAATAAGATGGGGAATGTTACTGCCTGCCAGTGCAGCGTATTACATAAAATCAATGCAGTGACATCCTCCCGTAATAAAGCCCACTTAACATCTGTTTAATTTGAAACCTCACTTTGCCTTCATGTTGGAGTGATCATTAAAGTATATTGTGGTGTTACACAGGGTCTGAACCAGGTCACAATAAATGAAAGTGCAAACATAAATGTTTGAACAATTTACAAACTCCAGCCAATGATTTATGAGGTACAATAGCATAGTAACTGTATTAGTGACCCAGGGATCCAGAGTCCTGGGTTAACGATCCAACCCTCACCATGCCACCTCTGCAGTTGAAATTTACATTTATTAATGAGGCGGATCTAAAGTAACTAATGCCACATTTCATGGATTTGAACAAAAGATCCAGGCAACCATTCCATGCGGTGCTGAGGGAGTGCTGCACTGTTACAGGGAGAGTGATGAGGGAGTGCCGCACTGTCAGAGGGTCAGTACTGAGGGAGTGCCGCACTGTCAGAGGGTCAGTACTGAGGGGGTGCCGCACAGTCAAAGGGTCAGTACTGAGGGAGTGCTGCACTGTTACAGGGACAGTGCTGAGGGAGTGCTACACTGTCAGAGGATCATTTCTGACGGAGTGCTGTACTGTCAGAGGGTCAGTACTAAGGAACGCTGCACTGTCAAAGGGTCAGTACCGAGGGAGCGCCACACTGTCAGAGGGTCAGTACTGAGGGAGTGCTCCATTGTCAGAGGGTCAGTACTGAGGGAGTGCCACACTGTCAGAGGTCAGTGGTGAGGGAGTGCCGCACTGTCAGAAGGTCAGTACTGAGGGAGTGCCGCACTGTCAGAGGGTCAGTACTGAGGGAGTGCCGCACTGTCAGAGGGTCAGTACTGAGGGAGTGCCGCACTGTCAGAGGGTCAGTATTGAGGAAATGTTGAACATTTGCAGGTGTAAAGTTTCGGATGTGACATTAAAATGAAGCCCTCTGTCTCCGCTCCGGTGAACACTGGGTCCCATGGCCTTTAATTTGAAGAAGAGTTGGAAGTTCTGTCAGTGTTCTGGGTCAGTATTACCTCATCCAACACCACTAAAAACAATCAGATTTTCTATCACTTGGCTTCTTGTGGAATCCTGCTGTGTACAAATTTGCGGGCACATTTTCTACATTACAACCATTACTGCACTCGAAATAATACTTCATTGTCTGTTGAACACCTTGGATTATCCTGTGGCGATACACCAGTCTTTCTCTGTTCTTTGTTAACTGATTTTCTGAGACTCATTCTGGCCAGATTAAATGTTTGATATGCTGCTGTATGTGGCAATATGAGTGTATAACAATTGACAAAATAATGTTTGGAATCAGGATGCAATGCTTGGAGTCATAAACAAACAAACGTTAAAAAACCAACCAAACTGTTCATGTTTGAAATTTATTAGCGGAATTTATAAGTCTGTCACGGTGGAGCGCGCAGCAGAAAATCATCTATTTATTGAGATTTAATTGATTGTGGCAGCACACACACCTCTCAATCTCCACTCTCTTTCCAGACCTTTGATTTAGGAGCATGAAGCATATTTCAAAGGAATGCCTGTGAAGTGTGTGATTGCGTTTAAAGTCAGAAGGTTCAAAAACTTTGATTCCAATCTAACAGAATATTGTTTTTTTAAAATAAAAACTCAAAAGCTGTGGTCCTCGCTGGTAAGGCCGGCATTCATTTTCTATTCCTCGTTGGCCTCAGCTGAGTGTCTTGCCAGATGATATCAGAGCAGTGGTGGGGGACTGGAGTCACATACAGACCCTGACCACGTAAGGATAACACCTTTCCTAAAGGGCATTCCAGAAGCAATTGGGTTTTGTCAACAATTCAGCAGCTTTGTGTTCACTTTTATTGGGACCTCTTCCAGCTTTTTTTTTTGAAGCTAAATCCTAATTTCTAAATGACGGTGATTGGAATTTTAACCCAAATGAGTGAACAGTTGAGTAGAGTTGGCCACTCTGCCCCTCGAGCCTGCTCCCCCATTCAATAAGACCATTCAGTAACCTCAGACCCACATTGCTGCCTCCCCTGTTAAAGCTTTCACCCCCTTGTTAATCAAGAATCTATCTCGCTCTGCTGTAAAATATTCAAAGATTCAGCTTCCCCTGCTTTTTGAGGAAGAAAATTCCAGAGACTCACCATCCTTAGAGAAGAAATTTCCCCTCATCTCTGTCCAAGTGAGTGCCCCATTATTTTTAAACAGTGACTTCTAATTCAAGATTCACCCACAAGAGGAAACATCTTCTCCACGGCCACCCTGTCAATACCCCTCAGGATCTTAAAGGTTTTGATCAAATCGCCTCTTACTCTTCAAAACTCCAACCTATACTCACAAGACAGTCTGTCCATTCCTGGTATCTGTCTAGTAAATCTTCTGTGAAATGTTTTTAATACATTTACATCTTTCCTTAAATAAGGAGACCAATACTGTACACAATACTCCAGATGTGGTCTCACCAATGCCTGGTTTGACTGAAGCAAAACCTTTCTACTTCTGCAATCCATTCCCCTGACATAAACAATAATCCTCTTAGCTTTCCTAATGGCTTTCTCACTCTTCCTGCATTTCTTATCTAGACAGAGAAAGGCGACAGTGCTATGAATGCCAAAGATATCAGTCGGCTCCAACAAGTACTCTGTTTCCCTCACTCCTTCTGCCCCCACGCTGCTTCTCATTTGCAGATTGTAGTGTCCTTAGTCAGTCAGTAATTATTGCCCACTCCTAATTGCCCTTCAAGAGGTGGTAATGAGCCTCATCCTTGAACACAAAGAAGGGGTTTGGACATTTCAGACTGTGCGTCTGGGGTCACATGCAGACCAAGCTGGCAAAGGGTGGCAGATTTCCTTTCCAGAAAGATCTTGGTGAATCAGGTGGGGTTTTATGAGATTCTGGTGATTTCATGGTCACTGTTACTGATAATTGCTTTTTATTCCAGTTTCGTTTAATTGAATTTAAATTTGTGAGATTTGAACTCAAGTCCCTGGATAATTGCGGCTGCATCATAACCACAACACTCTGCTGGGTCTTCCTCACTTTGTAAACCCCTTCGTCTCTCCATCATTCTCTCTTCCTTTAGAAACATCCTGCATAGGCTTCTGATGGAAGGTTATTGACATTAAAACCCAGCCACAATATTGAAGAGGAGTTAATGATGATATGGACAAGGGCAAATAAACTGTCAAGATCTTAATATCTTGTATCTCTGCCTCCTCATTGACAGATAGTCAATTGGCTAGTCTACCTGGAGGGTGGGAGGCAGCAGGAGGTCACAGGCAGAGAGAGGGGGAGAGGTCCTCAATTGGAAACAAGAAGCACTCCTACCCAATTAGAGTCATAGAGGTTTACAGCATGGAAACAGGCCCTTCGGCCCAACTTGTCCATGCTGCCCTTTTATTTAAACTCCTAAGCTGGTCCCAATTGCCTGCATTTGGCCCATATCCCTCGATAGCCATCTTACTCATGTAACTGTCTAAATGCTTTTTAAAAGACAAAATTGTACCCGCCTCTATTACTGCCTCTGGCAGCCCATTCCAGACACTCACCACCCTCTGTGTGAAAAAATTGTCCCTCTGGACATTTTTGTGTCTCTCCCCTCGCCTTAAATCTCTGCCCTATAGTTTTAGACTCCCCTACCTTTGGGGAAAGATATTGACTATCTAGCTGATCAATGCCCCTCATTATTTTATAGACCTCCATAAGATCACCCCTCAGCCTCCTACGCTCCAGAGAAAAAAGTCCCAGTCTATCCAGCCTCTCCTTATAACTCAAACCATCAAGTCCCGGTAGCATCCTAGTAAATCTTTTCTGCAGGAAAATTCAGCAGGAATTTATTTCTTTAATTTATTTGTTCATGGGATGTGGGGAGGAAAAACACAATAAGAATATGACGCCTCACACAAACAGGTATCAGAAATAAAGGAATGATGGAAAAAAGGGAAAAAAATACCTTAACTTTAAATCAGAGTTGCAGTTCAGTAACTACGGTTCCCAGTGGACCTGGGACTTTTGCGCATGTACCGGCTGGGAAAGGATCATGTACTTCGAAGCTGAAGCTTGAGTGCACTTGGCAATCCAAGGGAAAGGAACTTCAGAAGGTGAGATTGGAGGTGGATCCTTGTGGAAGCTGCCAATGTAAGAGCAAAATTTGGAGAGAATTCCACGGTGGAATCCTCAAATGTAGATTTTGGAAACTATTGTGAGAAAGACAAAGTTTCAGTGAGACCAGTTGGCTCACAGTGTGACAAGCACCTGGGTGGGGTGATGAGAAATCCATGGAATATGGTTTGGTCGCATCTGTCATTTACTTTGGAGAGTGATGTGTCCGTGCTCAGTTCACCAATTTGTTCATATGTACTGCATATTTAGGTATACAGGGGCGGCACAGTGGTTAGCACTGCTGTCTTACAGCGCCAGGGAACCAGGTTCAATCCCCAGCTTGGGTCACTGTCTGTGCGGAGTTTGTACGTTCTCCCCGTGTCTGCGTGGGTTTCCTCCAGATGATCCGGTTTACTCCCACAGTACAAAGATGTGTGGGTTAGGTTGATTGGCCATGCTGGATTGCCCCTTAGTGTCAAGGGGATTAGCAGGGTAAATGCATGGGGTTACGTGGATGGGGCCTGCGTGGGGTTGTTGTCAGTGCAGGGACGATGGGCCGAACGGCCTCCTTCTGCACTATAGGGAATCTATGATTCTATGATATGGTAAATTGTTTAATCTTTCCAAATTTGTATGTGTCTTAAATAGATAGGTGAGTGAAGGAATAGTGAATATTTCAATTATTTTCTTGTGGTTTGTATTAAGATATTTCCAACCTTTTTTGTGTGGTGTAACATCGTTAATTTTTCTTGTTCAAAAATTTTTTCATTCTTTGTGTTAAAAGTTCTTTCTGTGATTTTGTTCAGTATCTTATCTCCACATGGTTTCTAAAAAGAGAGTGAGGATATATCAAGCCAGATTTCACTCTGGGATTTGACTTGTCCAGCAGGAACTTCGGCTGGGATCGTTACAAATTCCAATTCAAAATGTTTTAAATTTTATGGTTAAGTGTCTTTTTATTGACCTTGCAGTGTTGATGATTAAATATTGCAGCCGATTTGGATTAGCTGGTTTCATGGATGCGATCGGCTCAGAACAAAGAACAAAGAAAAGTACAGAACAGGAACAGGCCCTTCGACCCTCTAAACTAAAAAAAAACCTTACTCGGTCCGTATCCCTCTATTCCCTCCCTATTCATGCCCCCATCCAGATGCCTCTTAAATGTTGTTAATGTGCTTGCTTCCACCACCTCCTCTGGCAGCGCACTCCAGGCACCTGAAATTCTCTGTGAGAAAAACGTCCCCTGCACATCCCCCGTAAACTTACCCCCTCTCACCTTGAACCTGTGTCCCCTTGTAATTGACACTTTCACCCTGGGGAAAAACCCCTGACTGTCCACCCTGTCTATGCCTCTCATAATTTTGTAGACCTCTATCAGGGCTCCCGTCAGCATCCGTCTTTCTAGTAAAAACAATTCTAGCTTATTCAACCTCTCCTCATAGCCAATACCCTCGAGACCAGGCAACATCTGTCTTCTATTACCAAGCCAGTTCTGTATCCATCTAGCCAGCCCACCCCAAATCCCATGTGATTTTAGTTTTTGTACCAGTCTGTCATCTGGGACCTTGTCAAATGCCTTGCTAAAGTCCATATAAACTACATCCACAGCCCTTCCCTCATCAATTATCTTTGTCACCTCTTCAAAAAACTCAATCAAGTTGGTGAGACATGACCTCCCCTGTACAAAACCATGCTGCCTGTCACTAACTAGTCCATTTTCTTCCAAATGTGCATATATCCTGTCCCTCAGTATCTTCTCCAAAAGCTTCCCCACCACTGATGTCAGGCTCACCAACCTATCATTTCCTGGATTATCCCTGCTTCCTTTCTTAAACACGGGAACAACATTGGCATTTCTCCAGTCCTCTGGAACCTCACCTGTGGTCAAAGTGGATATAAAGATATCTGTTCAGGCCCCAGTTATTTATCCCCTTGCCTCTCACAGTAACCTGGGATAGATCCCACCTGGCCCTGGGGACTTGTCTCCCTGAATGCAATTTAGGATAATCAACACTTCCTCTTTTAATATATTGACATTTTCAAGACGTTCACATACCTATCCCTGACCTTAACATCCATCATGTCCTTCCCCTTGGTGAATACCGATACAAAGTACTCATTAAGGATCTCACCCACTTCCTGTGTCTCCACGCATAACTTGACCTTGTCCTTGAGTGGGCCTATTCTTTCTCTCCCTTCCCACTTCTCTTAATATATGCATAAAAAGCCTCGGGATTCTCATTGACCCTGCTTGCTAAAGACATTTCATGGCCCCTTTTAGCCCTCCTAATTCCACATTTAAGTTCCTTCCTACTTTCACCATATTCCTCAAGGGCTTCGTCAATTTTTAGATGCCTAGATCTATCGTATGCTTCCTTTTTCCTTTTGACGAAGCTTACAATTTCCGTTGTCATCTATGGTTCCCGAATTCTGCCATTTCTATCCTTCATTTTGGTGGGGATATGCCTGTCCTGCACTTCAATGAACTGGATGTATAAGATGTTACAATTATTATGAGATTTCAGTTCTCTAGTAGAGTTCTCATAATGTTGGCTTCTCAACTGGGCGATACACTTTGTCCAAAAGAGAGAGATGGAGCGAACCTAGATATCAGCTTATTATCCCTGCTGGAAACTTCCTTGCAACCTCTCTCTGCAGTGACTGCAGTTGGCCTGAAATACTTAACCCATTGTGTATTGCAAAGAACTTTTGAGTGATCATCTGTGAAGCCATTGGGCCCGATTTTACCAAAACTTCGCGCCCGTTTTCAGGCGCGAAATCGCGGTAAATTCAGGCGTCGGGCCTTTAACGCGATCTGCACTCGAATCCGAGCAGATCACGGCTTTACTGACACCCGATTCGGGCGCGGATCCGGTCCGCGTCTGAATCGGGCGGCCCGACGATTTAAATGCATCAGCATGCACTTAAATCAATTTTAATGAACTGCCCGCCCAACTCTACCACCAAATTCCACTTTACCACCGCGCGGCCCAATCCGGATCTGCGCTTTTAGCGACCTGCTAATTAAAAGTCGGAAGCCGGCGCTTCCTCAGTGAGGGTTGGCGAGGAGGTAGGTGCATGGCATCTGAAAGCTCTCCGGTACTTACGGGTGTCTTGTAGTCACAGCCATTCCGCTGTCCCGGGTCGGTGGCGGCTCTGCGAATGTGTGGGTGGGAGGGGGGGCTGTTGCTGTGCTCGATCTCCGATGTCTGTCTGGCAGCACGGACCTCGGGTCCTGCAGTGCTGCTGGGTCCTAGTACCGTAGCTCACTTCAGGCTGAAGGATGTGCACAAAGTACAGATAGCACTGCTGCAGCCTCTCAACGTTACCAGCGGCTGTGACTGTGTGGAGCATGTGGCTGGGGGATTTGGGGGCATGGGAGGGCTGTGACTGTGTGGGGCACATGGCCGGGGGGATTGGGGGACATGAGAGGGCTGTGACTGTGTGGAGCATGTGGCTGGGGGGATTGGGGGGCATGGGGAGGCTGCGATTGTCGATGTGCTAGGGGCAAGCAGCGTTGCATGACTCCAACGTTTGTGCATCCCCGCCTCCCCCCAATCCACTGCAAGTAGACACAATCAGCCCAAAATAACCCAAGCAGCTCACATTCATTACTGAGACAAAAGTAGACAGTTGAAATAGATGCAAGTGTAATCTTTCGACAAAAGCTTTGAGTTTAATAGCGTTATCAGATTGTTAGAACAATATTTTCTCTACCAAGAGCAGGTATAATTATTGCCAACTCTTCCATGTGTCAGAGAGCCGCTCTCTCTGCCTTTTCTTCTTTCCCGCCCGGGCGCGCTGCTTCAGATTTTTTTTCGAACTGCGCATGCGCAATTCAGAGCTCCGATCATTCCGGCAGTACTAAGCCCCGCCCACAGCGCGGATCGGACTGGAGTCAGCTGAAAGCGTATGGGCGCGTCTGAATGCGGATTTCAAGGTCAGATCTGTACTACGCCCAGATTTGGCACTTAGAATCAAAATGGTAAAATCAGGCCCATTGTTTCCAATACAGCATTTTGCTTTTTAATATTTCTTCCTTGGTAACGTTATGATGGATCTCTGAATGACAGGAAATTTCTCTCTCTTCACACTCCCCTGAGGGTGACTTGTTTCTTTTTCACCTTGATCTTGGAAGCTGTCCTTGCATTTTTAAGCAATTTGTTCTGTCTCATTTTAAATTGCAAAATTTCCAGTCAGTTGAAAGTTTAAATCAAATTTTCCAAAAGGGGCATAGCCTGTGACACTCGTAGATGGCGGGCAGGCTTTGCAGGGTCAGGATGTGAGTTATTTGCCACAGTTTGGCTGGGGGCATGGCTAGTTCTGCAGCATACGTTTTCAGTACAATTGCTGTTAGGAAATGTTGTCAGAGCCCTCTGAGATATCCAGTGACTTCGTGTGAATTGAATAAAGATTGGCATCTCTGATTCTGGGGCCTACGGGAGGAAACTGAGATGGATTATCCATTTGGCACATCTGGCTGAAGATGGTAGCAAATGCTTCAAGCTTTATCTTTTGCACTGATGTGCTAGGCTCCTCCATCATTGAGGATGGGGATATTTGTGGAGCTGCCTCCTTCAGTGAGTTGTTTAATTATCCACCACCATTCACAACTGGATGGTCACAGGTATGGAAGATTCTGTCTAAGGAACCTCAGTGAGTCGTTACAATGCATCTTGTAGATGGTACACACTGTCAGAAGTGGATGGAGTGGAGTTCAAGGTGTTGGATGGGTTCCAATCAAGCGGGGCTACTTTGTCCCAGATGGTGTTGAACTTCTTGAGTGTTGTTGGAGCTGCACTCATCCAGGCAAGGGGTGAGTATTTCATCGCACTCCTGACTTTTGGCTTTAGGTGATGGGCAGGAGGTGAGTTACTTGCTGCAGGAATCCTAGCCTTTCACCTGCTATTAGTCACAGTATTTATATGGCTGGTCCAGTTCAGTTTCTGATTACCTAGGATGTTGATAGTGGGGGATTCAGTGATGGTAATTCAGTCCAAAGATGTGCAGGCTAGGTGGATTGGCCTTGATAAATTGCCCATAGTGCCCTGGGATATGTAGGTTAGAGGGATTATTGGGGTAAATGTGTGGGGTTGTGGGGATAGGGCCTGGGGTGGGGTTGTTGTCGGTGCAGACTCGATGGGCCGAATGGCCTCCTTCTGCATTGTAGGGTTTCTATGTTTTTATGTTTCTATATAATACCACCCCTCAATGTCAACAAAATGAAGGGGATTGTCATCGACTTCAGGAAGTGCAGAGGAGAACATGCCCCTGTCTACATCAATGGGGACGAAGCAGAAAGGGTCGAGAGCTTCAAGTTTTTAGGTGTCCAGATCACCAACAACTTATCCTGGTCATGAGATAGAGAATCTGGTGAACTGGTGCAGCAACAATTATCTCTCCCTCAATGTCAACAAAAAGAAAGAGATTGTCATCGACTTCAGGATGTGTAAAGGAGAACATGCTCCTGTCTGCATCAACGAAGATGACATAGAAAGGGTCGAGGGCCTTAAGTTTTTAGGTGTCCAGTTCACCAACAACTTATCCTGGTCCCCCCATGCCGACACTATAGTTAAGAAAGCCCACCAACGCCTCCACTTTCTCAGAAGATTGAGGAAATTTGGCATGTCAGCTATGACTCTCACTAACTTTTACAGATGCACCATTCCTTCTGGTTGTATCACAGCTTGGTATGGCTCCTGCTGTGCTCAAGACCGCAAGGAACTACAAAAGGTCGTGAATGTAGCCCAATCCATCACGCAAACCAACCTCACATCCATTGACTCTGTCTACACTTCCTATCGGCAAAGCAGCCAGCATGATTATGGACCCCACGCACCCCGGACATTCTCTCTTCCACCTTCTTCCGTTGGGAAAAAGATACAAAGTCTGAGGTCACGTACCAACCGACTCAAGAACAGCTTCTTCCCTGCTGCTGTCAGACTTTTGAATGGACTTACCTTGCATTAAGTTGATCTTTCTCTACACCCTAGCTATGACTGTGACACTACATTCTGCACTCTCTCGTTTACTTCTCTATGAATGGTATGCTTTGTCCGTATAGTGCGCAAGAAACAATACTTTTTACTGTATGCTAATACATGTGACAATAATAAATCAAATCAAAAACATTGAATGTCAGGGGGTGATGGTTAGATTCTCTCTTTTTGGAGACGGTCATTTTCTGGCACTTGTGTGGTACGAATGTCACTTGCCACTAGTCAGCCCAATCCTGGATATTGTCCTGGTCTTGCTGCATTTGGACACCATAGAATCATAGAATTTATGGCACGGAGACTGCTTCAGTATCTGAAGAGTCACGAATGATACTTCGTCCCCATTGATGTAGACAGGGGCATGTTCTCCTCTGCACTTCTTGGAATCATCACCGAACATCCCCATTTCTGATCTTATTACAGAAGGAATATCATTGATGATGCAGCCGAAGATGGTTGGGCCTCGGACACTACCCTGAGGAACTCAGTGTAATTTCAGTGAGAATGTCTATGACCCTTCGTCAGACTTGAAACGTTGGCTTTCTTCTCTCTCCACAGATGCTGTCAGACCTGCTGAGATTTTCCAGCATTTTCTGTTTTTGTTGTACAAGTTGTTGTTGTTAGCCCACAGTAACTGCCTGTCTATTCCCTTTACAGCAATTGTGCATTTTCTACTTTTCATTTGACATTTCCAGTGTTATTTTCTTCATTTGGTTGTTAAGATTCTGAGGGTTGCGCCTCGCTGGCTCCCGGTATCCGATAGTGTCTCTCTGCTCGGGATGGTTGGTTACCCTGATACACTACAGGGAATGGCAGACTGTTTTCTATTTGTTAAAGTGAATAGTTGGGGATTGCAGGATGTGTTTTTCTGAAATGTTGAGTCACAGGACTCTGCAGTTCAAGAATCTGTACAGCCAATCATCAAATGTTTAATGCATTTAGACAGCGAGTTTCATAAAGCTTCAGACGTCCCAGCATGCTGCACAGCCAATCAACTACTTTTGAAGTGTGGTCACTGTTTTATTACAGGAGAGCTGGCGGGCAATCTCAAAACAGCAAGATCCCACAAATAGCAATGTGATAATGACAGGGTAATCTGATTTTGTGATGTTGATTTAGAGAGAAATATTGACCAGGGGATTCACCAGGATGCTGCTTGGGATGGAACATTTAAGTTATGAAGAGAGGTTGGATAGGCTTGGGTTGTTTTCGTTGGAGCAGAGAAGACTGAGGGGCGACCTGATCGAGGTGCACAAGATTATGAGAGACATGGGCAGATTGGATAAGTAGCAGCTGTTCCCCTTGGTTGAAGGGTTAGTTACGAGAGGACATAGGTTCAAGGTGAGGGGCAGGAGGTTTAGGGGCGTTGTGAGGAAAAACATTTTTACCCAGAGGATAGTGACGGTCAGGAATGTGCTGCCTGGGAGGGTGATGGAGGTGGGTTGCCTCACATCCTTTAAAAAGTATCTGGATGAGCACTTGGCCCATAGCCCTGATTATTATGATGCGCTAAGTGCTGGCAGATGTGATGAAATGGGAGTTCAGGTGTTTCTAATGAGTCTGTGCAGACTCGATGGGCCAAAGGGCCTCTTCTGCACTGTATGATTCTATGATGATTCTATGACCAAGACACAAGGGAGAACTCCTTCTGCTGTTGTTCAAAACAGTGGTCAAGGGATTTTTGTCATCCATCTGAGGGGCAGTCAGGGCTTCAGTTTAACATCTCCTCCTCCCACTGTGCAGCTTTCCCTCAGACTGGTGCTGGATTGTCAGCCAAGGGTTTGTACTCCAGTCTCTGGAGTGGACTTGTGGACCCACATGTTCCTGACCCAGGCTGGAGAGAACTAGCTGACACACTCCATGGCCACCTCCAGATCTTTATATTTATGTAACTGGAGTGAGAACTTCCATTCAATGTATAAAGAACTCCAAGGACCTGCCAAATGTATAATGGAGTGTCCCTAGGAATGAGTAAGACATTGAAACATTGACATGAGAGTGCTGCAGGAGGTGGAAACATGTTTTATAATTTGAGTTGCGTGTTTGAAACTAAAGCTGCTTTGCTCCTGTTTTGTCTCAGTGTGATTTTCTTCCCAGCGTGTGGGTTACCGCAACAGGAGCCCGGTTTTCAAAACATTCCTGGCAAACACCAGTCCATCAGGAATACTCCAATCCTCAAACCCGAGGCCGATTATCGACGCATTGCTTCATCATAACAAAAGCTATGTTTCATGGGCGTCACTCTGTCACCTCCGCCTCAGCAGCTTGCGAGCTCAAGTTCCACTCCAAAGAGTTGAACACAAAATCTAAGAGGGCTGACACTCCCAGTACTGAGGGAGTGCTACATGGTTGGAGGTGCCACGTTTCAATGAGAAGTTAAAAGTGAGACCCTGCCTGCCCTGTTAAGTGAAGGGAAAGGTTCCCAGGACATACTTCTGAGGAAGAATAGTGAAATTCCTCTGGTGTCCTGGCCAATGATTATCCCTCGAACAAAATATTTCAGAGAGAGCAGGTGATCACATTGCTTGTTTGTGGGACCTGTCTGTGAACAAATTGACTGTTGTGTCTCTGACATTGCTGCAGTTAAACCACCCCCCGCCCTGGCCTCACAATGCAAACTTGTTGAGATCCCTCACAGAGCAAGATCTCATATTACAGTTAAAATTCAGGCCACGATTTCAATAAAATTAATTCAACTTTCGGAGCAGAGAGAGGCAGTACCATAGTGGTATAATCACTAGACTAGCAATCCAGAGAGTCAGGGTAATGCTCAAGGGACCCGGGTTCGAATCCCACCACGGCAGATAGTGAAATTTAAATTCAGTAAAAATCTGGAATTACAAGTCCACTGATGACCATGAAACCATTGTTGACTGTCGTAAAAACCCATCTGATTCACGAATGTCCTTTAGGGAAGGAAATCTGCTGTCCTTACCTGGTCTGGCCTACATGTGACTCCAGAGCCACAGCAATGTGGTTGATTCTTAACTGTCCTCTAAAATGGCCTAGCAAGACATTCAGTTCAAGGGCAATTAGGGATGGGCAATAAATGCTGGCCCAGTCAGCGACGCCCATGTCCCATGAAAAAATTTTAAAAACCTAAATCTTCACACATCAGAAAATATTTAAAACATCGCATTCTAATCTGCAGATTTCTGACAAAGGCATTCATTTTAAATCAATAAAAAAAGGTGTGAATAGACTTCAGATCATTTTGACCCAAAAACTGAAGACCATAAGACCATAAGACATAGGAGCAGAATTAGACCACTTGGTCCATCCAGTCTGCTATTCAATCATGGCTGATTTTTTTCTCATCCCCATTCTCCTGCCTTTTCCCCATAACCCCTGATCCCCTTCTTAATCAAGAACCTATCTATCTCTGTCTTAAAGACACTCAATGACCCGGCCTCCACAGCCTTCTGCAGCAAAGAGTTCCACAGATTCACCACTCTCTGGCTGAAGAAATTCCTCCTCAAGCTGATGAAGGAGCAGTGCTTCGAAAGCTTGTGATTCCAAATAAACGTGTTGGACTTTAACCTGGTGTTGTGAGACTTCTTACTGTGCTTACCCCAGTCCAACGCCAGCATCTCCACATCATTTCGAGTACAGGAGCAGGGATGTGTTGTTGCAATTATACAGGCCCTTAGTGAAGAGACACCTAGAGTATTCTGTGCAATTTTGGTCTCCTTTTCTGAGGAAGCATGTTCTTGCTCTTGAGGGAGTGTAGCAAAGGCTTACCAGACTGATTCCAGAGATAGCGAGACTGATGTATATGGGGAGATTGACTCGGTTAGGATTGTTTTCGTTGGAGTTCAGACGAATGAGGGGGGGATCTCATAGAGACTCATAAAATTCTTACAGGACTAGACAGGGTAGATGCAGGGAGGATGTTCCCAATGGTAGCGGAGTCCAGAACCAGGTGTCACAGTCTGAGGATTCAGGGTAGACCATTTAGGACGGAGATGAGGTGACATTCCTTCACCCAAAGAGTGGTGAGCCTGTGGAATTCATTACCACAGGAAGTAGTTGATGCCAAAACATTGAATGTATTCAAGAGGCGGCTGGATATAGCACTCGGGGCGAATGGGATCAAAGGTGATAGTGAAAAAGCAGGATTAGGCTACTGAGTTCGACGATCAGCCATGATCGTGATGAATGGTGGGGCAGGCTCGAAAGGCCGAATGGCCTCCTATCTTCTATGTTTCTATGACACTTTGTCCAGCATCCTGGCATGGTGACATGCAGCTTATATCAGGAATCCTAATTCCCAACATTTACTTACTGCAGCCAAGGAAATGTCCATCTCATCATTTTGGCTCAGATTTGAACCCAGGCCTCGAGGTAATTTGCCCCAGGTAGTAGTAATTCTACCCATAACCAAGATAGACCCTCCCTTCCTTTGCCTGAATGCCGTGGGAATATCTATTTTCTTTCATGACAGGTTTAAGAATAAAGACAATTTTTCCCCGTACTCAGGAGCAGACCTCCGGCTAATTCAGGATATTACAAGGCAATAATTTATTCCCTTGTCGTCTTGTACAAATAACCTTGAAGTTCAAATAAATACGATTGGGATGAAGCGATGGAATATATTGCACTCACCCCCCTGGGCCAGGAACTGAAGGTCACAAGGTTAAGTTACGTGTGGGGCATTGAAATACAATAACCCTTGTGTCTAAATGTGATGTTTGGAGGAATTTCAGATTGGTGTTCATTGAGGAAAGATGATTCTGAGGTTACATTTCACAAAACATTGGAAAGACCGCCACTGAAATTCCATAGAATTTATATCTGCTGTTAAATCATTGTAGAATTCATTCGAGTAAATCACAAAATAAATATATCTTATTACAATTAAGCCCTGAAAGACACTTTCTAGACTATGAGAGAGATTGATTGTGTGGAACGAGAGGCGATGGGCTATATAATACAGTGGGGTGGGGTGGAGGGGTGGTGGGGCGATGGAGGGTTGGGGTGGAGGGGTGGAGGAGTGGTGGGGGTGGAGGGGTGAGGGTGGAGGGGTGGGGGTGAGTGAAGGGGTGGGGGAGGGGTGGGGTTGGAGGAGTCCTGGGATGGTGGAGGGGTGGGGGTGGAGGGGTGGAGGAGTGGTGGGGATGGAGGGGTGAGGGTGGAGGGGAGGGGGTGAGTGAAGGGGTGGGGGAGGGGTGCGAGTGGAGGGGTCCTGGGGTGGTGGAGGGGTGGGGGTGGAGGGGTGGGGGTGAGTGAAGGGGTGGAGGAGTGGTGAGGGATGGAGTGGTGGGGGGTGGAGGAGCGGGGGTGGGGGAGGGGTTGGGGTGGAGGGGTGAAGGAGTGGTGGGGGTGGGGTGAAGGGGTGAGGGTGAAGGTATGGGGTGGAGGAGTGGGGTGATGGGGGAATAGGGGGGTGAGGGTGCAGGGGTGGGGTGATGGAGGAGTGGTGGGTGGATGGGGGAGGGGTGGAAGGCTCACTCGCCCCATCAGCATGGCATAAGCGTTAGTGTGGAGCTGAAGTGCTCCGCAGCATGAAGTGCTGCCGCAAGGTGGGCTGACGAGGGCCACATGGGCCTTTCGCCCCTCAGTGGGGAGGAGCTCCCGCCTTCTGGAGTCACTGGTCGATCTGATTGGCTGGTTGTTTCAGCAATCCCGGTATCCATGACCGCTGCCGGGTATGCATCAAGACCCATGCATTCTCGGAGTGGGAACATCTCCGAAGGTTTGGGCTGGGAGGGTGTAGGTAGGTTACAGAGAAGGGCAGCGGGGTCCGGAGTGGGCTTAAGGGAGGTCGAGGGTAGAAAGACAGTGAGGGGAAGGGGGGGGGGGGGAGTGTTCGACCTAAGGGGCATCACCCTGCATTGGACAAGGATGGCGGCCGCGGAAGAGTGATCCCACTCCCCCTTCCTGCCCTTTAAGTGAATGTAAAAATCTGCCTTCCCTCTCCAGCCCAGCTGCTGATGCTGAGTGTTTCATGGTGTGAGCAGCATGTTATCAGAGTCGATTGGCTTGATAACAAACCACATAACCATGTAATGAGGGTGAGCTCAGAGCTGCACGGGAAGGTGGCGGCACGGGTTCTGCCCTCTTTTATGTGGCAACCACCCACCCCTGTGGGAGACGTGCCCACTGGGGGTATATAGCATTCAGCCCAATGTTTCCATCTCAGCGTAACAGCAGAACTAAGCAGTCATCAATACAAAATATTCATCAATAAATCCAATTGGGAATTCCGGAGAAACTTCTTCACCCTGAGAGTTGAGGGGGGTGGGGGGAGGGGAATGTGGAACTCGCTCCTGCAGGAAGCAGGGTGATGCCCCTTAAGTCGAACCCCCCCCTCCCCCTCACTGCCTTTCTACCCTCTCCCTCCCTTAAACCCACTCCGGACCCCGCTGCCCTTCTCTGTAACCTACCTACACCCTCCCAGTCCAAACCTCCAGAGATGTTCCCGCTCCGAGAATGCATGTGTCTTGATGCATACCCGGCAGCGGTCATGGATACTGGGATTGCTGAAACTACCAGCCAATCAGATTGGGTCAGAGTGCAAAAAAGGGAAAACAGAAGGAAAGAAGCAAGACTCTTACCCAGAAATATGGCAAAGGGGAGAGGCGATGGCCCAGTGGTATTATCACTTGGTTATTAATCCAGAAACCCAAATAATGTTCTGGGGACCTGGGTTTGAATCCCGCCACGACAGATGGTGAATTCAATAAAAAATATCTGGAATTAAGAGTCTACTGATGACCATGAAACCATTGTCGATTGTCAGAAAAACCCATCTGGTTCACTAATGTCCTTTTAGGGAAGGAAACCTGCCATCCTGATCTGGTTTGGCCTACATGTGACTCCAGAGCCATTGCAATGTGGTTGACTCTCAACTGCCCTCTGAAATGGCCTCGCAAGCCACTCAGTTGTATCAATCGCTACAAAGTCTCAACAAAGAAATGAAACCGGACGGACCATCTGGCATCAACCTGGGCACCGGAAAAAACAACGGCAAAACAAACAGCCCAGTCAACCCTGCAAAGTCCTCCTCACTAACATCTTCCCGTTCGGGTCACTGTCTGTGTGGAGTTTGCACATTCTCCTCGTGTCTGCGTGGGTTTCCTCCGGGTGCTCCGGTTTCCTCCCACAGTCCAAAGATGTGCGGGTTAGGTTGATTGGCCCGGTTAAAAATTGCCCCTTAGAGTCCTGGGATGTGTAGGTTAGAGGGATTAGCGGGTAAATATGTCGGGGTAGGGCCTGGGTGGGATTGTGGTCGGTGCAGACTCGATGGGCCGAATGGCCTCCTTCTGCACTGTAGGGTTTCTATGGTTTCTATGATCTGGGGGCTAGTGCCAAAATTGGGAGAGCTGTCTCACAGACTAGTCAAGCAACAGCCTGACCCCGTCATTCTCATGGAATCATACCTTACAGATAACACCCCAGACACCACCATTACCATCCCTGGATATGTCCTGTCCCACCGGCAGGATAGACCCAGCAGAAGTTGGCTTCAGGATAAACATGGGCAAGGAAACCTCTTACTGGTTACCATGTACCGTCCTCCTTTGGCTGATGAATCAGTATTCCTCCATGTTGGAGGAAGCACTGAAGGTGGCAAGGGCGCAAAATATACTCTGGGTGGGGGATTTCAACGTCCACCACCAAGAGTGGCTCGGCAGCAGCACTACTGATCGAGCTGGTCGTGTCCTATAGGATATAACTGCTAGACTGGGTCTGCAGCAGGTGGTGAAGGAACCAACAAGAGGAAATAACATATCATCCTCATCCTTACCAATCTGCCAGCTGCAGAGGCATCTGTCCATGACAGTATCGGTAAGAGTGACCACGCACAGTCCTTGTAGAGACGAAGACCCGCCTTCGCATTGAGAATAATCTCCATCAAGTTGTGTGGCACTATCACCGTGCACAATGGGACAGACTTCGAATTGATCTAGCAACTCAATACTGGGCATCCATGAGGCAGTGTGGGCCACCAACAGGAGCGGAATTGTACTCCAGCACAATCTGCAACCTCATGGCCCGACATATTCCCCACTCAACTTTTACCATCAAGCCAGGGGATCAACACTGGTTCAATGAAGAGTGCAGGAGGGCCTGCCAGGAGCAGCACCAGGTGTACCTAAAAATGAGGTGACAACCTGGTGAAGCTACCAAACAGGACTACTTGCATGCCAAACGGCGATCTCACAACCAACGGATCAGATCTAAGCTCTGCAGTCCTTCCACATCCAGTCATGAATGATGGTGGACAATTAAACAACTCACTGGAGGAGGAGCCTCCACAAATATCCCCATCCTCAATGATGGAGCAGCCCAGCATATCACTGCAAAAGATAAGACTGAAGTATTCGCAACAACCTTCAGCCAGAAGTGCCGAGTAGATGATCCATCTCAGCCTCCTCCAGTGGTCCCGAGCATCTCAGATGCCAGTCTCCAGCCAATTCGATTCACTCCACGTGATATTAAGAAACGGTTGGAGGCACTGGATACTGCAAAGGCAATGGGCCCTGATAACATTCCGGCAATGGTACTGAAGACTTGTGCTCCAGAACTTGCCGCTCCCCTAGCCAAGCTCTTCCAGTAGTTACAACACTGGCATCTACCCAACAATGTGGAAAATTGCCAAGTATGCCCTGTACACAAAAAGCAGGACAAATCCAACCCAGCCAATTACTGCCCATTTTAGTCTACTCTCGATCATCAGTAAAGTGATGGAAGGGGTCATCAACAGTGCAATCAAGCAGCACCTGCTCAGCAATAACCTGCTCAGTGACGCCCAGTTTGGGTTTTGCCAGGGTCACTCAGCTCCTGACCTCATTACAGCCTTGGTTCAAACATGGGCAAAAGAGCTGAATTCCAGAGGTGAGGTGAGAGTGACAGCCCTTAACATCAAGGCCACATTCAGCCGAGTGTGACATCAAGGAGACCTAGTGAAATTGGAATCAATGGCTATCAAGGGGCAAACTCTCTGCTGGTTGGAGTTATACCCGGTACATAGGAAGATGGTTGTGGTTGTGGAGGGTCAGTCATCCCAGCTCCAGGACATCTCTGCAGGAGTACCTCAGGGTCGTGTCCCAGGCCCAGCAATCTTCAGCTGCTCCATCAACGACCTTCCCTCCATTATAAGGTCAGAAGTGGGGATGTTCGCCGATGATTGTACAATGTTCAGCACCATTCGCAACTCCTCAGATACTGAAGCAGTCCATATCCAAGTGCAACAAGATCTGGACAATATCCAGGCTTGGGCTGACAAGTGACAAGTAACATTCGCGCCACACAAATGCCAGGCAATGACCATCACCAATAAGAGACACTCTAACCACCGCCCTTTGACATTAAATGGTGTTACCATCACTGAATCCCCCACTGTCAACATCCTTGGGGTTACCATTAACCAGAAACTCAACTGCACTCATCACATAAACACAGTGGCTACAAGAGCAGGTCAGAGGTTCGGAATACTGCGGCGTCCTGACTCCCCAAAGCCCATCCACCATCTACAAGGCACTAGTCAGGAGTGTGATGGAATATTCCCCACATGCCTGGATGGGTGCAGCTCCAACAACACTCAAGAATCTTGACACCATCCAGGAAAAAGCAGCCCGCTTGATTGGCACCACATCAACAAACATTCAATCCCTCCACCACCGATGCTCAGTGGCAGCAGTGTGTACTATCTACAAGATGCACTGCAGCAATTCACCAAAGATCCTTAGACAGCTCTTCCCAAACACACGACCACTTCCATCTAGAAGGACAAGGGCAGCAGAAAAATGGGAACACCATCACCTGCAAGTTCCCCTCCAAGCCACTTACCATCCTGACTTGGAAACATATCGCCGTTCCTTCGCAATTGCTGGGTCAAAATCCTGGAATTCCCTCCCTAACGGCATTGGGGTCAGCCCACAGAATATAGACTGCAGCGATTCAAGAAGGGAGCTCATCACCACCTTCTCAAAGGCAACTAGGGATGGGCATTGAATGCTGGCCAGCCAGCGACACCCACGTCCCATGATTGAATAAAAAAAACACAGTACAAAATGAAAAGCCTGGACAATTAAGAGTTGAATACCTCCATATCAGGAAATAACTAGTGCAGCTTAGGTAACTCAATCACATGACTAGATTTACGAGGATGCTACTGGGACTTGATGGTTTGGGTACCTTAGTGCGCGGAGCAATTGCAATAAAGTGAATGAACTAATCGCGCAGATGGATATAAGCGGGTACGATATAATTGGGATTACGGAGACATGGCTGCAGGGTGACCAGGGATGGGAATTGAATGTCCCAGGGCATTCAATATTTAGGAAGGACAGGCATAAAGGAAAAGGTGGTGGAGTGGCACTGCAGGTTTAAGAGGAAATTAACACAATAGTGGGAAAGGATATTAGCTCTGACAGCGCAGAGTCTGTATGGGTAGAGTTGAGAAATACCAAGAGGCAAAAAACATTAGTGGGTGTCATATATAGACCCCCAAATTGCAGAGGTGATGTTGGGAATGGCATTAAACACGAAATTAGAGATGCACGTGATAAGGGAATATTGGTGATCATGGGTGATTTTAATCTGCACATAGATTGGGCAAATCAAATTTGTCACAATGCCGTAGAGGAGGAATTCCTGGAGTGTATACGGGATGGTTTTCTTGACCAATATGTGGAGGAACCAACTAGAGAGCAGGCCATCTTAGACTGGGTACTGTGAAATGGGAAGGAAATCATTGCCAATCTAGCTATAGGAGATTCCTTGTGAATGAGTGGCCATAACATGATAGAGGTTTTTATCAAGATGGAGAGTGAAGTAGTTGATTCAGAGGCAAGGGTGCTGAATCTTAATAAAAGAAACTATGAGGATATGAGGCGTGAGTTGGCCTTGGTAGATTGGGGAGAGTTACTTAAGGGGATGACAGTGGATAGACAATGCCAAACATTCAAGGAATGCATGGGGGAACTGCAGCAACTGTTTATTCCTGTCTGGCACAAAAGCAAAATGGGTAAGAGGGCCAAAACATGGTTTGCAAAAGAAATCAGAGAGAGTATCTGATCCAAGGAAGAAGCACACAGATTGGCCAAGAAGAGTAATAGGTCTGAGGATTGGGAGCAGTTTAGAATTCGGCAAAGAAGGGATTGATTAAGAAGGGGAAATACAGTACGAAAGTAGGTTTGCAGGGAACATAAAGACCGACACTATGGGCCTGATTTTACCAAAACTCTGCGCCCATTTTCGGGCGCGAAATCGCGGTAAAGTTGGGCATCGGGCCTATACTGCGATCTACACCCGAATCCGAGCAGATAGCGGCTTTACCGACACCCGATTCGGGCGCGGGTCCGGTGCATTTCAATCGGTTTAATGAACCGCGCGCCCAACTCTACCGCCAAATCCCACTTTACCGTCTTCTGGCCCAATCCGCGTCCGCGCTGTAATCGACCTGCAAAATAAAAGTCTGAAGTCGCCGCTGCAGCTTCCGAAGAGCGGGGTCAGAGACTGCAACGGCTCTCTGACCCAGGTCATCCTCTGGTCGGGGCGGGAGGGGGTGGGAGGAGGAGAGGGGGTGTGACGTCTCATCTCTTGTGGGGGGGGGGGGGGGGTGTGTGTGGGAGGGGAGGGGGTATGACGTCTCATCCCCTGGGGGGTGGGGGGGGGGCGGAGTGGGAGTGGAGGGGGGGTGACCGATCATCCTCTGGGGAGGGGGGTGGAGAGGAGGTGTGACATATCATCCCCTGGGGGGGGAGGAGAGGGGGTGTGACCGATCATTCCCGGGGGGGTTGGTGGAGAGGGGGTGTGACGTCTCATCCTCTGGTCAGGGGGGTTCCGCTGCCTGTCTGCGGACGATCCCTCCTGGCACCATCACTGGTACACTACCAGCCACAGATTACTCTTCCCTGCAGGTGTGAGAGAGCGGGACAGATGGCTGTGGCTGGTCGTGTACCAGTGATGGTGCCAGAAGGGATCGGCCGCAGACAGGCAGCGGAACCCCCCAACCAGAGGATGATACATCACACCCCCTCTCCTCCCCCTGCCCCACCCCAGGGGATGATACGTCACACCCCCTCTCCAGCCGCCCCAGGGGATGATTGGTCACACCCCCTCCCCTCCCACTCACCCCCCTCCCCGACCAGAGGATGACATCAGAGAGCCGCTCTCTCTGCTTTCTGCTTTTTTCTCGCGCCCGGGTGCGCTGTCAGATTGTATTCGAACTGCGCATGTGCAGTTCAGAGCTCCGATCGGTCCGCCAGCGCTAAGCCCCGCACACACCGCGGATCGGGCCGGAGCCGGCAGAACGCATATGGGCGCGCTGGAAAGAGGATTCCAGGTTCGGATCTATTTGACGCCCAGATCTGGCCCTTAGACTCAAAATGGTAAAATTCCCCCCTAAGGGTTTCAATAAATATGTGAAGAGAAAGAGGGTGGTGAAGACAAATGTAGGCCCCCTGCAGATAGAAATGGGGGAATGTATAATAGGGGACAAAGAAATGGCTGAGCAACTGAATACATATTTTGGTTCCGTCTTCAGAAAAGAGGACATAAATCAGATGGCAGAAATGTTGGAGAATGCAAGATTTAGTGAGAGAGAAGAACTGAGGGAGATCAATATTAGTAGAGAAATGGTACTGGGAAAGTTGATGGGATTGAAGGTAGATAAATCCCCAGGGCCTGATAATCTTCATCCCAGAGTACTTAAGGAAGAGGCTCGAGAAATAGTGGATGCATTGGTGGTCATCTTGCAGGATTCTATCGATTTTGGAACAGTCCCTGCAGATTGGAGGGTAGCGAATGTCACTCCAATATTCAAAAAGGGAGGAGAGAGGAAACAGATAATTATAGACCAGTAAGCTTAACATCGGTAGTGGGGAAAATTCTCAAATCCATTATCAAGCACTTTATAGCAGAGCATTTAGAAAACATCTAGGATCAAACAGAGTCAGCATGGATTTATGAAGGGGAAATCATGCTTGACAAATCTGTTGGAATTCTTTGAAGATGTAACTAGTAGAGTTGACAAAGGGGAACCAGTCGATGTGGTGTATTTGGACTTTCAAAAAGCGTTTGACAAAGTCTCGCACAAGAGATTATCGTGCAAGATTAAAGCGCATGGGATTGGAGGAAGAAGATGGATAGAAAATTGGTTGGCAGAGAGGAAACAAAGAGTAGGAATTAATGGGTGGTTTTCAAATTGGCAGCAGTAACTAGTGGGGTGCCATAGGGATCGGTGCTGGGACCCCAACTATTCACAATATATATTAATGATTTGGATGAGGGAACAAAATGTAACATCTCCAAGTTTGCAGATGATACCAAGTTGGGTGGAAGGGTGAACTGTGATGAGGATGCGGAGATCCTTCCGAATGATCTGGACAGGTTGGGTGAGTGGGCTAATCAATGGCAGATGCAGCATAATTTGGATAAGTGTGAGGTTATTCACTTTGGAAGCAAAAACAAAAAGACAGTTTACTACCTGAATGGCTGTAAATTGGGAGAGGGGAGTGTGCAGCGGGACCTGGGTATCCTTGTGCACCAGTCGCTGAAGGTAAGCATGTAAGTGCAGCAGGCGGTAAAGAAGGCAAATGGCATGTTGGCCTTCATTGTGAGAGGACAGGAGCAGGGATGTGTTGTTGCAACTATACAGGGCCTTGGTGAGGCCACACCGAGAGTATTGTGTGCGGTTTTGGTCTCCTTTTCTGAGGAAGGATGTTCTTGTTCTCAAGGGAGTGCAGTGATGGTTTACCAGGCTGATTCCGGGGATGGCGGGACTGATGAGTGAGGAGAGATTGATTAGATTAGGATTGTTTTTGCTGGGGTTCAGATGAATGAGGGGGAATCTCATAGAGACTTAGAAAATTCTAACTCGACAGGGTAGATGCAGGGAGGATGGTGGGGGAGTCCAGAACCAGGGGATTCTGAGGATTCAGAGTAGACCATTTAGAACGGAGGTGAGGAGATATTTCTTCATCCAAAAAGTGGTGAGCCTGTGGAATTCATTACCACAGGAAGTAGTTGATGCCAAAACATTGAATGCATTCAAGAGACGGCTGGATATAGCACTTGGGGCAAATGGAATCAAAGGTGATAGGGAAAAAACAGGAGTAGGCTATTGAGTTGGATGATCAGCCATGATCGTGATGAATGGCTTGAAGGACCAAATGGCCTCCTCCTACTCCTATCTTCTATGTTTCTATGTTTCTATAAGGAGAGGTTGGATAGGCTGGGACCTCTTTCCCTTGAGCGTTGGAGCCTTAGGGGTGACCTTATAGAGCTCTATAAAATAATGAGGGGCATAGATAATTTAGATAGTCAATATTGTTTCCCAAAGGTAGGGGAGTCTAAAGCTAGAGGGCATAGGTTTAAGGTGAGAAAGGGTCTAGAGGGGCAATTTATTCACACAGAGGGTGGTGAGTGTCTGGAATGAGCTGCCAGAGGTAGTAGTGGAGGCGGGTGCAATGCAAGAAAGCATTTTTAAACATGGGTAAGATTGGTATAGAGGGATATGGGCCAAACATGGGCAACTCAGACTAGCTTAACGGTAAAAACTGGGCAGCATTGATAAGTTGGTCTGAAAGGCCTGTTTCCATGCTGTAAACCTCTATGATTCTTTGACTCTATGACTATGACAGAGAACTGAAGAGGCAGTGACTGAAGAGTGACAAGATACGAAACTATGACCTCAGTTTGACCTAGTTTGCAATATGGAGAAAAGGGGAAGGAAGGACACTTCTTTGACACATTTTTATTCTGAAGCAATGTTGCATGTAACCATTGTGATGGGAAAATGTATGAATATGTTGCTTTGAGCTGTAAACGACAGGATGGCTCTGAGCTTGACTTGGAAGGCCTCTCCCGCACGCGTGTGGTAAAAGCTTGAATATATTCCCTTATTAAAACTCCCCTCAGATCTGCAGGCTCAAGTTTTGGTCAAACCCTCCCACAGGGCGTGATAGAGGTGTATGGTACAGATGTATTTAAAGGGAAGTTAAATTAACTCAAGGAAGAAAGAAATAATAAGGGAATTTTTAGAGTGGAATGAAGAGGGGTGGGAGAAAGGTCATGTGGAAACCCTGAGATGGACCATTTGGAGTGAATGGCCCGGTGTCTTTGCTGTAGAATCTCAGTAATTTAATGCAATTTGAGTCAATGAAAAATCACGGACAGCCATTTCTGATTGGCAGTCACCACTTCTTGCCCAGAGCACCGGGTTGAGGAATGGATCCTGGCTTCCCGATTATCAACCATTAGGTTTGGATTGAGTTTGTGAAGGTGATGAGGTAGCAGCGTGAGTCCCCAAGGACATCAGTACCGATACATTGCTGACACACAGCGGCTGTTCACCACAAATTCATTGCAACTCAGAAAGTTACAGGCACTGCTGACTTCATGTATCAGCCACACCAGTAATGTTGAAGGATGAAGATTAATGGTCTTGTAACACACTGCTGACTCTCATTTGGGGCCCGGGCTCGCTGTTCCCAGCTAGCTTCTTTCACAATTTGCTCTTTGTGATGACAGAGATTAGTAGTTGATAACCTGGAGCTTGCAAGATCAAATTCTGATTATGAAAAATTAATTTGGAACTAGAGTAATCATCAAAAAGCATCCAGATTGTCAAAAAAATCTCATCCAATTGTTATGTCCACTGAAGGCATGTCAGCACGGTGGCACAGTGGTTAGCACTGCTGCCTCACAGCACCAGGGGCAGGGTTCAATTCTGGCCTCGGGTCACTGTCTGTGTGGAGTTTGCATGTTCTGCCCGTGTCTGCCTGGGTTTCCTCCGATGTTCCGGTTTCCTCCCACAGTCCAAAGATGTGCAGATTAGGTGGATTGGCCATGCTAAATTGCCCCCGAGTGTCCCGAGACCTGTAGGTTAGGAGGTTGAACGGGGTAAATATGTAGGGTTATGGGGATAGGGCCTGGGTAAGATGCTCTGTCGGAGAGTTGGTGCAGACTCGATGGATCGAACCAGGGATCAGATAGGACTGCTGGGAGGGATGGGTCAGGGAGCGTGGGGCTGGCTAGTGCGGGGGGCGGACATTGAGGCTGCCAGAGAGGGCCGGGAGGCCAGCAATCAGGGGGTGGGGCGGGGGGGAGTCAGAGTGGCTGTGATGGGGGGGTGTCGTGGGGCTGGCCAGAGGTTGAGCTGGCCAGTGATTGGGAGGCCGGCAGTGGAGGGCGGGTGGGGGGGGGGGGGGGGGGGGCACTGCACATGCTCCGATCTCCGCTCTGATCCCTGCTAGGGCACTCTGCAGTGCTCAGACTGTGGGAGATTCATTTTGAAAATCCCACAAAAAAAATTACTCCACTTCAGTTTTCATGTGGATTCGGCACTTCGAGTTTTTTTCAGGGGAATTGCCCTTCCTGTCTGTAGAATTTACATTTGCCATTGTTCAGAGCTTAGTCCTGACCCAGAATCTGGACTCTGCGACCATGATTTCTACCCACACCCAAGCTGTGCAGAGTTGGGAGAACTCCCAGCTCCACAAACCCAAATTTCCAAAGGTGACTGACTAAACATCAGGTTTCCATTCTGGGATGGTGATTGAAGTGAGGAGGAGGGTCGGGTGACCCTGGAATGAGTGTGGATTGAGATGCCGGTTGTGGAAGCAGTCAGGATGGAAGGCCTGACTCTGTGTACTAGCTCGACAGCAATTCTTTTTAAAAAACAGCAAAACAGAAAACACCTTCGCTCTTCACATCCCCTTACCTTGGTACACACTCCCCCTGCTGCATCCATGCCAATCCATGCCATCCTATGCACCCACCTAACGTCTCTGGTCCCTCATACCCTCCAAGCCAACTTATCCCCTCTGTTCACTCCCATGGCCCTTCACAGTCCCTATGCCAACTCAGTGCCAACTCATGCCAACCTGTGCCCCACCTACCACCCTTTTCCCTTATACCTGCCATGCCAACTCACCCAGTATCCATCATGGGCAGAGCTCACAACTCATGCTGGGATTCAATTTTCAAGTTTGCTGACGACACCACCGTAGTGGATTGGATCTCAAATAATGACGAGACAGAGTACAGGAATAAGATAGAGAATCTGGTGAACTGGTGCAGCAACAATAATCTCTCCCTCAATGTCAACAAAAAGGAGATTGTCATCGACTTCAGGATGTGTAAAGGAGAACATGCTCCTGTCTGCATCAACGAAGACGACGTAGAAAGGGTCAAGAGCCTTAAGTTTTTAGGTGTCCAGTTCACCAATAACATACCCTGGTCCCCCCATGCTGACACTATAGTTAAGAAAGCCCACCAACGCCTCTACTTTCTCAGAAGACTAAGGAAATTTGGCATGTCAGCTACGACTCTCACCAACTTTTACAGATGCACCATAGAAAGCATTCTTTCTGGTTGTATCACAGCTTGGTATGGCTCTTGCTCTGCCCAAGACTGCAAGGAACTGCAAAAGGTTGTGAATGCAGCCCAATCCATCATGCAAACCAGCCTCCCATCCATTGACTCTGTCTACATTTCCCATTGCCTCAGCAAAGCAGCCAGCATAATTAAGGACCCCACGCACCCTGCACATACTCTCTTCCACCTTCTTCCAGATATAAAGATACAAAAGTCTGAGGTCACATACCAACCGACTCAAGAACAGCTTCTTCCCTTCTGCTGTCAGACTTTTGAATGGACTTACTTTGCATTAAGTTGATCTTTCTCTACACCCTCGCTATGACTGTAACACTACTTTCTGCACTCTCTCATTTCCTTCTCTATGAAGGGTATGCTTTGTCTGTATAGCGCGCAAGAAACAATGCTTTTCACTGTATGTTAATACACATGACAATAATAAATCAAATCAAATCAAAATCAAATCAATAAAATAAGTTCCATTGTATATTGCAGACATCCAAAAAAAATACTCCCATTCATAAATAAAATCTGCTGCATTTCTATTTCTTCAACCACATAATCCCTCATACTAATCAAATATTCATTCAATTGCATAATCCCTTATAAAACACACATGTGGCAGGCACCATACTAATGCATGGTTGCGAAATCAATCATGCAGTGTCAATGCACTAATGATAACCCAAAGGTTTCTGTCAACAGATGGACTGAAATACCAAGAAAACATTTTTTAACACTCCAGACAATTTTTTCAAAGATTTAAAGGACAGGAGAGTTAAATACCTTGACAGTTTGACAGTTCCCTTTGACAGCTTATGGTATCACTTTTGATGGCTTTTTCTGACAGTTCCAACGAGCTTCACAGTTGCAATGAGTTCATGCTCTTGTTACGTACATTCATATTTACTTTTAGAATTCCCAAGGGCACATTACCTCCCCAGAAGGACACTTGACATTTTCCATAGGACTGCCATCCCCAAAGGCGAGCTGGGGCCATATCCAAAAGGGTACCCTGGCTATCCAAAAGAACCCACAATGTTCAGACCTGCTGCTCCTCAGCCTAATCTGTGCAATTTAGGTTTCAGACACCTCTCACACCAAGACTGGAGGCAGCTGTTGATTTCCATAGGCTGCTACCTCTGTGAAATGCGTAAATCCCAACTCAGGCCCATTCCCACGCACACAAAAATGCTCAGTGACGTGTTGGGACTTCTGATGGGCCATTTTCACCAAGTGGACTTACTTTGCATTAAGTTGATCTTTCTCTACACCCTAGCTTTGACTGTAACACTACATTCTGCACTCTCTCATTTCCTTCTCTATGAACGGTATGCTTTGTCTGTATAGCGCACAAGAAACAATGCTTTTCACTGTATGTTAATACACATGACTTTAGCCTGTCTTGATGCTCTCTCCACTCACATTGTTTTGTTTCTTAAAGACTTGATTAGTTGTAAGTATTCGCATTCCAACCATTATTCATGTAAATTGAGTTTGTGTCTTTATATGCTCTGTTTGTGAACAGAATTCCCACTCACCTGAAGAAGGGGCTTGCAGCTCCGAAAGCTTGTGTGGCTTTTGCTACCAAATAAACCTGTTGGACTTTAACCTGGTGTTGTTAAACTTCTTACTGCATTTTCACCAATCCAGGCCTTTGTCTCCAATTTGCAATTCAACAAAAGAAGGACTGCAGAAAACTTTTTATCCAATGTGTGTGATGAGCCACCATCTGTCTCCATTGTATAGTAATAGCTTTTAGCTTCATGCCATTCTGTGTGGACAATAGTGGTTTGGCCGGAACTTTACCGCCCCGCCCACTACGGGAATCAGAGCAGGTGAGGGCGGACAATGGGAAGGTCCTCGAGTGGGATTTTACGGTTTCGGGATGAACGAGCCGTAAAATCCCAATGACCAAGTACCCAAAATTGGGTTCCGACACCAAAACCCTTTGTTATACTGAGAGACCCGGACAGTCTGAAGGAAGCATCACCAGAAACAGTAGCTGCAGGAAAGGTCTGTGTGCCTGGAATAACCTGGAAGCTATCAAATCCTAAAGAGCCTCCCATCCTGATTCCGAAATCCAAGTCCGCTTTGCAAAGAAATTGGTTCGCCCAATAGGAAAATCACAAGTGCGTAGCTTCGTGAACTACTGAACTGTCACCTCTTCAAAGCAGCCCTACAATAATCCTGATATATCCTAAATTTGAACATATCTAAACTCCAAATTGGTGGAGAAAATACCATCCTTTACCTTACCTGTAACGTCTATTCCCCGATAGTGAGCCAGACATGTGAACCATGAACTATTCTTTTGTTTCAAAGTACACGCTTTATTTTTCTCTCAGACTTGTGTATGTTTCTGAGGTGCTGAGTGATTGACGTAGAGTTTAGACTTTCGGCGTGAATACAGCTTCTTTATTTAGACACAGGAAAGCTTGCTGCTATTTGAATTGACCACGCCCTCCGGGGGCTAAGAAACACACGCCTGCCTCTCCGAAAACACACTGATTATGGACATAAGAGAAAGTGTACATAAGTTTCCCTTCACTCCTGACCTTGTCCATAACAGAATTCCCAAATAGCTATCAGGAATGGGAATCGTCCATTTCAACACAGTCTGATCTCCACCTGACTCACTCTGAAATATCTCAGTTGTGGAAAAGCGATGGACTATCAAAGTACTTTTGATGCAGTTACACTTTAGAATTTAAATAATCCATCAGAAATTTAGATTAAATAATCGGTTAGAATGTTCTCACTTGCCCGGGTATTGCAATATCAAACATAACGTGCATTCCTGCATCACATTTAACAGTAAGAATCCCAAGGTGTTTTACAGAAGCGTCACTCAGGCACGGTTTGGCTTTGAACAACACAGGGAGTTATTAGGATGCTGACTAAAAGAGGATCGGCTGAAAGGAGGATGGAGAAGCGGGGATGTTGGGAGGTTTAGGGAGGAAACTCTGGGTTGAGACTGTGAAAGGCATGGCTGCCAATGGTGAAGCGAATACAACCCGTGATAGGCCAGAGTTCGAGAAGCTCGGCACAGAATCTTGCTTGATTATATTGCTGAAGGAGGCAGGGAGTGGCAAGGAAATGGTGGGGCTCGGGAATGTTAGGAGTCAGAATTTTGCAACAGAGTTTGGATGGATGGAGCTCCTATTTCTGGATGGTACAAAAGGCTGATCTAGTCAGGAGACTTTTGAGCTAAAGTTGCAACTTGCTCAGGGATTAAACAGAAAACTCTTTTAAATTAATTTTAGCGACTGAATTTACACCAGGCCCTTCATAATCCCCACTATGTTCTGAAGGTGGCAGTAACACAACACCAGACTTTATTCACCAGTGAGTGTGTTATCGTGGTGGAACAACAGCCGAGACTTTAGGCTTGACAGGCCCATTTCCCGGACACTGAGCAACTCCCTGAGGCTCCAGTGTGATGAGCAGGAATCACACACTTCAAACTGGAATGTGCCTCCCATCATATCGCTAAAGGACAAACAATCGACACCAGCTCATCACCACATTCTCACGGACACTCAGAGATGGAAACAAATGCTCACGTCCCATGAATGAATAAAGGAATTCTGAAACTGGCCTCAGCTCCCTCATTTGTATTTATAATAACTGTGTTTTGAATGACCCAGCAAGATTGGTTTTATTGTGAGGTGGCCAGGGCTAATAGAACTCAGGAAAGTCAGGTCTACATGTGGCCTAACAGGAGGCCCTCAACGGGCCTGCGACAGGAAGGTAAGTGTTTAAAATATACTATTTAGGATATGGAACCGGGAGGGATGGGCAGCTTCTGGAGACGGATATCATGCTGCCCATCATTGCTGCTTCACTGAAATCACTATCAATCCCTCTGAGGTCCATCACTGCCCCGATTTCATCTCCTCCCAATTCCAGCACTCCAGCTCTTTCACTTAGCCGATCTTCACTGCCTCTACTGTCCACAGCTCTCCATCCCAATGGAAACAAAGTCCAATATTCCGGAAGCTTTGGACCCAATGGTTCAGGGCCAGTGATTGATCCTCCCTCAAACCCCCATATGTCCAGAGAGGAATTAATTCCCCTGTGGCCACGGGGAAAGTGCCAGAGGACTGGAGGATATTTAATGTGGTTCCACTTTTCAAGAAGGGTGGTAGAGATGACACAGTAAAAGTTTTAACGACACCAGGTAGAGATGAACCAGGGAATTACAGTGCAGCAACCGAAGAGGAAAGTGTCGAATTGGGCTCCTCCGGAAGGCCGCTGCCCTCGACTTGACATGTATGCCCAAGCCGTCGGGAGGTGCGTCAACACCAGATTCATCAGCCACACTCACAAGACAGCCCCGAATATCACCCAAGCACAACGCAACGCCATCCGCGCTCTCAAGACCAAACGCAACATTGTCATCAAACCAGCAGACAAAGGAGGGGACATTGTCATACTGAACAGAATGGATTACTGCAAAGAAGTGTACCAACAACTGAACAACGAGGAACACTATAGACAGTTACCCGCAGATCCGAACAAAGAACACACCCGTCAACTCAACAGACTGATCAAGACCTTTGGTCCGGACCTTCAGAGCACCGTCCATGCTCTCATCCCACGTATTCCCCGCGTTGGAGATCTCTACGGCCTCCCGAAGATACACAAGGCAAACACACCCGGCCATCCCATCGTATCGGGCAATGGGAACCTGTGCGAGGACCTCTCTGGCTACATTGAGGGCATCCTGAAACCCATTGTACAAAGAACCCCCAGCTTTTGTCGTGACACTACGGACTTCCTACAGAAACTCAGCACACATGGAGCAGTTGAACCAGGAGCACTCCTCGTCACAATGGATGTCTCGGCACTCTACACCTGCATCCCCCATGATGATGGCATTGCTGCAACTGCCTCAGTACTCAATGCTGACAACTGCCAGTTTCCAGATGCAATTTTACAACTCATCCGCTTCATCCTGGACCACAATGTCTTCACCTTCAACAACCAGTTCTTCATCCAGACACACGGAACAGCCATGGGGAACAAATTTGCACCTCAATATGCCAACATCTTCATGCACAGGTTCGAACAAGACCTCTTCACTGCACAGGACCTTCAACCGATGCTATACACTAGATACATCGATGACATTTTCTTCCTATGTACTTATGGTGAACAATCACTGAACAATTCTATGATGACATCAACAAGTTCCATCCCACCATCAGACTCACCATGGACTTCTCTCCGGAATCGGTTGCATTCTTGGACACATGCATCTCCATCAAGGACGGTCACCTCAGCACTTCACTGTACCGCAAGCCCACGGATAACCTCACGATGCTCCACTTCTCCAGCTTCCACTCTAAACATGCTAAAGAAGCCATCCCCTATGGAAAAGTCCTCCGTATACGCAGGATCTGCTCAGATGAGGAGGATCGCAACAGACACCTCATCGATCGACAGTTCTGACGCGCCACAGCGAAAAACCGCACCGACCTCCTCAGAAGACAAACACGGGACACGACGGACAGAGTACCCTTCGTCGTCCAGTACTTCCCCGGAGCGGAGAAGCTATGACATCTTCTCTGGAGCCTTCAACATGTCATTGATGAAGACGAACATCTCGCCAAGGCCATCCCCGCACCCCCACTTCTTGCCTTCAAACAACCGCACAACCTCAAACAGACCATTGTTCGCAGCAAACTACCCAGCCTTCAGGAGAACAGTGACCACGACACCACACAACCCTGCCACAGCAACCTCTGCAAGATGTGCCGGATCATCAACACGGATGCCATCATCTCACGTGAGAACACCATCCACCAGGTGCACGGTACATACACTTGCAACTCGGCCAATGTTGTCTACCTGATACGCTGCAGGAAAGGATGTCCCGAGGCATTGTACATTGGGGAGACCATGCAGACACTACGACAACCGATGAATGAACACCGCTCGACAATCATCAGGCAAGAGTGTTCTCTTCCTGTTGGGGAACACTTCAGCGGTCACGGGCATTCGGCCTCTGATCTTCGGGTAAGCGTTCTCCAAGGTGACCTTCACGACACACGACAACGCAGAGTCACTGAGCAGAGACTGATAGCCAAGTTCCCCACACATGAGGACGGCCTCAACCGGGATCTTGGGTTCATGTCACACTATCTGTAACCCCCACGACTTGCCTGGGCTTGCAAAATCTCACTAACTGTCCTGGCTGGAGACAATACACATCTCTTTAACCTGTGCTTAACCCTCTCTCCACTCACATTGTCTGTACCTTTAAGACTTGATGACCTGTAAAGACTTGCCTTCCAACCATTATTTTGTAAATTGAGTTTGTGTCTTTATATGCCCTGTTTGTGAACAGAACTCCCACTTACCTGATGAAGGAGCAGCGCTCCAAAAGCTAGTGGCTTTTTCTACCAAATAAACCTGTTGGACTTTAACCTGGTGTTGTGAGACTTCTTACTGTATTAACAATGTACCCAGCTGTCGTGTTGTGGCATCTGGTTCTTTAAGACAGCACAACAGAAGAGGGTCACCTAGCTTGAGGGACCAATGGGAACTGAGAGTGAGTGATCACCCCAGAGGGTGGGCTCCTCTCTCGGGCAGAATCATCGAGCAGTCATGCAGTAAGTGTGTCAGAGCTGGCACTCTGCCCCAAGGCAGCCACGGGCTGCAATACCCTGTATCTGATTCTCTTTAGCAATTAATATCGTCTGTTCCTAACGAAGCCTGAAGTGTTTTGACATTGCCTGAGGGGTGCCACACTATTACACTAGTAAAGAAATAATTGACTCAGAGCTTGCCCACTGTACATGGTGTGGGCTGGAGCTGTGTTTTGATGGCTGTTATTTATTGTCACATGAGTCCCATTTAAAAGTGTGGGAGCAGCAGCTGTTAATGCATTGCCACAATTAAAACCTCGCTGATGCAGTTAATGTGCCAGCATCTGTGGTGGTTAAACTCATCGTTAGTGAGACTGATGTCTTGTCATCTTGGCACCGGTTGGACAGAAAATTGAGGTGGAGAACTAAACCAGAGGAGATCCTGGAAGGCAGAAGTAGATAGCAAGGACATGAGAAACCCAATGGTGTGGATTCAGGAAGATACACCTACCCGTACGCATACATACTCACACACACCCTCACACATACACACACACACTCCCACACATTCAGACACACTCACACACACACACACACACACATTCACACACACACACACACACACACACACACACACACACACACTCACACACACACCCTCACACATACACACACACACTCACACACACCCACACATTCAGACACACTCACACACACACACTCACACACATTCACACACACACACACACACACACATACACTCACACACACACACATTCACACACTCACACACACACACTCACACACACACACTCTCACACACACACAGAGACACACACACACAGACACACACACATTTACACAAAGAGACACACACACATATTCTCACACCACACACACACAGACACACATTCACAGACACACACCCACTCTCGTACACACCCACTCTCACGCACACTTTCACACACACACAGAGGCACACACACTGACACAGACACACAAGTTTACACTGATGGCGTTATTCCATATTTTTAAATTAAAATAAAATTGAATAGATTTTTGTTGGAACAATCATGCCTGCCTTGTATAAGATTGATTGAATAGAATCCTAAAATGATACAGCACAAAGGAGACTATTCGGCCCATTGTGCCTGGAGCAGCTCTTTAATGAAATGACCCACTTAAATCCATTCCTTTGCTCTTCCTCCATATCCCCGGAAGTGTTTCCCCAATGCTACAATGATACTGTTGGGGTGAAATCTAAGTCAACAAATCATGTTGGAATTTGGCCATTCTTCAGAATGTAAAGCTAGTTTATACGATTCCCCCACCAGTGGGTTTGAAGGCAGGTTGGCACATAGAATCCAGTGGGCACCATGCCCACCACCTACTCTTCCATCTTCACACACATTGCAATCACATATGTGGCGGCAGGGTGGCATGGTGGCACAGTGGTTAGCACTGCTGCCTCACAGCGCCAGGGACCCGGGTTCGATTCCGGCCTCGGGTCACTGTCCGTGTGGAGTCTGCACTTTTCCCCGTGTCTGCGTGGGTTTCCTCCAGATGCTCCAGTTTCCCCCACAGTCCAAAGATGTGCGGGTTAGGTGGATTGGCTATGCTAAATTGACGCTAGTGTCAGGGGGATTAGCATGGTAAATATCTGGGATCACAGGAATAGGGCCTGGGTGGGATTGTGGTCAGTGCAGACCCGATGGGCTGAATGGCCTCCTTCTGCACTGTATGGATTCTATGAACCCACCTTTGGGCCAATTGAGGCCCTAAAGTGACAGAGTGCTGATCTGAGGGAATGTCATCAACCTGAAATGTTGGCCAGAACTTTCCAGCCGTTCACGCCGGTGAGATCTTCCAGTCCCGCCGACAGTGCATTCCCACCGGGTATCCCGCTGGAAAGGGGTGCATTCAACAGGAAACCCTATTGGCATCGGCGGGATCAGGAGATCCTGCCCCTGGCCTATGGCAGACTGCCTCCGCCGCTGTGAATTACGCTGCAGACTGCGCAGTAAATCCTGCCCATTAGCTCGCGTTTCTCTCTCCGCACAACGCCAGCAGACCTGCTGAGTACTTCCAGCATTTTCTGTTGTTATTTCTTCCTAGCATCACGCTGAACAGCCTGGCTCTAACTTTAAGGATGGCAAAAGGCAGAGACACACACTGTGAGCATTGCGAATGTTGCTGATTGATTGATTTGATGCTTGTTCAGAGGTTCAGCTAATCCGTCACTTGGTTCTGTGGAAATTGCATTATTTCCCTAAAATCTAATCATTCTTTGGTCTGAGCAACCAATCAGAAACTGATCTTTGGGTAAAGAAGCTAATCAAACTAAGTGCAATCTATCAATATTTCGGTTCGAAGAAGAGCCTTCTGGATTCAAAACATTAACTTCATTTCTCTCATCACAGATGCTGCCAGACTAGCTGAGGATTTGCAGCATTTTCTTATTTATTACTATCAATATTTCTCTTTGATCAGTTGAACCACCTAAATCTCCACATTTAATGCCGTTTATTCAATATTACAAATAGCTATTTCATCAAAAACATAATTGAACACACGAGAGCAGAGTTGTCCAAATAACACAAATAAATAAAACTGTTACACTCAGCCAAATGTTCCATTACTGTAACAGAAAGAGTGTCGATGAATCACAGTGTCAGGGATCTGGTCGAGTTAATAAGCAGCAACTGCTCTCATTGGCAAACCGGTTGGTAACCAGGATCAGGTAGATCAGGTGAGGAGAGGGATGGAGTCAATAGTTTAGGGAATGCAGTTTGGAACTGAAAACTTCACAATATTTAATTGGAGAAAATTTCTGTTTATCTCATCACTGTGCGTCAGAAAGGCAGTCTGATAATTTGGCCGCTGTGGAGCGAGGGTGGTGTTGAGGTAGAGCTGGTATCATCAGTGTACATTCAAAAGCTAATGCCAAGTCTTCAGCTAATGCCAAGGGGCAGCGTGTAAATCAGAAATAGGAGAAAGTCAAGGATAGATCCATGGGGGACATGAGAGTACCTCTCAATTAGAAATGTTGATTCGAATCCTAATCCCCTTACCCAACTGACCTGGGAGATCTCCCACATGTAGAGATGCAAGAGGCAGACAAAGCACTTGCTTATGTCTGTTTTCTGTTGTCGTTTTTCATGGAACAGGTCATCAGCCTGTAGCTATCGATTGACGGGCTCCATTCTCCATCATGGTTGACTAGGAGTCTCCCCCACTCTTAACAACTGCCCTAGGAATGTTGCGAGGACTCACTGTTGGATTTACGGCCTTATAATGAATGCACTGTCCTTGGCCATCAAGTCTTGCACTGGGACTTGAATCTGGACCTTCTTGCTCAGAGGCTGGGACACTATCCATTCTGCCACAAGACCTCCCTCTCGCTAATTGAATATTATTCTCCTTTGTTAGGGCCCAGATCAGAAACTCCAAGGTATATAATGAAGTTAGACTAGACCCCAACTTTATTCAATTTTGGCATTAGTGTGAGCGTAAGGTGTTTCATTCCAGGTGTGATTCTATTGACCCAGTAGGAAGCTTTTATTAAAACAAACTTTATTTGACAACACAGTTAAAATATAACAAAAAGAATTAGAATAACTTTTACCAATTAAAATACTCAATCATAACAAAGTAGATTTCTTAACAGCTTGTTACCTCTATAGTTCCAATTTAAGCAATATCCCCATAGGCAAAATCCTTTAGAATCAATTAGCATCAGAAATGCTATATTTCCCACCTTTAATCCCCTTTGGACAGAGATCCAGACAGACATCTGTCTTCTGACTCCCATACAGCAGTCTCCAGAGAAAGATCTAACTTCAAACAGCAGAGCTTAAAAGGAAGAGACTTATATTCTGGCAGATCCCAGTCTCCAAATCCAGAGAGGGAGAGCGACAGACAGAGAGCTATTTCTTCTTTCTACAGTTCCAAATATCAACTGAACTGGGTTTCTCTCTTTAGCCTAACCCCACCCAGTCATATAACCTTACTTGCCAATGAACCTAATTAAGCCCCACTCTGAAAAACCCCAGGGGAAAATGCTAAAATAAAAATTCCAAATTAGTCCAGATTAAAACAAACATTCCAGCAATTAAGCTGGAATAATGCTGCTGCAGTAACAAAATGGGCTGCCGTGTGTAGACAAAACAGCACCGATAATAGAACTGACTGCTAAAACAAATCCTACACAAGAAACATGACACTAATACATTTCTTAAAGGCACAGTATTATTACACTTTGAATACTTGACAAACTGACATTGAAACTGCACTGCAAAGGCCATGAATAAAATGACTTAAAAGCACAATAATTTCTCTTGGCAGATGAGATAAATAAAAAAACCCAAACATCTATTACATCAATATTCCCTGACACACATTACATTCATTAGCTTTCTGTTACTCTAACTCTTTTGCCTGGTGAAGAGGGAACTCTATCTAAATTCACTTTAGGTCGCTCTGGGAATCCTTTATTTTGAGAAATTTGCAAGTACCTCTTTCCTCATATTAATAAGTTTGTGCAGGAGCTTGATGAAGATGCCCCTTTCTCACATGATCCTGAGTATATGGTTGTGAAATAACTACAGTAACTTTTCCTGTCTGACGATGCTATTGGTAATAAAGTGCTCTGTCTAGTTGGTATGGAGATAACGCTCACTGCAATAACATCGTCTTCAGATAAGTAGATAACTAGGGATGGCAGAGAGTAAAGCGGTGCAACAACAGATAAGGAAATGGAACCTTTAGCTTTCAATCTTTGTGTCAATGAACATACTTTAAGGTTTGGATCAGTAACTTGCTACCCAGTTCACTCTCGCTCTTCAAATGCAGCCAAGCTGATGTGAAAAACCAAAGTTTGGTGATGCTACATAGAGAAGGGTGGCAAAAAATAACAGCAAGGGCTATTAAGATAAGTAAAGGAATATCGTATTATTACACTTTGAATACTTGACAAACTGACATTGAAACTGCACTGCAAAGGCCATGAATAAAATGACTTAAAAGCACAATAATTTCGCTTGGCAGATGAGATAAATAAAAAAAACCAAACATCTATTACATCAACAATCCCTGGCACACATTACATTCATTAGCTTTTACTCTAACTCTTTTGCCTGGTGAAGAGGGAACTCTATCTAAATTCACTTTAGGTCGCTCTGGGAATTCTTTATTTTGAGACATTTGCAAGTACCTCTTTCCTAATATTAATAAGTTTGTGCAGGAGCTTGATGAAGATGCCCCTTTCTCACATGATCCTGGGTATATGGTTGTGAAATAACGACAGTAACTAATACTAATTCCGACATGCAGGAGAGGCCATTCGGCCCATCAAATCTGCAACGACAACAATCCCACCCAGGCGCTAGCCCCGAAACTCCACATGGCCAATCAACCTAACTAGCACATCTTTGGACTGTGGGAGGAAACCAGAGCACCCGGAGGAAACCCACACAGACACAATGAGAAAGTGCAAACTCCATACAAACAGTGACCAAAGCCAGGAATCGAACCCAGGTCCCTGGAGTTGTGAGGCAGCAGTGTTAACCACTGTGCCACCATGCCACCCCTGTTGTTGTCGCAAGATCATATTGTTCCCAAAAACTGTTCCGAAAGCACTGGAGAAACTGTGGAACTCAACCTGTTCTGCTGCCCTCAATCTAAGTGAAAACTAAATTCTCCGATGGTACCTACACCATGGGAACTGCAATTATTGTCAATTACACAGGTGCACAGCTTCAAGGTGAGAGGGAGAAAATTTAGGGGCGATGGGTAGGGAAAGCTTTTCACACAGAGAGTGGTGGGTGCCTGGAACGCGCTGCCAGAAGAGATAGTGGAAGCAGGCACATCAGCAACATTTAAGAGGCAGCTGGATGGGTACATGAATAGGGAGGGAATAGAGGGATATGGACTATATGGCAGAAGGTTTTTTTAGTTTAGTTAGGGCATCATGATAGGCACGGGCTTGGAGGGCTGAAGGGCCTGTTCCTGTGCTGTACATTTCTTTGTTCTTTGTTCTTTGCAGCAGTTCAAGAAGGCAGCTCACCACCACCTTCTCAAGGGCAATCATGGGCAATGAAAGCTGGCCTAGCCAGCGACACCCACACTCCAAAAACGAATTTTAAAAAGCACCCATTACACTACCATACCCTTACACTACCATACCCATTACACTACCATACCCATTACACTACTGTGGTAAACCACTGTTAGCTTATTACCTGTATATGTGACATGCCTGGACACATCCCTGCCGGCCCTACCCGAGACTCCTCCCCCCCTGGTCCAGGTATAAAGGTGACTGCTCCCCACCCCCCTGCCTTGGTCTGGACCAGTTCATCGGCATGGGTGTGCTCCAAGTCTTTTGCTAATAAAAGCCTATTTGTTCTTGCATACAAACTAGTCTTTGCTCGATTGATGGTGCATCAACTACCATACCCACTACACTACCATACCCATATTTCTTAGGTCTCTGATGAAGGGTCATCTAGTCTTGAAACGTTGGCTCTGTTCTCCCCCCACAGACGCTGTCAGACCTGTTGAGATCTTCCAGCATTTTCTGTTTTTGTTTCAGATTCCAGCATCTGCAGTATTTTGCTTTTTGCTTCGTTCTCTGCTTGTTGACCTTGCAATGAGAAAGCATATAATTCAGAGACTTCCCCTGTGATGAAACATGTAATCAACTCAACTAAAGGGATAAAATGAACCTGTCAAGTCTCCTCTTAGATCAGTGGCAAATAGTTCTCCAGAAACTGGGTGCTGGGTTGAGAGCAATTTGTTGTTGAAGTTAATAAACTAAACGTCCTTCCCGCTCCTGGATGGATTCATTACCTTGAACCTAGCTCCAGACTTGACGCTTTAACAAATTACAGGCTCTGCTCCAGATTGTCTATCTGCTCCAGGCTGTACCTCACTACTGTGTGAATTGTAAATCAGGATATACTTCTGTTTTACTTTCCATAATGTCAGATTGGAAGCAACTATCCGTATAGAATCCATGTCATAAATACTACTCGTTCGTTCCGAGTTATCCAGCACTTACTGTGGAAAAATCACCGCTTCCTTTCTATTTGTAAGCTTTCTATGACTGATGGGAACAGCAGAAGATTAAATGCATCATTAATCCAAATTTACAATTGTTGTTTGAAATTTACCAGTGTTTTAGTTTGAGGAGGCAATCTGTCACTCCCTAATGGAGCCAGCCCTCTGTTACAGGGGATGCTCGGATTGTTTGGTAGGATTTGAATTACGCTCGATCCAGTGCAACAAAAGTCTGTGCAAAATAGGATGCCAAAGTTAAGTGTTATCCCCTGGTGCATGTCAATTAGGCACCTCATTTCCCAGAGGCTGGTTCTCTCAGTCCTCTTTACAAGGTCCGTGTGCAGAGAAATCCCTGGTGAAAGGAGAGCTAGCAGTCAGCATGGTACAGATAGACTGGACAGGGGTGGTACGGTGGCACAGTGGTTAGCACTGCTGCCTCATAATGCCACGGACCCAGGTTCAATTCTGGCCTTGGATTTGGTTTGATTTATTATTGTCACATGTATTAACATAGTGAAAACTATTGTTTCTTGCGCACTATACAGACAAAGCATACCCTTCATAGAGAAGGAAACGAGAGAGTGCAGAATGTGGTGTTACGGTCATAGCTAGGGTGTAGAGAAAGATCAACTTAATACAAGGTAAGTCCATTCAAAAGTCTGACAGCAGCAGGGAAGAAGCTGTTCTTGAGTCGGATGGTACGTGACCTCAGACTTTTGTAGCTTTTTCCCGAAGGAAGAAAGTGGAAGAGGGAATGTCCGGGCTGAGTGGGGTCCTTAATTATGCTGGCTGCTTCACCGAGGCAGCAGGAAGTGTAGACAGAGTCAATGGATGGGAGGTTGATTTGCGTGATGGATTGGGCTACATTCACTGACTGTGTGGAGTTTGCACGTTCTCCCCATGTCTGTGTGGGTTTCCTCCGGGTGCTGTGCTTTCCTCCCACAGTCCAAAGATGTGCGGGTTAGGTTGATTGGCCATGATAAATTGCCCCTTGTTGTCAGGGGAATTGGGAGGGTAGATATGTGGGGTTGCAGGACTGGGACCTGGGTGGGGTTATTGTCAGTGCAGGCTTGATGAGCCAAATGGCCTCCTTCTACACTTTAGATTTGTATAATTTTATGACGAGATTCACTGTGTTGCTCTGTGTTCACCAGCTGGTTCAATACATGATTACTTGAGCTACAGGAAAGGATACAATTAATAAGGGGGTGTTAGCCCATGCCTCAATATTGTTTGAGATTTGTGTTCTCGATGGGCCTGTGAGCTGGAATATTGTGGCCATTTCTGGGAACCACACTTCAGGAAGAGGCGAGGGAAGGTTTCCTGGAACAGTGCTGGCGATGATGGGTTTCAATTATGCAGACAGACTTGGGGATGGTTCTCCGCAGGTCACGGAAGGTTAAGGGCGATTTGGTAGAGGTGTTCAAAACCATGAAGGCCTTCGATCGGGTAAATAAGGAGAAACTGTTGCAGTAGCAGCAGGGCCGATAACCAGAGGAAATGCAGACCCAAGGCCGATGGAAAAAGAACCAGAGTGGGGATGAGGAGAATTTTTCTACACAGTGAGTTCTGCTGATCTGGAATGTGCTGCATGAAAACACCAGTGGAAGCGGATCCAATAATAACTTCTGAAAGGAAATGAGATAAATAGTTGAAGGGGGAAAATTGCAGGGATTCAGGGTAAGAGCAGGGAGTGGGACTAATTGATTAACCCACAGAATGGATCCTTCTTTGCTGTAAGATTTTATCATCTCCAGGGCTGCTTTCTACATCATTCTAAGATGTTAGTCTATTTAGTCTGGTTGATAAGCTCCTGACCTCACTTTTTTATTAATTCTTGGGATGTAGGTATAGCCAGCATTTATGAATGGCACGGTGGCACAGTGGTTAGCACTGCTGCCTCACAGTGCCAGGGACCAGGGTTCAATTCCCTGCTTAGGTCACCGTCTGTGTGGAGTCTGCACGTTCTCCCCGTGCCTGCATTGGTTTCCTCCGGGTGCTCTGGTTTCCTCCGGGTGCTCCGGTTTCCTCCGGATGCTCTGGTTTCCTCCCACATTCTGAAAGACATGCTGGTTCGGTGCATCGGCCATGTTAAATTCTCATTCAGTGTACCCGATCAGGCGCCAGAGTGTGGCGACTTGGGGAATTTCACAGTAACTTCATTGCAGCCTACTCATGACACTAATACTAATACTAATACATGACACTAATACTTAAGCCTACTCATGACACGAATACTTAAACTTATTGCCCATCACTAATTGCCCTTGAGAAGGTAGTGGGGAACTGCCTTCTTGAATCGCTGCAGTCCATGTGCTGTAGGTGGTGTAGGTTGCTTTCTGACTCTCCTCTTGTCTCTCCCTACAGCTGAGCCAACTATAGTGCTGTGGACTTCACTCTGACTGCACTCAGCAGAGAAACTGTCATTCTCACCAGCACTTAGAACTAAACACTGCTTCACTATAGCAACAAAGGATGATGGGTTGATCTTTAAGATGGAAAGCTAATGGAATATGGTCTAGTCATGGACTTCTGATCTCAAAAACAGATAGTTGGGTGCTCTCCAGGGGGTAGTTTTTATTCATCCCTTTCCAATTTGTTTCCTAGAATACTTACAATCTTGATCCTCATTAAATTAGCTCCCAGAGGCAGATGTGCAGTTAAAAGTATTGTTTCATGCAATTAAAATAATGTTATAGGCTTTTCTGAGCCAGAGCTTTTGGAGAAATCTGGTTTAATGATTCTGCTCAGGCAAGAAGTTTCAAACGTATCTGAGGATTAGTGATACAAACAAGAGTCTCCTTTTCACAGCAGTTAGATCCTATCTTTCACTGAGGACATGTCACTTGTGTGGGAGGCAAAAAACTAGCAACCAGAAATACAATAGTCACTAACATATCCAATTGAGAATTCAGGAGAAACATTAGCCAGAGAGCGGTGAAAATGTGGAATTCAGTATCGCAAGATCTGGGTGAATTTTTTTTTAAAGGAAAACAGATAAGGGCAAAGGAGAAAGAATTAGCTGAGAGGGTAAGGTGGGCAAAGGCTCAGAACCAAATAGCCTTCACAGACCCAATACCCTGACAGCCTCCTTCTCTGTTGTATTATGAATCTAAGTAAGGTAAAGTCGTCATAGTCTCAGATGACCATAGGCTGTGACTGGTGCTGATTTAACCTGAGGATCATCACACCTCAGACAAGGGGCAAGTTTGAGGAGGTCATGAACAACCTCAGACGGTATGGGAATTGAACCCATGCTGTTGATGTCATTCTGCATTACTAACCAGCTGTCCAGCCAACTGAGCTAAACTGATTTTAATAATACAGCACAGAAGGAGGCCATTCAGCCATCCTGCCAGTGTCAACACTATGAAAGAGCTATCAATTTAGTCCCATTTCCCTGCTCTTTCCCCAGAGTTCTGAACATTTCTCCTTTTTGAGAATGTTTTGCGATTGGTCTCTCCAACAAGATCACACATTCACAAATGGTAGGAATTGCTTGGGTTCTTTATTGAAGAACAACAAATTATATACATAGAAACATAGAAACTAGAAGCAGGAGGAGGCCATTCGGCCCTTCGAGCCTGCTCCACCATTCATTTTGATCATTGCTGATCATCAAATTTAATATCTTGATCCCCCCCTTCCCCCCATATCCCTTAATCCCTTTATCCCCAAGAGCTATATCTAAATTCTTCTTGAAATCAGACAACGTTTTGGCCTCAACTACATTCTGTGGGAGTGAATTCCACACATTCACCACCCTCTGGGTGAAGAAATTTCTCCTCACCTCAGTTCTAAAAGGTTTACCCCTTATCCTCAAACTATGACCCCTAGTTCTGGACTCCCCCACCATTGGGAACATTCTTTCTGAATCTACCCTGTCTAATCCTGTTAGAATTTTATAAGTTTCTATGAAATCCCCTCTCAGTCTTCTGAACTTCAGTGAATATATCCTAACCAACTTGGTCTCTCATCATATAACAGACCTGCCATCCCAGGGATCAGCCTGGTAAACCTTCGCTCTACTCCATCTATAGCAAGGAAATCCTTCCTCAGATAAGGACACCAAAACTGTGCACAATACTCCAGGTGTGGCCTCACCAACACCCTGTACAACTGCAGCAAAACATCCCTATCCCTATACTCAAATCCTCTTGCTATGAAGACAAATGTACCATTTGCCTTCATTGCTGCCTGCTGTGCCTGCGCTCTTATTTTCAGTGACTGATGTACGAGGACTCCAAGCTCTCATTGAGTATCCACCTCTCTCAATTTACACCCATTCAAGTAATAATCTGTCTTCCAACTATTGCTACCAAAGTGGATAACCTCACGTTTATCCACATTATACTGCATCTGCCATGCACATGCCCACACACTCGGCCTGTCTAAATCACGCTGAAGCCTCTCTGCATCATCCTCACAGCTCACCCTCCCACCCAACTTTGTAACATCTGCAAATTTGGAGATAATACATTTAGTTCCCTCTTCCAAATCAATAATTTTAATGTAAACAGTTGGGGTCCCAGCACAGATCCCTGCAGAAAACCCCACTAGTCACTGACTGCCAATCAGAAAAAGACCCATTTATGCCAACTCTTTGCTTCCTATCTGCTAACCATTTCTATCCATCTCTAGACATTACCTGCAATCCCATGTGCTTTGACTTTACATTGTAGTCTGCATGTGAGACCTTGTCGAAAGCCTTCTGAAAATCTAAATAAACCACATCCTCTGTTTCTCCTTGGTCAACTCTACTAATTACATCCTCAAAGAATTCCAATAGATACGACAAGCATGATTTCCATTTTGTAAATCCATGCTGACTTTGTCTGATCATACCACTGCCTTCCAAATGCTGAGTTATGAAATCCTTGATAATAGACTCTTGTAACTTCCCCAGTACCGATATTAGGCTCACTGGTCTAAAGTTCCCTGTTTTCTTTCTACCTCCCTTTTTGAATTGCGGGCTAACATTAGCTACCCTCCAATCTGTAGGAACTATTCCAGAGAGTCTAAAGAATTTTGGAAAATAACCACTAGTGGATCTACTATTTCCAGGGCCACTTCCTTAAGTACTCTGTGGTGAGGATTATCAGGACCTGGAGATTTATCCACCTTCAATCCCATCAATTTCACCTAAACCATTTCTCTACTAATGCTGATTTCCCTCAGCTCCTCACTAAAACATGCTTCTCTCAAGCTGCCAAAGGTAATAGTAGAGGCGGGTACAATTTTGTCTTTTAAAAAGCATTTAGATAGTTACATGGTTACGATGGGTATAGAGGGATATGGGCCAAATGCGGGCAATTTGAATAGGCGGCACGGTAGCACAGTGGTTAGCGCTGCTGCTTCACAGCTCCAGGGTCCTGGGTTCGATTCCTGGCATGGGTCACTGTCTGTGTGGAGTTTGCACATTCTCCTCGTGTCTGCGTGGGTTTCCTCCGGGTGCTCCGGTTTCCTCCCACACTCCAAAGATGTGCGGGTTAGGTTGATTGGCCAGGTTAAAAATTGCCCCTTAGAGTCCTGAGATGTGTAGGTTAGAGGGATTAGCGGGTAAATATGTGGGGGTAGGGCCTGGGTGGGATTGTGGTCGGTGCAGACTCGATGGGCCGAATGGCATCCTACACTGTAGGGTTTCTATGATTCTAATTGGGATTAGCTTGGGGGTTTTAAAAAAAAAGGACGGCATGGACAAGTTGGGCCGAAGGGCCTGTTTCCATGCTGTAAACCTCTATGGCTTCTGGCACATTATTCATGTCTTCCTTTGTGAAGACTGAAGCAAAATACAAATTTAATTCCTCAGCCGTTTCTTTATTCCCGTTATGAATTCTCCCGTTTCTAACTGCAAGGAACGCACATTCGTTTTTGTCAACCTTTTTCTCTTTACATTTCTCTGGAAATTTTTACAGTCAATTTTTATATTCCCCGCTAGGTTACTTTCATACTCTACTTTTCCCTTCTCAATCAATCGCTTAGTCCTCCTTTGCTGAATTATAAACTGCTCCCAATCCTCAGGCCTATTGCTTTTTCTTGCCAATTTGTATGCTTCTTCCTTGAATCTGATACTATCTCTAATTTATCTTGTAAGCCATGGTTTGGGCAGTGAATGTCATTATTAATGTACAAGTCTAATGAGTTCAGAGAATGATTTGATTTGATTTAATTTGATTTGATTTATTATTGTCATATATATTAGTAACAGTGAAAAGTATTGTTTCTTGTGCACGATATAGACAAAGCATACTGTTCACAGAGAAGGAAAGGAGAGAGTGCAGAATGTAGTGTTACAGTCATAGCTGGGGTGTCGAGAAAGATCAACTTAATGCAAGGTAAATCCATTCAAAAGTCTGACAGCAGCACGGAAGAAGCTGTTCTTGAGTTGGTTGGTACGAGACCTCAGACTTTTGTATCTTTTTCTTGACGTAAGAAGGTGGAAGAGAGAATGTCCGGGATATGTGGGGTCCTTGATTATGCTGGTTGCTTTTCCAAGGCAGTGGGAATGGATGGGAGGTTGGTTTGAGTGATGGACTGGGGTTCGTTCACGAACTTTTGTAGTTTCTTGTGGTCTTGGACAGAGCAGGAGCCATACCAAGCTGTGATACAACCAGAAAGAATGCTTCCTATGGTGCATCTGTAAAAGTCGATGAGAGTCATAGCTGACATGCTAAATTTCCTTAGTCTTCTGAGAAAGTAGAGTGTTGGCGGGCTTTCTTAACTATAATGTCAGCATGGAGGGATCAGGACAGGTTGTTGGTGATCTGGACACCTAGAAACATGAAGCTCTCGACCATTTCCACTTCATCCCCATTGATCTAGACAGGGGCATGTTCTCCTTTACGCTTCCTGAAGTTGACAACTATCTCCTTCATTTTGTTGACATTGAGGGAGAGATTATTGTTGCCGCACCAGTTCACCATCTCTATCTCTTTCCTGTCCTCTGTCTTGTCATTGTTTGAGATCCGATCCACTATAGTGGTGTCATCAGCAAACTTGAAAACTTGTAAAACTTTGGAAGTAATTTCTTCCTCAGTCAAGGTTTTCCACCATGTGTGGTTGACAGGGCTCTCAACCACATCCAACCCATCCCCCGGGTCACTGCTCTCACCCCCTCCCCTTCCTCCTAGAACCAGGATAGGGTTCCACTTATCCTCACTTCTTACCACACCAGCCTCCACATTCAAAGGATCCTCCTCCGCCATTTCTGCCAACTCCAGCAAGATGCCACCACTCAACACACCTTCCCCTCCCTCCCCCCATCAGCACTCCACAGGGACTGTTCTCTCCAGGACACCCAGGTCCACTCCTTCATCACACCCAACACCTCACCCCCTACTCACAACACCTTCCCATGCAATTGTAGAAGGTGCAACACCTGCCCCTTTACCTCCTCCCTGCTCACTGTCCCAGATCCTAAACACCCCTTTCAGGTGAAGCAATGCTTCACATGCACCTCCTTCAATCTGGTCTATTGCATTCGCTGCTCCCAATGCGGTCCACTGTACATCGGAAAGACCAAGCACAGATTGGGTGACCACTTTGCTGAACACCTTCGGTCCATCTGCAAGCAGCATCCAGACCTTCCTGTCGCTTGCCACTCCAACACACCATCTTGCTCTCCTGTCCATGTGTCCACCCTTGGCCTTTTGCAATGTTCTCCTGAACCCCAATGCAAACTGGAGGAAGAGCACCTCATCTTCCGATTGGGCACTTTACAGCCTTCTGGACTGAACATCGAGTTCAACAACTTCAGGGCCTGAACTCTCCGCTCCAACTTCACCCCATTTCCATTTATTTTATTTCATTTCGTTTCATCTCATTCATGGACATTATCATCTTTTCCACTTTTAATTTTCCACTTCTCAATTCTTCTTCTTACTTCCTTCCCCCCCCCTCCCCCCCCCGCTCCCCTGGCCCCTCCTGTACAGCTGCCACATTCCTCAGGCAGTCCTTTACCAATTTGTACCTCTGTTCTGTCATTCACACGTTCTGTTCACCTAATGGACACTTTTAGCACCTTCTCAGGCTTCTGTATCCTCATTTACATTCCCTTTGTCCCATTCCACTGCCACCAAACCCCCCCCCCCCCCCCCCCCCCCCCCACCCCCCGTCCTCATAGTATAAATTTCTGCGGATTCTCTTTACTCTCAGCTCTGACGAAGGGTCATCTGGACTCAAAACGTTGGCTCTATTCTCTCCCCACAGATGCTGTCAGACCTGCTGAGATTTTCCAGCATTTTCTATTTTTGTTTCAGATTCCAGCATCCACAGTATTCTTAGAGTTTGGAGATGGGTTTTGTGGGAATAATAGTGTTGAAGGCTGAGCTGTCTTCAATAAAAAGGAGTCTGACATAGGTGCCTTTGTTATCTCTGTGTTCTAGTGTTGAGTGCAGGGCCAGGGAGATAGCGTCTGCTGTGGACCTGTTGCCTCGATAGGTGAACTGTCGTGGATCCAGGCAGTCCGGGAGGACGGAATTGATTTGTGCCATGACTAACCTTTCGAAGCACTTCATAATGATGGATGTCAGAGCCACTGGACGATAATCATTAAGGCACGCTGCTTGGATTTTCTTTGGTACAGGGAAGAGATGAAGAGATTTGATACGAGTTATGAGTCTTCAGAACCTGCTGGTCAAACTTTGCCATTTGTCTGTCACACTCAGCACCTTTCCCTCAGTATCCCTGTTATTTTTAATAGGATTTTCCGATAAATTGCACGTCAGTTGCAGTGAAACTCACCATGGAAAGTATCTATCTACTGCAGGATCCAAATACGAAACATTACCTGTTAATTTTACCCCTTCAAAGATGCTGCCTGGATTACTGTGGGTGGAATTTAATGCTCCCCTCTGGGGTAGGTTTGGAATTCCCCAAATAAGCCTGGGATGGGAAGGTTAATGGATGACCTTCCTGCCCCATCACCAAATGGTCAATTAAGACCTATTGAAGAGCCTGACCCGGGCATCCACTAGTATTTTGCCAGCAGTGGGTGGGGCGGTTGCCAAATGGGAAACCCAAAATGCAAAACCGTGTGGAGTTAACTTACAGGATTCCAGGTGAATTTCTCATTTACTGTCACTCAGTGCCCGAATGAGTGATGCAACAATGGGGAGGAGGGTGCCCACAGAGAGCCAATTCTTGCTCTTGCTGCCAATTCCACTTCCTTGCCCCTCTCCCATGCCCCCTACCCCATGACCCTCATCCCATGCTCACTCACCTGTGGCCTGACCTTGGCAATCCTGGGCATCTATGGGGCACATTATCAACAGTGGACAGTAGCTGATCTCTGATTGGAAGGCAGCTCTTGAGTGGCATTTTAAATTTGGAGGTCCTTGATCCTGGGGAGGACCCGCTGCTGCTGGCCATTTAAGTGCCTGATTTGCACCTAATATTGTGCCCTTTCCCCAGAGAAGGCGATGCCGGCTCTCCCAGGCATTCCCCATCTGCTCCACGTGTATTTCCAGCACTTTCCATTTCAAATTTGACGTTTCCAAAAGTTGCATTTTTTCTTTGTATTTTAACGGCTAATTTCAGGTTTCAATTCAGCTGAAATTCCGTCTTCAAACTAGATTTTAATGGATATAATCTCGGGATCCTCTCCATCACCAAAACTTCCCGAACATTCCCTCTGCTTCAGCTGATCCGCTGCTGAAACCATCACTAAAACTCTCACCTCTGTCACCCAGGGCCGGCACGGTGGAATCATTGCCTCCCACTACCTGATTAACACCTCCAGCAATGGCTTTTCATCCTATAAATTCTTGGCTTCATCCTCTTTATTAACCATGTGCTTGTTCCTTGGTTACACCACGTAAAGCCATTAGGGCAACTTCCACACATACATTGATGACCTGGCACTCGAGAACTCCAGCACCTCTTTCCTCTCCTGCTTGTCTAACCTCCAGTCTTGGGTGGCCCTTTTCCAGGTTTTGTTTGCTCTGTTGCAAAAGCCAATATTGTCAGATGCTGGATATCCAGTGTGATGAGTGGGGAGCTCTGGCACAGACCCCCCAAGGGTCTCTGTTACTGAAGACTCAGACTGAGGGGAAGGATATGTGTTGGACACTGGAAGTTTCACCCTTCTGTGGCAGTGGGAGTCGGCTGGAGAGTAATTTGGGGCTTGTTTTTGTTGTGCTGGACATCAGCCAAAAATGCAGTGAACAGTGAAAGGAGTATCCCAATTGTCTTAATTAATTAATGCATATTAATTAGTCTATTAGTTGCCTGTTAAATAATGGCCGTGATTTTCCAGTTGCGTTGTGCCTGGCACGGATTGCGCTCATCTGAGAAAATTGCGTGTGGGCCTAATGATGGGTTTTGCACCTGGCATCAAATAATTTATGATCTTCCCGGTCCCTTTCTGCTGATTAGCATGAGATTGACTGGATTTCAATCTCATTAGCGAGTTTGGCACACGATCATCCCTACTCCCAAAGTATTCCCCCCTCCAGCCCATCCCCACCACCACCCATTAAAGCACTTAACCATGACAAGGTGGCAAGTTCTTCACTGAACTCTTAACAGCTATCTAGTCCCAATTTAAGCAATATCCTCAAAGACAATAATCCTACCTCAGAACCAATTAACACCAAAAACAGACATGCTCAAACGGATTGTAGATTTCCAGCCTTTTAATGCCTCTGAACAGATATAGAAAGACACTTGCCTTCTGATTCCCATACAATAGTCTCCAGAGAAAGATCTAACTTCAAAAAGCAAAACTTCAGAGAAAGAGACTTATTTTCTGGTAGATCTCAGTCTCCAAATCCAGAAAGGAAAAAAGACAGACAGAGAGCTATTTCTTCTCTCCAAAGATCACACACATCAACTCAACTGGGTTTGTCTCTGTGAGCCTAGCCCCATCCAGTCACATAACTTTTCCTGTCAAACCCGAATCGAGCTCCACTCTAAAAAACCCTAGGGTAAAACACTAAAATAACAACCCTGCATTAGTCCAGATTCAAACAAACATTTTAGCAATTAAGATCAATTATGCTGTTGCAGTAACAACAGGGGCTGCTGAGTACAGATAAAGTGGCACCGTTAATAAAACAAACTGCTAATACAAATCCTACACAAGAAACATGACACAAATACATTTCTTAAAGGCTCAGTATTGTCACATGTTAAAAGGATAATATGGCTACACAGGAGTTGACATCTGAACTCTGCATGCTCTATTCTATTTCTTAGAATCCCTACAATGCAGAAGGAGGCTATTCAGCCCATTGAGTCTGCACCAACCACAATCCCACCTAGGCCCTATTCTCGTAACTCCATGTATTCACCCTACTAATCCCCTAACCTACACACCTTGGGACATTAAGGAGCAATTCAGCATGGCCAATCCACCTAACCAGCACATCTTTAGGAGTGTGGGAGGAAACCGGAGCACCTGGAAGAAACCTATGCAGATACGGGGGGAACATGCAAACACCACAAAGACAGTGACCTGAGGCCGTAATTGAACCCGGGTCCCTGGTGCTGTGAGGCAGCAGTGCCATTGTGCTGCCCAATTAGATGAGAAACAGTAAGTGTGGAAAGTAACTGAATGTTTTTTAAATTTTCTGCACCAGCAGCCAAATGTTAATGTATTTTAGATAGAAACAGAACAGAAGATGAAATAACATTTTTACATTATCCTCCGCGAGGTAATTTTCTGAGCTTGCACTTCTGATGAGGAGATTTGCTCAGTTGGAAAACATATTAATGAGGACACATGTGAAAGATATATCTTCAAATGCTTATTGTTCAGGGAACTGTGTCTCGTGCTGATCCCAACAGATGATAAGCAGCAAAAACAATCCTTCATTTGAAACGCTATCAAATCCACTAACATGATTTCATTTCCTTGTGCATTCACCACAGTTTTATCTCCAGTCTGTCTGCTTCTAGGTGGGCTGCAAGCAAGGTAAAGAGCAACACTCACCCTTTATGATTGGCAGGGGCATGAACGCAATACAGGAATGAGATAGAGAATCTGGTGAACTGGAGCCGCGACAATAATCTCTTCATCAAAGTCAACAAAACGAAGGAGATAGTCATCGACTTCAGAAAGTGTAGTGGAGAACATGCCCCTGTCTACATCAACAGTGATGAATTGGAAATTGTTGAGAGCTTCAAGTTTATAGGTGACCAGATCACCAGTCATGGCACAAATCAATTCTAGCCTCCTGGATTAGAACATAGAAAAACTACAGCACAAACAGGCCCTTCGGCCCACAAGTTGCGCCAAACATGTCCCTACCTATTAGGCTTACCTTCTATCTTACTAACTTCCATGAACTTATCCAAAAGTCTCTTAAAAGACCCTATCGAATCCGCCTCCACCACCACTACCGGCAGCTGATTCCACGCACCCACCACCCTCTGAGTGAAAAACTTACCCCGAACATCTCCTCTGTACCTCCTCCCCAGCACCCTAAACCTGTGATCTCTTGTGGCAACCATTTCAGCCCTGGGTAAAAGCCTCTGAGAATCTACTCTATCAATACCTCTCAACATCTTATACACCTCTATCAGGTCACCTCTCATCCTTCGCCTCTCCAAGGAGAAAAGACCTAGCTCTCTCAACCTATCCTCATAAGGCATGCCACCTAATCCAGGCAACATCCTTGTAAATCTCCTCTGCACCCTTTCTATGGCTTCCTTTCTGTAATGAGGCGACCAGAACTGGGCGCAGAACTCCAGGTGGTGTCTGACCAGGGTCCTATACAGCTGCAGCATTATCTCCCGATTTCTAAACTCAATTCCTCGATTGATGAAGGCCAGTATTCCATACGCCTTCTTAACCACAGCCTCTACCTGCGACGCTGCTTTGAGCGTCCTATGAACCCGGACCCCAAGATCCTTCTGATCATCCATACTGCCAAGCGTCTTACCCTTAATATTATATTCTTTCATCCTATTTGACCTGCCAAAATGAACCACCACACACTTATCTGGGTTGAAGTCCATCTGCCACTTCTCCACCCAGTCTTGCATCTTATCTATGTCTTGTTGCAACTGCTGACATCCCTCTACACCATCCACAACACCTCCAACCTTTGTGTCATCAGCAAACTTGTCAATCCATCCTTCCACTTCCTCATCCAGGTCATTTATAAAAATCACAAAGAGCAAGGGTCCCAGAACAGATCCCTGGGGCACTCCACTGGTGACCGACCTCCATGCTGAAAAAGACCCATCTACAACCACTCTTTGCCTTCTGTGGGCAAGCCAGTTCTGAATCCACAAAGCAATGTCCCCTTGTATCCCATGCCCCTTCACTTTCTCAATAAGCCTTGCATGGGGCACCTTGTCAAACGCCTTGCTGAAATCCATATAAACTACATCTACCGCCCTTCCCTCGTCTCCAACATGGGGCTATCCAAAGAAGATTGCTTACTGAACATGCTTTGACTCTAAAGACAGCAGTAGAAATCACTGAGTTGATGGAACTGGCTGCTCAAGAGGCTTCATAACTTGGTGCAGGAATGAAGTTGGGAATTGCCCATAAGAAGTCAAAGCAGCAACAAGCATGTAACAGATGTGCCAAAGTGGGTTATTCAGTGAGTGGATGCTGGAGCAATGATAGTCAATGCAAGAATTGTGGTAAAATCGATCACATTGCAAAAGCTTATTTTGCCAGGCCAACGTCTCCTGACAAGAATATTCAGAAGCAGAATCTGGACACATTCAAGAAGAAGAACAAATTGCACTCTACAAAAATAATTTACAATATGGAAGAAAAGAATTATGACTGTGAAGAAGAGAAATATGAGGAAGAGCTCCAACTGAATGTCTTATCCATAACAGCGTGATTGACATAGATTCTGGTAATTCCAAAGTTGACAGGCTATGAGGATGGAGGTTGATACTGCTGCTGTATGCTCAATTCCTGAGAGTACACGTCAATAAAAGCTGAAACATCTTCCTTTAAAACCAGCTGATGTGATTTTAAGGACATACGCAGAAGAGACTGTGCCATTAAAGGTTACATCTTGATCAAAGTAGGGTTGAGTGGACAAGCAGCGGAGTTACTTCTCCGTGTGGTCCACGGTAATTTTCCAGCTCTATTTGGGAGATCTTGGTTGGAGAAGATAAAGTTTAACTGGAGAGCTGTCAACAGATTGGCAACAGATCAAAACAGACCTGCAGCAAGCATCTTCTGGATAAATACAAGGGTGTATTCGAAGAAACACTTGGCTCAATGAAGGGAGTTCAAGTGAAGCTCAAGTTAAAGCATAATAATCAACCAAAAAATCTCAAAGCAGGAGTGTAACATACGCAATTCGTCTCACGGTTGAAGAAGAATTAGTAGGGCTTGTTAACACTGGGATGTTAGAGCCAGTTACAGTGGGTGACTGGGCTACCCCCATCGTGCCTGTCATGAAATCAGATGGTTTAATTCATATTTTTAGTGATTTTAAAACAACCATAAATCCAGAAAGTTAGATTGCAGGGGACTGGGGGTAGAGAACTGGGTTGAATTGAGGATGGGCCGACTGACAGAAAATGGAGGGTTGGGATAAATGGGTCTTTCTCTGGCTGGCCAAATGTAACTGGCGGGGTGCCGCAGGGGTCAGTCCTCGGACCTAAACTGTCTACAATCTTTATAAATGATCTACAAGCAGGGACAGAGTGTAACATAGCCAAATTGGCAGATGATACTAAAATAGGTGGGAAAGCAGGCAGTGAAGAGGATAGAAAGATTTTACATATGGATATAGATAGGCTAGGGGAATGGGCCAAAATTTGGCCGATGGAGTTTAATGTCGGTAAGTGTAAAGTTGTCCATTTCAGTTTATAAGTTGTCCATTTACAGAGATATACATTATAAACATGTATTTACAGAGATACACGTTATTAACATGCATATTTACAGTTTTGGTCTGTTCCTATTTCTAGAACTTTTCCCACTCACTTATCCTATCTCTGTCTTTTGTAGCCTCATTATGTCCTCTTCATAACTTTGTTTCTATTTATAGGAATTTAAGTGAATCCCCAGTTAATTCCCATCGCTTTTGTACAATTGAATACAATGAATATTCAATTAATGGTGTCAAGTAGATCATTAAAAATTCTTCCACTGTAAGTTAAACAGGAACAGACTTAAATAAAGCTGGTGGGGATTGTGGTGTAGGGGTTGGGGGGCGGGGCGGGGTGTGTGGGGCATGTTGTAGGGGGGAGGAATGGGGTGGTGGAGTGATGTGTTGGTGGGGTTGGGGTGGAGTGTGTTCTGGTCTGCCTAAATGCATATGGAGCTTTGCAAGTTTAAGACAGGGCATTAATCAGAGGTCCAAAATGGCAGGTCAGATATCAACCCAGTGTTACACATTGACTAACATCAAAATCTGCCACTCTGTACTGGTGCTGGTGCCTGTATGGGAAGCACACACTATCGCTCACCTCATGTTTATAATGTATATCTCTGTAAATGGACAACTTATGAACTGAAATGGACAACTTTACACTTACCGACATTAAACTCCATTGGCCAAATTTTGGCCCATTCCCCTAACCTATCTATATCCATATGTAAAATCTTTCTATCCTGTAGGCATGGAAATTGGTGGAAACAGAGCAGGTCATTTTATTTATTTATTTTATGCAACAAGCACTGAAACCAGTGAAACTATGGAGCTAAAATTTTACAGCTTCAAGTAACAGTTTTCCCAAATTGGAAGTTCAAGCTAAGAGGCCTCTCCCTGTTCCCTGCATTCATTTGGCTTCATTCCTCAGACTTTCCTTCTCTCTCTGCCCACCTTCTGCAACAATTACCTGTTCCTCCCCGCTCTTAACCCTTTTCCCCTTTTTTGTACAGTTCCACTCCTCCACTCTCTGGGTCCAAACAGACCTGTACCCCAGCTCTCTCTCCTTTTCAATAAACTTCAGGTCAGGAACCATCCACAGCCTGTCAGCATGAGCTGAACTATAGCCTCAGCCAGCACTTACTCCAACCCGGGGAACATGAGGGAGAGAAACAGAAGAGAACTGAAAGCAAAGTGCAGGAGAACGAGTGAATGAATGAAAGGGGGAGAGAGAAAAATACCAAAAGCACAAGGAAAGAGAACAGAAGCAGGAAGCAAAAGAAAGGGAAAGAAGAAACATGATGGGACAGGTCAACGAAAAAGCATTTAGCCAATTTCCCATGACCAATAACGTAAGGAATCTGCCGGTATTCTAATAATTATATTTAAATTGCAGGTGAATGATGTGTAGTTGTCAATTATTGAGCATTTTGGGTGCTGTCCAAAGAATGATGTATTCGTCATAAAAGTTGGCAGTAGGATTTCCATGTTAATGTGCGACCTTTCACCCCCATTCTGCTAGATTTGCAACGGCTGCTCAATGTGAAAATCTTCTATTTAATAAAGCTGCTCTGATTCCTCTCTGTCTATGTCAAGGGTGGTGACATTTTGGCCTAACGTTCATCCTCAAAATCCCAGTACTGCAGAATGCTGTTTCTTTTTTTCCAATTTACCTTTGCTCCCTAAACCGCACAAATTCGCTGCCTCCCTCTCATTATGAAGTTTAACAACACCAGGTTAAAGTCCAACAGGTTTATTTGGTAGCAAAAGCCACACAAGCTTTCGGAGCTGCAAGCCCCTTCTTCAGGTGAGTGGGAATTCTGTTCACAAACAGAGCATATAAAGACACAACCTCAATTTACATGAATAATGGTTGGAATGCGAATACTTACAACTAATCAAGTCTTTAAGAAACAAAACAATGTGAGTGGAGAGAGCATCAAGACAGGCTAAAAAGATGTGTACTGTCTCCAGACAAGACAGCCAGTGAAACTCTGTGGGGGTTACAAATAGTGTGCCATGAACCCAATATCCCGGTTGAGGCCGTCCTCGTGTGTGCGGAACTTGGCTATCAGTTTCTGCTCAGCGACTGTGCGCCGTCGTGTGTCGCGAAGGCCGCCTTGGAGAACGCTTACCCGAATATCAGAGGCCGAATGCCCGTGACCGCTGAAGTGCTCCCCAACAGGAAGAGAACAGTCTTGCCTGGTGATTGTCGAGCGGTGTTCATTCATCCGTTGTCGCAGCGTCTGCATAGTTTCCCCAATGTACCATGCCTCGGGACATCCTTTCTTACAGCGTATCAGGTAGACAACGTTGGCCGAGTTGCAAGAGTATGTACCGTGTACCTGGTGGATGGTGTTCTCACGTGAGATGATGGCATCTGTGTCGATGATCCGGCACGTCTTGCAGAGGTTGCTGTGGCAGGGTTGTGTGGTGTCGTGGTCACTGTTCTCCTGAAGGCTGGGTAGTTTGCTGCGGACAATGGTCTGTTTGAGGTTGTGCGGTTGTTTGAAGGCAAGAAGTGGGGGTGTGTCTTTATATGCTCTGTTTGTGAACAGAATTCCCACTCACCTGAAGAAGGGGCTTGCAGCTCCGAAAGCTTGTGTGGCTTTTGCTACCAAATAAACCTGTTGGACTTTAACCTGGTGTTGTTAAACTTCTTACTGTGTTTACCCCAGTCCAACGCCGGCATCTCCACATCATCCCTCTCATTAAGCAGGATGGAGAATGGGATCTCTCAGTGTCACAGCTGAGCTCACAGAATATGATGTTTGAGATGCCGGCGTTGGACTGGGGTAAACACAGTAAGAAGTTTAACAACACCAGGTTAAAGTCCAACAGGTTTATTTGGTAGCACAAGCCACTAGCTTTCGGAGCGCTGCCCCTTCGTCAGGTGAGTGGGAATTCTGTTCACAAACAGAGCATATAAAGACACAAACTCAATTTACAAAATAGTGATTGGAATGTGAGTCTTTACAGGTAATCAAGTCTTAAAGGTACAGACAATGTGAGTAGAATAGAGCAAACAAACTATCAATACTTTGCAGCGAATGGCATCATAAATATACAGTTAGTGTCTAACTGGAAAGGCAATATGTTTAGCTCTCTAATCGATTTGACTAATGGTTATTTAAATGAATCTATAACCTGTGGAGATGAAGCAGACCTTCCATGCATGTCCTTCGCTCTCTGCAAGATTGAGGATTGATGCAGGCAGTCACGAGGGAAATGTCCTAAACCAACCATTACAAATGGACACCATTAAATGTGATCCCTTCATCAAAGACTTGTATTTATTTGACTCGCCTGATGAAGAAGCAGCGCTCTGAAAACTCATGATTCGAAATAAACCTGTTGGATTTTAATCTCGAGTTGTGAGACTTCTTACTGTGCCCATCCCAGTCCAACGCTTGCATCTTCACCTCTTGCACTTATTTAACACCAGTCATGACATAAGGATGTTCAAAATACTTCATAGCCAATTAAAATATTCCCTGAAGTGTAGTCATGACAGGTGGGAAACACAGCAGCCAATTTACACATAGCAAGATCCCACAAACGATTGTGAGATATTGAGCCAAACAATCTGATTTGATGATATTGATTTCGGGAATTGGGCAGACAGTGGGGAGAATTTCTCTACTCTTACCTGTAATATTGCCATGCAGTTACTTTCAGCCACATGAGAGAGCACACTGAACATCAGACTAACATGTCTTAAGGAGATCAGTATCCCAGACAGTGCAGGATTTCATCAGTGTGGCAGAGGGAGTGCCAGACTGCACAATCCACTCAATCATGTGGAGTGGATCTGAATCCACAACTTTTTGACTCAGAGATCAGCGTGTATTCCTCAGAGCCACAGGTCAGTGTTTCTCACTGAGACACAGGTGAGTGTTTCACTCTGAGCCACAGATGAGTCTTTCTCACGGAACCAGTGGTGAGTGTTTCTCTCTGAGCCACAGATGAATGTTTCTCACTGAGACACAGGTGAGTGTTTCTCACTGAGCCACAGGTGAGTGTTTCAATCTGAGTCACAGATGAGTCTTTCTCACGGAACCAGTGGTGAGTGTTTCTCTCTGAGCCACAGATGAGTGTTTCTCACTGAGACACAGGTGAGTGTTTCTCACTGAGCCACAGGTGAGTGTTTCTCACTGAGCCACAGGTGAGTGTTTCTCACTGAGCCACAGGTGGGTGTTTCAATCTGAGTCACAGATGAGTCTTTCTCACTGAGCCACAGGTGAGTGTTTCTCACTGAGACACAGGTGAGTGTTTCACTCAGAGTCACAGGTGAATGTTTCACTCTGAGACACAGGTGAGTGTTTCTCTCTGAGACACAGGTGAGTGTTTCTCACTGAGTCACAGGTGAGTGTTTCAATCTGAGTCACAGATGAGTCTTTCTCACGAAACCAGTGGTGAGTGTTTCTCTCTGAGCCACAGATGAGTGTTTCTCACTGAGACACAGGTGAGTGTTTCTCTCTGAGACACAGGTGAGTGTTTCTCTCTGAGCCACAGGTGAGTGTTTCTCACTGAGCCACAGGTGAGTGTTTCTCACTGAGCCACAGGTGAGTTTTTCTCACTGAGCCACAGGAGAGTGTTTCTCACTGAGCCACAGTTGAGTGTTTCACTCAGAGACACAGGTGAGTGTTTCACTCTGAGTCACAGGTGAGTGTTTCTCACTAAGCCCCACTTGAGTGTTTCACTCTGAGCTACAGGTGTGTGTTTCACTCTGAGCCACAGGCGAGTGTTTCACTCTGAGTCACAGGTGAGTGTTTCTCTCTGAGCTACAGGTGAGTGTTTCTCACTGAGACACAGGTGAGTGTTTCTCACTGAGCCACAGTTGAGTGTTTCACTCAGAGTCACAGGTGAGTGTTTCACTCTGAGACACAGGTGAGCGTTTCTCACTGAGTCACAGGTGAGTGTTTCAATCTGAGTCACAGATGAGTCTTTCTCACGAAACCAGTGGTGAGTGTTTCTCTCTGAGCCACAGATGAGTGTTTCTCACTGAGACACAGGTGAGTGTTTCTCTCTGAGACACAGGTGAGTGTTTCTCTCTGAGCCACAGGTGAGTGTTTCTCACTGAGCCACAGGTGAGTGTTTCTCACTGAGCCACAGGTGAGTTTTTCTCACTGAGCCACAGGAGAGTGTTTCTCACTGAGCCACAGTTGAGTGTTTCACTCAGAGACACAGGTGAGTGTTTCACTCTGAGTCACAGGTGAGTGTTTCTCACTAAGCCCCACTTGAGTGTTTCACTCTGAGCTACAGGTGTGTGTTTCACTCTGAGCCACAGGCGAGTGTTTCACTCTGAGTCACAGGTGAGTGTTTCTCTCTGAGCTACAGGTGAGTGTTTCTCACTGAGACACAGGTGAGTGTTTCTCACTGAGCCACAGTTGAGTGTTTCACTCAGAGTCACAGGTGAGTGTTTCACTCTGAGACACAGGTGAGCGTTTCTCACTGAGACACAGGTGAGTGTTTCACTCTGAGTCACAGGTGAGTATTTCTCTCTGAGCCACAGGTGAGCGTTTCTCACTGAGACACAGGTGAGTGTTACTCACTGATCCCCAGGTGAGTGTTTCACTCTGAGACACAGGTGAGCGTTTCACACTGAGACACAGGTGAGTGTTTCTCACTGAGACACTGGTGAGTGTTTCTCACTGAGCCACAGGTGAGTGTTTCTCACTGAGCCACAGGTGAGTGTTTCACTCTGAAACACAGGTGAGTGTTTCTCACTGAGCCACAGGTGAGTGTTTCACTCTGAGACACAGGTGAGTGTTTCTCAGTGAGACAGAGGTGAGCGTTTTTCACTTGGACACAGGTGAGTATTTCTCTCTGAACCACAGGTGAGTGTTTCTCACTGAGACACAGGTGAGTGTTTCTCACTGAGACACAGGTGTGTGTTTCACTCTGAGTCACAGGTGAGTGTTTCTCTCTGAGCCACAGGTAAAAGTTTCTCACTTATCCACAGGGGAATGTTTCACTCTGAGCCAGAGGTGACTGTTTCTCACTGTGACACAGGTGAGTGTTTCTCACTGCGACACAGGTGTGTGTTTCTCACTCAGCCATAGGTGAATATTTCTCACTGAGTCACAGCTGAGTGTTTCTCACTGAGACACAGGTGCGTGTTTCACTCTGAGAAACAGGTGAATGTTTCTCACTGAGCCCCAGGTGAGTGTTTCTCTCTGAGTTACAGATGAATGTTTCATTCAGAGCCACAGGTGTGTGTTTCTCACTGAGCCACAGGCGAGTGTTTCACTCTGATTCGCCGGTGCGTGTTTCTCAGTGAGACACAGGTGAGTATTTCTCACTTGGACACAGGTGAGTGTTTCACTCTGAGCCACAGGTGAGTGTTTCACACTGAGACACAGCTGAGTGTCTCTCACTGAGACACAGCTGAGTGTTTTTCACTGTCATGATGTGGAGATGCCGGCGTTGGACTGGGGTAAACACAGTAAGAAGTTTAACAACACCAGGTTAAAGTCCAACAGGTTTATTTGGTAGCAAAAGCCACACAAGCTTTCGAAGCTCTAAGCCCCTTCTTCAGGTGGCTTTTGCTACCAAATAAACCTGTTGGACTTTAACCTGGTGTTGTTAAACTTCTTACTGTGTTTTTCACTGTGACATAGGTGAGTTTTTCTCTCTGAGCCACAGGTGAGTGTTTCACTCTGAGTCACCGGTGATTGCTGCGACCACACTGTGCAAATTGGAATGGGATGATCTGCAACCTCGGGGATTTTCATGGTAACCTTATTGCCGTCTTTATGTCAGCCTACTTGCGACACTCATAATTGAACCTAAAAAATTTAAATGTAACTAACCTCTGAGGTATTCATTATTACATGAGATTTTATAATTCATGGACCATCACTTCTTGAGAATGCAATCCCATCTACACATACTTGCAAGCTCAAAATAACTCAGTGAATGTTACTTTCTCTCAAACTGTTTATTACACTTTGCAGAAATGAATAGCCGCGCCAAAATGCAAATGTGAAATTTGTTTCCGACTGTTTTTGAATTTGTTTTTAGAATTACACTGAACTGAAAATTCCAAGTCTCATTATCTGTGAATGTTCGATGGACTTTGGCTCCACAAGGAGACAAGCAATTGGGCTGACAAGTGGCGAGTAACATTCGCGCCACACAAGTGCCAGGCAATGACTATCACCAACATGAGAGAATCTAACCATCTTCCCATGACATTGCCATTGCTCAACACTCCAGCATCAACTTCCTGCAGGGGGTTAACATTGACCAAAAACTGAACTAAAGTGAACTGGACCAGCCAAATAAATACCGCAGCTACAAGAGCAGGTCAGAGGCTGGGAATCTTGCGAGTAACTCACCTCCTGACACAATCTTCATGGCACAAGTCAAGAAGGAATGAAACAAGTTCCATCTGCCTGGATGAGTGCAGCTCCAACAACACTCAAGAACACTCCTCCAAGCTCATCCAAGAAAAAGCAGGCTGCTTGATTGGCACTCAATCCACAAATATTCACTGCCTCCAATATCGACATGCAGAAGCAGCCATGTGTATCATCTACAGGATGCACTGCAGGCACTCACTCAGGTTACTTAGGCAGCAACTTCCAAATCCTCGACTTCCATCTAGAACGATCAGGGCAGCAGATACCTGGGAAGACACACTGAGAAGTGTTTCTCACTGAGACACAGGTGAGTGTTCCACTCTGAGCTACAGGTGTGTGTTTCACTCTGAGCCACAGGCGAGTGTTTCTCACTGAGACACAGGTGAGTGTTTCTCACTGAGCCCCAGGTGAGTGTTTCACTCTGAGTCACAGGTGAGTGTTTCATTCTGAGACACAGGTGAGTGTTTCTCACTGAGTCCCAGGTGAGTGTTTCACTCTGAGACACAGGTGAGTGTTTCTCACTGAGTCCCAGGTGAGTGTTTCGCTCTGAGCCACAGTTGAGTGTTTCTCACTGAGCCACAGGTGAGGGTTTCACTCTGAGCCACAGGTGAGTGTTTCACTCTGAGCCACAGGCGAGTGTTTCACTCTGAGCCACAGGTGAGTGTTTCACTCTGAGCCACAGGTGAGTGTTTCACTCTGAGCCACAGGCGAGTGTTTCACTCTGAGCCACAGTTGAGTGTTTCTCACTGAGCCACAGGTGAGGGTTTCACTCTGAGCCACAGGTGAGTGTTTCACTCTGAGCCACAGGCGAGTGTTTCACTCTGAGCCACAGGTGAGTGTTTCACTCTGAGCCACAGGTGAGTGTTCCTCACTGAGACACAGGTGAGTGTTTCACTCTGAGCCACAGGCGAGTTTTTCTCACTGAGTCCCAGGTGAGTGTTTCTCACTGAGTCACAGGTGAGTGTTTCACTCTGAGCCACAGGTGAGCGTTTCTCACTGAGACAGAGGTGAGTGTTACTCACTGATCCCCAGGTGAGCGTTTCACTCTGAGACACAGGTGAGTGTTTCTCACTGAGACACAGGTGAGTGTTTCATTCTGAGCCACAGTTGAGTGTTTCACTCTGAGCCACAGTTGAGTGTTTCTCACTGAGTCACAGGTGAGTGTTTCACTCTGAGCCACAGGTGAGCGTTTCTCACTGAGACACAGGTGAGTGTCTCTCACTGAGCCACAGTTGAGTGTTTCTCACTGAGACACAGGTGAGTGTTACTCCCTGATCCCCAGGTGAGTGTTTCACTCTGAGACACAGGCGAGTGTTTCTCACTGAGTCCCAGGTGAGTGTTTCTCACTGAGTCACAGGTGAGTGTTTCACTCTGAGCCACAGGTGAGCGTTTCTCACTGAGACAGAGGTGAGTGTTACTCACTGATCCCCAGGTGAGCGTTTCACTCTGAGACACAGGTGAGTGTTTCTCACTGAGACACAGGTGAGTGTTTCATTCTGAGCCACAGTTGAGTGTTTCACTCTGAGCCACAGTTGAGTGTTTCTCACTGAGTCACAGGTGAGTGTTTCACTCTGAGCCACAGGTGAGCGTTTCTCACTGAGACACAGATGAGTGTCTCTCACTGAGCCACAGTTGAGTGTTTCTCACTGAGACACAGGTGAGTGTTACTCACTGATCCCCAGGTGAGTGTTTCACTCTGAGACACAGGTGAGTGTTTCTCTCTGAGTCATAAGTGAGTGTTTCTCACTGAGCCCCAGGTGAGTGTTTTTCACTGAGCCACAGATGAGTGTTTCTCACCGACTCACAGGTGAGTGCTTCATTCTGAGTCACAAGTGAGTGTTTGCCCATGTGCCACAGGTGAGTGTTCCTCACTGAGACACAGGTTAGTGTTTCTCACTGAGACACAGGTGAGCATTTCATTCTGAGTCACAGGTGTGTGTTTGTCACAGCCACAGGTGAGTGTTTCTCACTCAGACATAGGTGCGTGTTCCACTCTGAGACACAGGTGAGTGTTTCTCACTGAGCCCCAGATGTGTGTTTCTCACTGAGACACAGGTGAGTGTTTCACTCTGAGACACAGGTGAGTGTTTCTCACTGATCCACAGGAGAGTGTTTCACTCTGAGAATCTGGTGAGTGTTTCTCACTGAGACACAGGTTGAGTGTTTCGCACTGATCCCCAAGTAAATGTTTCTCACTGAGCCCCTGGTGAGTGTTTCACTCTGAGCCACAGGTGAGTGTTTCACTCTGAGACACAGGTGAGTGTTTTACTCTGAGACACAGGTGAGTGTTTCTCTCTGAGCTACAGGTGAGTGTTTCACTCTGAGACACAGGTGAGTGTTTCTCTCTGAGCCACAGGTGAGTGTTTCACTCTGAGGCAAAGGTGAGTGTTTCTCACTGAGCCACAGGTGAGTGTTTCACTCTGAGACACAGGTGAATGTTTCACTCTGAGACACAGGTGAGTGTTTCTCTCTAAGCTACAGTGAGTGTTTCACTCTGAGACACAGGTGAGTGTTTCTCAGTGAGACAGAGGTGAGCGTTTTTCACTTGGACACAGGTGAGTATTTCTCTCTGAACCACAGGTGAGTGTTTCTCACTGAGACACAGGTGAGTGTTTCTCACTGAGACACTGGTGAGTGTTTCTCACTGAGACACAGGTGAGTGTTTCTCACTGAGACACTGGTGAGTGTTTCTCACTTGGACACAGGTGAGTGCTTCTCTCTGAGCCACAGGTGTGTGTTTCACGCTGAGCCACAGGTGAGTGTTTCACACTGAGACACAGGTGAGTGTTTTTCACTGAGGCACAGGTGAGTGTTTCTCTCTGAGCCACAGGTAAAAGTTTCTCACTTATCCACTGGGGAATGTTTCACTCTGAGCCACAGGTGACTGCTTCTCACAGCGACACAGGTGAGTGTTTCTCACTGCGACACAGGTGTGTGTTTCACTGTGAGACACAGGTGAGTGTTTCGCACTGAGCCACAGGTGTGTGTTTCTCACTCAGCCATAGGTGAATATTTCTCACTGAGTCACAGCTGAGTGTTTCTCACTGAGACACAGGTGCGTGTTTCACTCTGAGAAACAGGTGAATGTTTCTCACTGAGCCCCAGGTGAGTGTTTCTCTCTGAGTTACAGATGAATGTTTCATTCAGAGCCACAGGTGTGTGTTTCTCCTTGAGCCACAGGCGAGTGTTTCACTCTGATTCACCGGTGCGTGTTTCTCAGTGAGACACAGGTGAGTATTTCTCACTTGGACACAGGTGAGTGTTTCACTCTGAGCCACAGGTGAGTGTTTCACACTGAGACACAGCTGATTGTCTCTCACTGAGACACAGCTGAGTGTTTTTCACTGTGACATAGGTGAGTTTTTCTCTCTGAGCCACAGGTGAGTGTTTCACTCTGAGTCACCGGTGATTGCTGCGACCACACTGTGCAAATTGGAATGGGATGATCTGCAACCTCGGGGATTTTCATGGTAACCTTATTGCCGTCTTTATGTCAGCCTACTTGCGACACTCATAATTGAACCTAAAAAATTTAAATGTAACTAACCTCTGAGGTATTCATTATTACATGAGATTTTATAATTCATGGACCATCACTTCTTGAGAATGCAATCCCATCTACACATACTTGCAAGCTCAAAATAACTCAGTGAATGTTACTTTCTCTCAAACTGTTTATTACACTTTGCAGAAATGAATAGCCGCGCCAAAATGCAAATGTGAAATTTGTTTCCGACTGTTTTTGAATTTGTTTTTAGAATTACACTGAACTGAAAATTCCAAGTCTCATTATCTGTGAATGTTCGATGGACTTTGGCTCCACAAGGAGACAAGCAATTGGGCTGACAAGTGGCGAGTAACATTCGCGCCACACAAGTGCCAGGCAATGACTATCACCAACATGAGAGAATCTAACCATCTTCCCATGACATTGCCATTGCTCAACACTCCAGCATCAACATCCTGCAGGGGGTTAACATTGACCAAAAACTGAACTAAAGTGAACTGGACCAGCCAAATAAATACCGCAGCTACAAGAGCAGGTCAGAGGCTGGGAATCTTGCGAGTAACTCACCTCCTGACACAATCTTCATGGCACAAATCAAGAGCGGAATGAAACAAGTTCCAACTGCCTGGATGAGTGCAGCTCCAACAACACTCAAGAACACTCCTCCAAGCTCATCCAAGAAAAAGCAGGCTGCTTGATTGGCACTCAATCCACAAATATTCACTGCCTCCAATACCGACATGCAGAAGCAGCCATGTGTATCATCTACAGGATGCACTGCAGGCACGCACTCAGGTTACTTAGGCAGCAACTTCCAAATCCACAACTTCCATCTCGAACGATCAGGTCAGCAGATACCTGGGAAGACCACCACCTGGAGGTTTCCCTCTGGGTCACTCACCATTTGACTTGGAAATATATCACTGTTCCTTCACTGTCACTGGGTCAAAATCCTGAAGCTCCTTCCCTAACAGCACTGGGGGTATACCTACACCACATGGACTGCAGTGGTTCAAGAAGGCAGCTCACCACCACCCCCTCAAGGGGCAATTAGGGATGGAAAATAAATACTGGCCTTGCCAGTGACACCCACATCCCACAAATAAATATAAAAAGTGAAGAAAATGGACCCTAAACCTTTTGTTCATCTCAGCTTTATTTAACATTAATGGTTTCCTGACAATATTCTCTGGTCAAATTCCAAGTGCCAAGATCTTGCTGCAGGAAAATGCCAGCAATGATTTCTTGTTAATCTAGAGTAAAGTCTGAATGTTACTGCTTTTGACAGGGTAAACCACATCAAACAATTTCCTGTCAGCTTAACTGGCCAGTAGTGACGATACTTTCTGCAAGCTATAGCAGGATGGAAACACGTGGCTCCTTGCTGGAAGTATTCACAAAATCACTCAACTTGAACCTCCTTATTTTCCTGCAGGTATTGTTCATCTAAAGCAGTGAGAATCCATTGCAGAACACGTCAGCCAAGAGAGAAGAGCAGACATAAAGAGTACACGATCACATCAATTTCCAATCAATGAACATTTGGTTTGATTACTGAAGGATTCAGTTGTGAAATTGAGCTGCTGCTGCAGAAGCCCCAATATAATAAAGCAAGGTATCAGTGAGGAGGCTACAGTAATCACAAAGTGATTTATTTCAACTACAATGAGGTAAAGCTTTATACAGACGCAGCAGCTACAGTACAGATATTTACCCTTTAACTCCCAGCTCATACCGAGGTTCTCATTGCTCTCCGGACCCATGTGCTTTTTTTCCCATTGGCTGAGATTGGCATGCTTCCATGCAATAAACCCCTGGCGGGTCGCATGATTGATGGGTGATCTCCCCTTAAAGGGGCCACTTCACCAAATCCCTCTCCCCTCAAGCCCCTTAATAGTACGTACATAAAAGGATAAAACAAGTAACTATTTACAACAAGGGCAGAACAGAGAAACGGGCGTGATAGGGTGCAGTCTTTTATGAAGTCAGTTGATCAGGTGATTTCCAAGGTCTGGTGGAACGCCTCAATTCTCTGACAGGTTCTCCCACTAACAGGGCAGTGGTCTCTTTAGCAACATATCATTGTCCAAAGGTCTCAGACACTGTATTCGTGCAGACAGCCTCTCCAATTCCCTCTGAAGTAGGAGGAGGGGTCTCTTCTGAAACAATCATTTTCCCATTTCAGGTCCTGATGATGGGTCATTGTTAGTAATCGCTGGATCCTCTTGTCGTAGCTGCAGCCTCTCTCCTTCTGATATGGTCTACATGTTTTTGTAACTCTCTCCCTTGTAGTTTCACCAAATAGATACAGGGCTAGACCTCACTATGATTCTCCCTGGTAACCATTTTAGTCCAGCCTCAGACTTTCGAACCAAAACAAGATCATCTGCTCTGAAGGATCTGTTGGCCAAGTTGTGGTATTGCTTCTTCATCGCTTACCTCACCCCCCCATCTTCCCCACCACATGTTCAGAGATGTCACCACATTATCAGTTTAGCTGGCGTCGCCCCGATGGTGATGTGGGGGTATCTAAGAAATTTAAAGCTAGGGCAATCTTGGATGGCACCGTGGGTGGAGCCGCACTCCGAGGGAGCTGGAGATTACTCAGAACCACAGTGTGGGAAACCTGAGTCCCAGGCTGATGTTGAAAAAATGGACAGTCAGAAGTAGAGTCCATATCTGCACCATAGTCAAAGCAATGGATGGAATTGATTTATCCTCAAAGTAATCCCAATAATGGTTTGTGATCAGTAATGATGGTAAAACAACAACCATAAGCATACTGGTGAATTGTTTTCACCCCATACGATACTGCCAGGCCCTCTTTATCAAATTTTCAATATCTTTTTTTTGCGTCGGTTGACGTCCTATCTCAATGGAACCTATCTTGCTCATCTTGACCATGCTTAACTTTTAAATCTCGGATTCTTCCTCAGAACCTTCCTCTACTTTATTCACTGGAGTCAAGCTGTGTGTGTTTTTTTGAAATTGGGAATACTCTGTCTGGCTTGGCACCGTGTCTGAATGTGACCCTCCCTGAAGCAAACAAAATCTGTGCAATTGCAGTTATCCTGAGGGTGATCTCCCCACATCTGTAACACTCATCGAAGCTCTTGGGCTGATGACTCATTTCTCTCCTCTGCTTCTGTCACGATCCTGCTCCAGGGATCTCTGTTAGACCTCTTCTGTGCCTGCCACTCAAGGCTGTTATAATTCAGGTCAGAAACTCCAAAGTTTGAAGTGTGCCTGGATCATACGTTTTGCAAGTTGAATTTGGCTAGGATGAGCATAAGATGCTTCACTTCAGGTATGATTCAAATGACCCACGAGGGAGCTTTAATATAACAAAATTTATTTAAGAATACCGTGAACAGGTATAGAAAGAAAATTAGCAATAACTTTTAACAATTACAAGCAAGAAAAAAAGAACCATGATGTTGTATGAACCTTAACAGCTAAATACCATTCCAACCAGACAAATCCAACAAACAAAACCTTTGCCACAGGTTTAGCACTGAAAATACGAATGTTCACATGATGTTGGAACTTAGTCCTATGGTTGGATGCTGCAGTTCTCTTGATATACACACAGACAAGCTTGAAGTTATAACAGCTTCCCAAAACACCAGGGAAAGAGAGCGAAAGGCTCTAGGTACTAACTAGCAAACCCCCAACAACAGAATGTTCACTCCAGAAAGGCCAGGAGACCTGCTTCTAGCCAGGCAGCAGAATTTACAATCCCAGGAAGAGAGAAAGAGAAAGACTGCTTTTCAGTCTGATGTCCAAATGCCTTCTAAACTAAAACTGCAGCCAGCAGCCAAACTGAAAGTGAAATCTTGAATTCAGTATCAAGACAGAAACTGTCCAGAACACATGACCTGCCAACCAGTCCTAAATTCCAAGTCAGTGCATTAGGCCCAGATCAGGAATAAACAAAACCCCATTTAAACCATTGAAGCAGCAATAAAAGGACTGCTAAGCGGACAGCTGGTGCCACAATTAAACCAAAAGGCCTGCTTGGAAACTGCAGAGAACATGATTTCAAATAAAAACAGTTCTTAAAGGTATACTGGTGTCACAAGGCCCACATCTAGCAGCTGTTCTTCTCTAGAATTGATTCACCTCACTTTCCTGCACACACTGTGGCTTAAAAGCGCCCTTTTCAGCACATTCAGTGGCTGGAGAAAATTCTATTGCTTTATCCAGGGATATATTCGTTTTCCTTTGGATATTCAGGTTGTTAATGCCGCAGGCCAAGCGATCACGTAACATGTCACTCAATGAAGAGCCAATTTCACACTGCTCAGTTATTTGATTAAGTCTTGCAACAAATGCAGAAATTGCCTCCCCTGGATCCCTGATGGTCAAATTAGCTTTATATCATTGCAAGATAATAGAGGGCCTCGGGTTAGAATGCTCTGAAATTGATCAAGTGACACGGTATCCCAGAGCCTCCAGAGAAGTTAGACTTCCAATCAGGTTATAAGTCTGGGGACCACATACTGAAAGCCAGATTCTTTTTTGTCTGTCTTCCTTAGTAATATTATTCATGGTGAAGAAATGCTGCAGCCTCTCCAAGTATTGGCTCCGAATTTTCAGCTCCCGTGTCAAAAGGGTGGAAGTTTCCAATCAGTGACATTATTATTCACTCACTGTAACTCCTTTCCCTCTCTGGGGGCCTCGATAACACACCTTTCCCCCTCGACTTCTGAAACCCGCAACTGTAGCCCCGTTTACTATCATCGCCAGTGCAATAACACGAGGTATCAGCGAGGGGGCTGTGTAAAGCTTTACCGTGTTGTAGTTTAAATAAATCACTTTATACAGTCCCAGCAACTACAATACATCTCCTGACTCCTCGACTGCCGGGCTCACACTGAGGGTCCCCTTCTACCCAGACCTGCATGCTTTTTTCCCATTGGTCGAGGTTCCATGCAATGGGCCCCTGGCAGGTCACATGATTGGTGGATGATTAGCCCTTAAAGGGGCCAGACTACCACACCCTCCATACGGAAATGGTGCGTGATGTATTTCAGCTGCTACCCATGTGGCCCAGCTTGTGTGCCAGAGGTGTGTGGATCTCACTCTGGCTGTGCAGGGCTAGTAAATGCCAGCAGTGATCCCAGTCAGCGAACATGCCCCTAGCCGCACAAAGGCCCTCTCACTCACATTTGGGAAAAACAGCCTCCAATGCTGCAAACGGACTCTATAATTTTATCTTTTAAAAAGCATTTAGACAATTACATGGGTAAGATGGTTATAGAGGGGTATGGGCCAAATGTGGACAATTGGGACCAGCTTAGTGGTAAAAACAGTGGCATGGACAAAATGGGCCAAAGGGCCTGTTTCCATGATGTAAATCTCTATGGCTCTATGACTCTAACTCCCAGGTAAAGGACTTTTGATGGAAAAAGTTGTGGAAGTTCTGTGGATTGCCTTTGAAGCTCTTGTGGTTAGTTGATGCATCCACCCAGGGAGGGTAGAGGATCTGTTCGGGCAAATATTGCACTGGAACAGGGCTACTGGGAATGCAGGATAAGAGAAACATGAGGTAGACACTGCAGAGAGGGGAAGCTCTCCACACTCGGAGGAGGAGAGACCTCCATAGAAGGTACAATCCTGTCTAAACAGTACCAGGTAACGGCAAATCATAAATCGCGACTCTGTGCCTAAAAATAAGTGTAGATAAATGTTTGGAACATAAGAACATAAGAACTAGGAGCAGGAGTACGCCATCTGGCCCCTCGCGCCTGTTCCGCCATTCAATAAGATCATGTATGATCTTTTCGTGGACTCAGCTCCACTTACCCGCCCGCTCACCATAACCCTTAATTTCTTTACTGTTCAAAAATCTATCGATGAGGTAGCCTCAACTGCTTCACTGGGCAGGGAATTCCATAGATTCACAACCATTTGGGTGAAGAAGTTCCTCCTCAACTCAGTCCTAAATCTGCTCCCCCTTATTTTGAGGCCACGCCCCCTAGTTCTAGTTTCACCCGCCAGTGGAAACAGCTTCCCTGTTTTTATCTTATCTATTCCCTTCATAATCTTACATGTTTCTATAAGATCTCCCCTCATTCTTCTGAATTCCAATGAGTATAGCCCCAGTCTACTCAGTCTCTCCTCATAAGCCAACCCTCTCAACTCCAGAATGAACCTAGTGAATCTCCTCTGCACCCCTTCCAGTGCCAGTACATCCTTTCTCAAGTAAGGAGACCAAAACTGTACACAGTACTCCAGATATGGCCTCACCAGCACCTTATATAGCTTCACCATAACCTCCCTGTTTTAAAACTCCATCCCTCTAGCAATGAAGGATAAAATTCCATTTGCCTTCTTAGTTACCTGTTGCACCTGCAAACCAAGTTCCTTTTGCAGGAAATATTTCGTCAAAGATTATTGGAACTTTTCCATGAAATGAGCATTGACAGAAACTCCTTAACTTCATTAATCTCAATGTTTCCGACAGATTGAGTCAATGATTCAGAGATATTTCCTTAACAATCAGAATCTGACCGCGTATCAATTAGCCGATGAGGTGGGTTATAGACTGGACAGGCGGAGTGGGTTTGATTGAAGAGCTGAACTGTGGAATGCTGCCGTTTCAAGTCATAATGTTCTTATTTGTCTTTCATTCAATCTTGGCTGGTGCGGTTCCAATGATGAAAGTTCCTTGCTCTGCACTTTTCCCCATATCAGCTTCAAAACACTGAGCATGAGGTGGGTGAATCATTCCTCAGATAGTTTGAGATAATTCCTCCCACAATTCCCCAATGAACACGCATATGCTGGCACTGCGGGAGTGATGTTGACTTGGTGCTGGGAGGAGGCAGGTAATGTTGGATCTGTCAAATGTTCTACACTTCTTGCAATTTGCATTGCCCCCTCTGTTACTGCCCATAGAAATTTGAGATTACCTCCAATCACTTCTGTCGAGACATTTGACAGCACAGAATCCCTACAGTGCTGAAGGAGGCTATTCAGCCCATCGAGTCTGCACCAATTTTCTGACAGAATGCCTTACCCAGGCCTTCTCCTCCGCCCTATCCCCTTAACTCCACACATTTACCATCGCTAATCCATCAATTCTACACATCTTGGGTCACTAAGGGGCAATTTAACATGGCCAATCCACCTAACCTGCACACCTTTGGATTGTGGGAGGAAACTGGAGCACCTGGAGGAAGCCCACACAGACATGGGGAGAAAGTGCAAACTCCACACAGACAGTGACCCAAGGCTGAAATTGAACCCAGGTCCTTGGCGCTGTGAGGCAGCAGTGCTAACCACTGTGCCACCGTGCCACCATGATTTAGGTAATTGGATAAATTATACCTTAACTGCAATTGGACAGGGATCTGTACTTCTGGAGTTTTTTGATTGTCTGTGTCTCTGTTATTCGTCACCTTACTCTGTCCCTCCACCAATCATATTATGCAACTTGGCTTTTCATCTGCTCACTGTAAGAATGCGAAAAACCAACCAAAGCATCTGTCTGTCTTTCTATCTGTCTCTCACAGATCGCCTGACATCCTATGCACCAAAGAAACATTTTTTAAAATGTTGTTTTGGACTTCCAGCAGTTTTATCTCTCAGACTTTGATTTCCAACTACAATAGATGAAGCAAGATTTCAGATCAGGGATTGTGTTTCAGAGCAGTAAGCAGGACAGTACAGCAGGAAAAGGGTTACAGATTGAAGAATATTCTGAGCTTCCTTCTTTCCTCCTCATCAAGATGCCTTTTTGAACTCTGGAATGACTCCAATACAACCCACGATCTTAAAGTGCTTAAGTAAGCTCTCCAGAATCATTAATGTTTTATGGGACAGATCTAAGAAATACCTTTCCTGCAAGCATTTGATTTTTTTCTTTCACCACAGTTTTTTCAAGTGTTCCTGTTATATCTTTCCTCACCTTCTGCACGTTGTTACCCCTAGATTAACAATCCACATTTGCTACATGAACTGAGTACTGAATTAAACTGACTCTTCCAACTGACACGTTGGTTAAAAATGTGTTTGTTGTATTTGGGATGTGGCAGTCATGGTTGATGATCTGTCTGGCCCTGGCCCCACTCATTTAGCAGCACAATAACCTCACGCCTCCTCACTTGAATGATTCTAGCGCTCATAAAACATGCACTGCTAACTGGCTGCAACTGAACAGGGAGCCAGTAACATACAGGGCTGGCATGTGCTCTGGGGAGTCACCATCTCTTCAGGTCAGTTTTCCTTCCTAAAGGGCAGCTACATTGATTGCAAAGGAGCTGTTGCCTGTGCCACAAGTAGATGCTGAACAAATGGAGCACCAGGGAAGAGAAAGAGATGGCTATGTGGTTCAAAAATGCAGCAGCATAGACCATAGTGTTATGGTTCAGGTTAGAAACTCCAAGAAGCCCGCCTGCATCGTAAGTTTTGCATCTTGAATTTGGCTAGGATAACCATGAGATGTTTCATAGAAACATAGAAACTAGAAGCAGGAGTAGGCCATCGGGCCCTTTGAACCTGCTCCGCCATTCATTTTGATCACTTTAGGTATCACTTCAGGTATGATTCAAATGACCCACTAGGGAACTTTTATCAAACAAAGTTTATTTGAGAATATAATTAACATGTAAAGTAAGAAAATTAGCAAGAACTCTTATCATTTACAAAAAAACAATAATGATAATGTATAACCCTTAACAAGGATATCCAAAATGTTCCTATCAAACCAATCCCATAGACAAAAAACCCTTTTCACAGGCCTAGTTCTCATGTGATACTGGGATCGAGGCTGTAAGTTGAATTCTGCAGTCAAATGCTCTGGAGACTTAGAACTGTTTGAAGACAAGACAGCTTCCCAAAACACCAGAGAGGCTCTGGTCCGGTCCCTAACCACTGCAGATTCACAGTTCTCCAGTGTGGTCTCCAGGCGTGGTCTTGTACTGTTGTAGCAAGACTTCCCTATTTTTATACTCCATTCCCCTTGCAATAAAGGCCAGCATTCCATCTGCCTTCCTATTGACCTGCTACATCTGCATGCTAACTTTTTGTGATTCATGCACAAGGACTTCCATATCCCTCTGTACGACAGCATTCTGCAGTCTCTTCCCATTTCAATAATATGCTGTCTTTCTATCCTTCCCACCAAAATAGACAACTTGACTTTTTCCCATATTTTACTCCATCACAGTCTCCTCTCCAAACCGATCAATATCCCTTTGTAGACTATTTGGTTCTCAGTGAGCCATTCCCATTGTGGTCGTGAGAACTGAGTGCCACGTACACTCTCTCTTGTTCCCGTTTCCCATGTGGTTGCAATTACAATTCTAAGTGTCAGTGGCCTACCTGGAAAGTACACGTGATTCAAAGAACAAAGAACAAAGAACAATACAGCACAGGAACAGGCCCTTCGGCCCTCCAAGCCTGTGCCGCTCATGTGCCCACCAGACCATTCTTTTGTATCCCTCTATTCCCAGTCTGTTCATGTGGCTATCTAGATAAGTCTTAAACGATCCCAGCGTGTCCGCCTCAATCACCTTGCTTGGCAGTGCATTCCAGGCCCCCACCACCCTCTGTGTAAAATACGTCCCCCTGGCATCTGTGTTGATTATTCCACAGTGGGGTAAACGATCCATCAATTTGCATCAAAGATGTAGCTACGGGCATCTATAAAAGAGTCTCCTGGCCAAACAGGAAGGTGCAGCATCACAGTCCCAAAGTTCCCGCCCAACTCTCACCATTAACATCAGACTGATTGAGGGCACAAAGGTGGCACCAGTGTTTTTCAAAATTAAATTTGACCTGTAAGTTTTTCATGTAGTATTGGATTGACTTTAGTCATCTGCACATCACTGTGATTTATTGAGACTATTTCAGTCAGAGAGATAAATGTACTGACATGCCACATTGTTGACCTCTAAGGACATAGAACCATAGAAAAGTTACAGCACAGAAGGAGGCCACTCAGCCCATCTTTTTCATGGTAGCCCGAGGACACCCAGGTGCCCTTTCTAATTCCACTCTCCTGCACCCATTGTCCAAGATTACTCTCAATGGGGATAATTGAAATGTTGCAGGTGAATTCAAAGCCCTGTAAGGACTCTGGCAGCGAGCACCCTGAGGTGGACACTGATGTGGACAGTACTGACACCGCCCATTAAGCCCCTCATTCCCTTATCTTGACTGACTGTCTCCACACTGCCTCCCACTCACCTCCCCCTCCTCCACTCACCCACCACCCCACGGCCAGGATACCAGGCACTCCTCACTTCACTCCGCTGGATATTCCCAAACCTACCCAATCCTCCATGCCTCTGATTCCACGTCACACTATTTCCCTCTCAGCACCGACTCACCCGTGCTGCTCCCGAGTTTCCATACAAGCCGCCATTCTCTTGTTCCTCCCCTTGGTGCGGTAGGGATAAACAAGGAAAGGCAGTGAGCTCAGACACATTGACACAAAACTGCACGACATCTTTAAATGAACCTGAACCTGTTGCTGTGGGATTCTCATCACCCCTGACCTTACTGAGGATCGGACTTCATGAAAACTTGTCTCACGCTAATGAATATTCCTGTCATGCTTCATGGTATTACACACATGAACCTGTCACAGGCCTGTGTAATATACGACACACCACTGACTTTATCTCTTCATTTCAACTCACCTTCAGCAAATCAAATCTTTGCATCCCGCCTGATTAAGGGCCTGATTTTACCAAAACTTCGCGCCCGAAATCGCGGTAAAGTTGGACGTTGGGCCTATACCACAATCTGCACCCGATTCCGAGCAGATCGCGGCTTTACCGACACCCGATTTGGGTGCGGGTCCGGCCCGCGCCCGAATCGGGCGGCCCGACGATTTAAATGCATTTGCATGCATTTAAATCGACTAAATGAACCGCGCGCCCAACTCTACCGCCAAATCCCACTTTACCGTCTTCTGGCCCGATCCGCGTCCGTGCTGTAATCGACCTGCAAAATAAAAGTCTGAAGTCGCCGCTGCAGCCTCCGAAGAGCGGGGTCAGAGACTGCAACGGCTCTCTGACCCAGGTCATCCTCTGGTCAGGGCGGGAGGAAGGTGGGAGGAGGAGAGGGGGTGTGACGCCTCATCCCCTGGGGTGGGGAGGGTTGTGGTGGGAGGGTAGGGGGTGTGACCAATCATCCCCTGGGGGGGGGAGAGGAGAGGGGGTGTGACATCTCATCCTCTGCTCGGGGTGAGGGGGGGGGGGGTCCGCTGCCAGTCTGCGGCCGATCCCTCCTGCCGGAGTGGACGTGCGGCCATGCCATCCATAAAACCTTCAGGATGAAGCGATTCCTCGCTAAGAAGATGAAGCAGAACCGGCCGATTCCACAGTGGATCCGCATGAAAACCGGCAACAAGATCAGTACAAGTCCAAGAAGAGACACTGGAGAAGGACCAAGCTGGGCCTGTAAAGGGATACACCATCACTGGTACACTACCAGCCACAGCCATCTCTCCCGCTCTCTTGCCCCTGCAGGGAAGAGTAATCTGTGGCTGGTAGTGTACCAGTGATGGTGTATCCCTTTACAGGCCCAGCTTGGTCCTTCTCCAGTGTCTCCTCTTGGACTTGTACTGATCTTGTTGTCGGTTTTCATGCGGATCCACTGTGGAATCGGCCGGTTCTGCTTCATCTTCTTAGCGAGGAATTGCTTCATCCTGAAGGTTTTGTGGGATGGCATGGCCGCACGTCCACTCCAGCAGGAGGGATCGGCCGCAGACTGGCAGCGGAACCCCCCCCCCCCACCCCGACCAGAGGATGACCGGTCACACCCCCTCTCCTCCCCCCCCCCCCCAGGGGATGATCGGTCACACCCCCTCCCCTCCCACCCACACCCCCAACCCCCCTCCCCCCCCGACCAGAGGATGACCGTCAGAGAGCCGCTATCTCCGCTTTCTGCTTTTTGTTTTGCGCCTGGGCGCGCTGTCAGATTTTTTTCGAACTGCACATGTGCAGTTCAGAGCTCCGATCGGTCCGCCAGCGCTAAGCCCCGCCCACAGCACGAATCTGACTGGAGCCGGCAAAACGCGCATGGGCGGCTGGAAAGGGGATTCCAGGCTCGGATCTATTTGACGCCCGGATTCGGCACTTAGACTCAAAACGGTAAAATTCCCCCCTCAGAGTTTCCCTCTCTGCGTGCCCATAAAATCTCTCCCCTTTGTAACCTACTCACAAAAAGGTTTCCTACCGAGCCTCGTAACCTCAGCAAATTTAACCAAAATCCACTTGGTCTCTTCATCCAAGAAATTGGCATCGATTGTAAATACTAGAGGTTACAACACTGATTCCTGTGCCACTCCACTGGCTAGATTCCACTAACCTGAAAATAATGCATTTCGCCCAACTTTCTATTTCTTGTTTGGGAGTCAATTAGTTAAGATATTGTACCAGGTTCTGCTGACAAACAGGAGTCACTGGGGGAATTATTTTCTGGACCCCTGCTGTCAACACTAAATTCCAGTCATTACGTCAGTTGATGTCAAAGAGATGGGTTGAAGGAGAATCTTAATGGAGGCAGAGAGGTTTATGGGGGGAATTCCAGAGTTTAGGGCCTAGGCAGCGGAAGCACGGACACCAATAATGGAATAATTAAAATGCGGGATGCTCAAGAGGCCAGAATCAAAGGAATGCAGATCATAGAATCACAGAATCCCTACGGTGCAGAAGGAGGCCATTTGGCCCATCGAGTCTGCACTGACCACAATCCTACCCAGGCCCTATTCCCGTAACCCCACACAGTTACCCTGCTAATCCCCTGACACTAAGGTCAATTTATCATGGCCAATCCACCTAACCCGCACATCTTTGGACTGTGGGAGGAAACCAGAGTACCCAGAGGAAACCCACACAGTCATGGAGAGAACGTGCAAACTCCAAAAAGACAGTGACCCGGGACCGGAATTGAACCCAGGTCCCTGGCGCTGTGAGATAGCAGTGCTAACCAATGTGCCACTGTGCCGCCCCAAGATATTTTGGCGGGTTGTGGAGCAGGGAGAAGTTACAGAGATAGGGTGGAGTGAGTCCGTGGAGGGATTCAAAACCAAGGATGAGAATTTTAAAATCAAGACATTGCTTGACCAAGTGCCAGTATCATCCGGATGTGTTGGGTGATAGGGGAATGGACTGGTTCAGGTTAGGGCATGAACTGCAGAGTTTTGGATGGCCTCAGGTTTCTGGGTGGTCGAATGAGGGAGAGCAGACAGGGGTGCGTTGGAATAGTCGAATCTGGAGTTAACAAAGACAAAGAAAGAGGGTTTCAGCAAGAGAAGATGACAGAGGGGTAAGGTTAGATAATGTGATGGAGATGGAAGTAACCAGTCATAGTGATGACACAGATATCTCATCAGGATCTCATCTCAGGGTCGAATGTGACACCAAGGTTGCAGTGGACTGGTTTAATCTCAGACTGTTGCTAGGGAGTGGGATAGAATCAATAGCTAGGGAACAGAGTTTGGAGCATCCCTTAAAAGCATCTGTACCAATCACCTCACACATTCCCTGAGGTGGCAAGTTCCATATTCTAATAATTCTCTGGGCAAAGAAAATTCTCCTGAATTCCCTACTTGATCTAATAGCTTCCCGGTCTTTGAGCTAAGATCAAGCATTGAATCAAACTCAAGATGGGGTGCAATGCCTTACCTTGTCAGCTTGGATCTTGTAAATCTCTCTTATGTGTGGACCAGGAATTGGATTCAATTTGAATTGGTTTTTGGAGCAGGCCAGGAGATGGATTAAGGTTTCGCCCAGTTCACAGATTAGCTTTGTAACTTTAAGAATGGAGTATCTTCTATTTGTGGCCCCTAGATTTGGATTCCCCCCACAAGGGGAAACATTTTCTCTGCACCACATTGTTAAGTTCAGATAGGTAGTCGATTTGGTGTGCTAACAACTGGCTTTTAGTTTTTGTACCTTCTAGAAGCTTCCATCAAAGAAACTGAGAAGCAATACGAGGGGGACCTAATTGCTACAATGTGCTTACCTCCTCTGTTCCTCAGTTAACTATGTACAAGGAGCAGACAGAGAGAATTGAGTAGTATTGATTGTGTCTAACCACAGAGCCCTCTTTGTTATTGCCTGCTGTTGAATTGGAAAACCTGAGCCTTATTGTCGTTGTCACATGAGGAACATGCTGACTCTGCTGATATGTTGGTATCAAAGTGCAGTGGAGTGTGTCCAACTGAACGCATTGTTCAATTATAAGTTTCAGTGAAGTGGAATCTTCACTAGTGTTGTGTGAAATGGTGTTTCATTATCACTTGTGCAAAGCAGATTGTAAAATATCCAACGTCATTGGTGTTATACAAAGTCCTGTGGAAAGACTCAGATGCAAAGCCCTGTATGGAGTTCCAATAGGCATTATGTGTTCCATTGATCATTTGAACTAGATTAAAGAATGCATCAATATGTTTCCCACGGGATCTGTTTAAAAGGTCAATACTTTAAACTCTATTTAAACAAACAAATTAAGCTGGGAGTGATCCACACTCAAAGGTCAACTTTGATTGGATTAAATGACTGGTGACAGTTCCAATTATATTTATTCCATTGAAACATAACTGAAGTATCAATTATTCAAATTACTTTAATTCAAGATCATACTTGAAGAACAAGCCAACCGTGAAGCCATCTCCCCCTCGGGACCTATCACAAACAGAGGAGTGTTTCCGCCGTTTAAACACAGCCCGTGTTTTATTTTAACCTGATTGCTGGCCGGGGGAGAGAGAGGGGGTAATTTGTCTCTGCTGATCAGCTGACTTGAGTAGAGAGGCAGGTAAATATGTGGATGGACAGAAAGATGGATATGGCAAAGGAAGACGCTATCCTACATACTTACGTACAAGCATATGTACATAAAAACATATGAATTAGGAACAGGGAATAGGCCATTCAGCCCCTTCAGCCTACTCTGCCATTTGATAAGATCATGGCTGAACTGATTGGGCCTCAATTCCAATGTGCTGCCTACCCTCGATACCCTTTCACTCCTTTTCAACACCAATTCAAACCCATTCCTCCATTTTTTTTATTCATTCATGGGACATGGGTGTTGCTGGCTGGCCAGCATTTATTCCGAGTTGCCCTTGTTCAGAGGGCAGTTGAGAGTCAACCACATTGCTGTGGTTCTGGAGTCACATGTAGGCCAGACCAGGTAAGGACGGCAGATTTCCTTCCCTAAAGGACATTAATGAACCAGATGGGTTTTTTCCAACAATCGACAACGATTTCATGGTCATCAGAAGACTCTTAATTGCAGATTTTTTTTATTGAATTCAAATTCCACCATCTGCTGTGGTGGGATTCAAACCCAGATCCCCAGAACATTAGCTGAGTTTCTGGATTAATAATCTAGCGATAATACCTCTAGGCCATTGCCTCCCCATCCATCACACCATCTATTGACAGAGGACAATGCCATTGAGCCCCATCAAGCCTGCAATATTCTTGCACATTGATGGCTCTAACCTTCCATCCCATTGACCTGTTAATGAGGCCAATATCATTCCTATGGATGCAGAAAGAAACAGGTTAAAATATTATTCACCTGGAAATGACAACCAGGAGTGTTCATAGAATCCCTACAGTGCAGAAGGAGGCCATTCGGCCCATCGAGTCTGCACCGACCACAATCCCACCCAGGCCCTACCCCCACATATTTTTACCCGCTAATCCCTCTAACCTACGCATCTCAGGACTCTAAGGGGCAATTTTTAACCTGGCCAATCAACCTAACCCGCACATCTTTGGACTGTGGGAGGAAACCGGAGCACCCGGAGGAAACCCACGCAGACACGAGGAGAATGTGCAAACTCCACACAGACAGTGACCCGAGCCAGGAATCGAACCCAGGACCCTGGAGCTGTGAAGCAGCAATGCTAACCACTGTGCTACCGTGCCGCCCAGGTATTGTGCTGATGCTTAACATATTCCAATCAAATTCTTCTCTATTTAATAAGGGTGATAATCTGTTTAAAAGGTTAATGCACAATCAAATATATTCATTCTACTCATTCCTAGCTTTGAACAGCAATATTTCCTCTGGAAAAATGTCTTAGCCTGCTCCAGTTCTCTTTTTATCGAGAACTCCAACGGCCAGCGAGCGATTACAGTGATCCAGCTTGGATGAAATGGAAACAGACAAATTATTTTCCTCTTCTATTGGGTCCTGATGACCATCCCTAAAGATGAAGCAGACCGTGATACTGCCTCAGCTACGGTTCAATGGGTAGTTCTCTCTCCTTCTCAATCGTGTGGCTGTGGTTTCAATTCCCCCTCAAATCTTGAGCTCATGAATCCAGGTCGACACTCTCAGTGTAGCACTGAGAGAGTGCTGAGCTGTCAGAGGCGCTAACCGGAATTCTCCAATGTCCCTTGGTGAGATGTTAAACTGAGAATTTGTCTATTCTCACAGGCAGGCATCAAAGATTCACAGAAAACCTGGAAACGTGGAAAGGTTTGCAGCACTAAGGGAGCACATTTACCCATCTCCATGCCAGCTGAGATACACTTTTATTCTTGTCTGGTGTTTTTGAGAATAAAGTAATCCTAATAGAATGTACAGAACAGGTGCGGTTGAATTTACTGAGCCTAACAGCCCTTGTAATTTATCTCTGTATTCTTGCAGTTTGTGACCTTTCAATTGGAGACCAGGGAATGTGTTCACTCTCCTTTGAGATGAAGCAAGTGGTTGGAGTTTCATGACAGAAGGCCTCTTTGCGAAAGCTTCACTTTATTCTGAAAATAAAATGTAAGGTTCAAAACAATCTGATCCTGTCCTCGGAGGGCCAATTCAGAGTTTGTAAATGCTGCATAACATCTGTGAGAAATATCAGATCCTGTGTCCGTTCATTATCTTCCAGCTGTGGATAAGATCATTTCATTTCTTCAAGAAAAGCAATGTTAGTTTCAAGCATTTCACAAACCTATGGTTGTTGTGGACGTTCCGGGGTATAGATGTTTCACTAAGTGTAGGGAAGCTGGTTAAAGAGGTGGAGGAGTGGCATTGTTAATCAAGGATAGTTTAACGGCTGCGGAAAGGCACTTCGAGGGGGATCTGCACACTGAGGAAATATGGGCTGAAGTTAGGAATAGGAAAGGAGCGGTCACGTTGTTAGGAGTTTACTATAGGCCCCCAAATAGTAATAGAGATGTGGAGGAAGAAATTGCTAAGCAGATTATGGATATGTGTGGGGGTCACAGGGTAGTTGTCATGGGGGACTTTAACTTTCCAAATATTGATTGGAACCTTTGTAGGTCAAATAGTTCGGATGGGGCAGTTTTTGTGCAGTGTGTGCAGGAGGGTTTCCTGACACAATATGTGGCTAGGCCGACAAGAGGTGAGGCCACATTGGATTTGGTACTGGGAAATGAACCGGGCCAAGTGTTAGATTTGGTTGTGGGAGAGCACTTTGGAGATAGTGACCACAATTCGGTGTCTTTTGTTATTGCAATGGAGAGGGATAGGGCCGTACGGCAGGGCAAGGTTTACAATTGGGGGAGAGGTAATTATGATGCGATTAGGCAAGAATTAGGGGGCATAAGTTGGGAACAGAAACTGTCAAAGAAAGGAACTAATGAAAAGTGGAACTTTTTCAAGGAACAAATACTGGGTGTCCTTGATAGGTATGTCCCTGTCAGGCAGGGAGGAAATGGCCGAGTGAGGGAACCATGGTTCAGGAAAGAGGTGGAATGTCTTGTGAAAAGGAAGAGGGAAGCTTATGTAGGGATGAGGAAACAAGGTTCAGATGGCTCGATTGAGGGTTACAAGTTAGCAAGGAATGAGCTGAAAAAGGAGCTTAGGAGAGCTAGGAGGGGACACGAGAAGTCCTTGGCGGGTTGGATCAAGGAAAACCCCAAGGCTTTTTACTCTTATGTGAGGAATAAAAGAATGACCAGGGTGAGGTTAGGGCCGGTCAAGGACAGTAGTGGGAACTTGTGTATGGAGTCAGTAGAGATAGGCGAGGTGATGAATGAATACTTTTCTTCAGTGTTCACCAAGGAGAGGGGCCATGTTTTTGAGGAAGAGAAGGTGTTACAGGCTAATAGGCTGGAGGAAATAGATGTTCGGAGGGAGGATGTCCTGGCAGTTTTGAATAAGCTGAAGGTCAATAAGTCCCCTGGGCCTGATGAAATGTATCCTAGGATTCTTTGGGAGGCAAGGGATGAGATTGCAGAGCCTTTGGCTTTGATCTTTGGGTCCTCGCTGTCCACGGGGATGGTGCCAGAGGACTGGAGAATGGCGAATGTTGTTCCTCTGTTTAAGAAAGGGAATAAAAATGACCCTGGTAATTATAGACCGGTTAGTCTTACTTCGGTGGTTGGTAAATTGATGGAAAAGGTCCTTAGAGATGGGATTTATGACCATTTAGAAAGATGCGGATTAATCCGGGATAGTCAGCATGGATTCGTGAAGGGCAAGTCGTGCCTCACAAATTTGATAGAAATTTTTGAGGAGGTAACTAAGTGTGTTGATGAAGGTAGGGCAGTTGATGTCATATATATGGATTTTAGTAAGGCGTTTGATAAGGTCCCCCATGGTCGGCTTATGATGAAAGTGAGGAGGTGTGGGATAGAGGGAAAGTTGGCCGATTGGATAGGTAACTGGCTTTCTGAGCGAAGACAGAGGGTGGTGGTGGATGGAAAATTTTCGGATTGGAGGCAGGTTGCTAGCGGAGTGCCGCAGGGATCAGTGCTTGGTCATCTGCTCTTTGTGATTTTTATTAATGACTTAGAGGAGGGGGCCGAAGGGTGGATCAGTAAATTTGCTGATGACACCAAGATTGGTGGAGTAGTGGATGAGGTGGAGGGCTGTTGTAGGCTGCAAAGAGACATAGATAGGATGCAAAGCTGGGCTGAAAAATGGCAAATGGAGTTTAACCCTGATGTGCGGGTTAGGTTGATTGGCCAGGTTAAAAATTGCCCCTTAGAGTCCTGGGATGTGTAGGTTAGAGGGATTAGCGGGTAAATATGTGGGGGTAGGGCCTGGGTGGGATTGTGGTCGGTGCAGACTCGATGGGCCGAATGGCCTCCTTCTGCACTGTAGGGTTTCTATGATTCTATGAAATGTGAGGTGATTCATTTTGGTAGGACTAATTTAAATGTGGATTACAGGGTCAAAGGTAGGGTTCTGAAGACTGTGGAGGAACAGAGAGATCTTGGGGTCCATATCCACAGATCTCTAAAGGTTGCCACTCAAGTGGATAGAGCTGTGAAGAAGGCCTATAGTGTGTTAGCTTTTATTAACAGGGCGTTGGTGTTTAAGAGCCGTGGGGTTATGCTGTAACTGTGCAGGACCTTGGTGAGACCACATTTGGAATATTGTGTGCAGTTCTGGTCACCTCACTATAAGAAGGATGTGGAAGCGCTGGAAGGAGTGCAGAGGAGATTTACCAGGATGCTGCCTGGTTTGGAGGGTAGGTCTTATGAGGAAAGGTTGAGGGAGCTAGGGCTGTTCTCTCTGGAGTGGAGGAGGCTGAGGGGAGACTTAATAAAGGTTTATAAAATGATGAAGGGGATAGATAGAGTGAACGTTCAAAGACTATTTCCTTGGGTGGATGGAGCTATTACAAGGGGGCATAACTATAGGGTTCGTGGTGGGAAATACAGGAAGGATATCAGAGGTAGGTTCTTTACGCAGAGAGTGGTTGGGGTGTGGAATGGACTGCCTGCTGTGATAGTGGAGTCAGACACTTTAGGAACATTTAAGCGGTTATTGGATAGGCACATGGAGCACACCAGGATGATAGGGAGTGGGATAGCTTGATCTTGGTTTCAGATAAAGCTCGGCACAACATCGTGGGCCGAAGGGCCTGTTCTGTGCTATACTGTTCTATGTTCTATGTTCTATCGAAGACGCTGCTGATTGACAATCACCTCACAATGCAGTCGAACGAGACTTTGTCAGGCTTGTCTTCAAGAATGTTTCTGAACTGTCTTCCCATTTGAGTGGATGGAATTGATAATCTCAAGGACAGTTTTCATCATCTTTTTGTATTTGAGATAAGCTGCTTCAGTATCTGAGAAGTCACAAGTGGTGCTGAGCCTTGTGCAGTCATTAGCGAACATCCCCTCCTTTGACCTTCATTGATGAAGCAGCTGAAGATGGTTGGGTCTAGGACACTACCCTGAGGAACTCCTGCAGTGATGCCCTGGAGCAGAGGTGATTGACCTCCAACCACCATAACCATCTTTCTTTGTGCCAGGTATGACCCCAACCAGCGGAGAGATTCCCCCCTATACCCATTGACTCCAGTTTTGCTAGGCTCCTTGATGCCACACTCGGTCAAATGATTTGATTTGATTTGATTTATTATTGTCACATGTATTAACATATAGTGAAAAGTATTGTTTCTTGCGCACCATACAGACAGAGCATTCCCTTCATAGAGAAGGAAATGAGAGAGTGCAGAATGTAGTGTTACAGTCATAGCTAGAGCGTAGAGAAAGATCAACTTAGTGCGAGGTAGGTCCATCCAAAAGTCTGATGATGGCAGGGAAGAAGCTGTTCTTGAGTCGGTTGGTACATTACCTCAGACTTTTGTATCTTTTTCCCGATGGAAGAAGGTGGAAGAGAGAACGTCCGGGGTGCATGGGATCCTTAATTATGCTGGCTGCTTTGCTGAGGCAGCAAGAAGTGTAGACAGAGACAATGGATGGGAGGCTGGTTTGAGTGATGGATTGGGCTACATTTTGTAGCTTCTTGTGGTCTTGGGCAGAGCAGGAGCCATACCAAGCTGTGATACAACCAGAAAGAATGCTTTCTATGGTGCATCTGTAAAAGTTGGTGAGAGTCGTAGCTGACATGCCAAATTTCCTTAGTCTTCTGAGAAAGTAGAGGCATTAATGCTGCTTTGATGTCAAAGGCAGTCACTCTCACCTCACCTCTGGAATTCAGATCTTTTGTCCATGTTTGGACTAAGGCTGTTATGAGGTCAGGAGCTGAGAGACCTTGGTGAAACCCAAACTGAGCGTCGCTGAGCAGGTTATTGCTGAGTAACTGCCACTTGATAGCACTGTTGATGACCCCTTCCATCACTTTACTCCCCTCCCTCTTTCCAATGAAAACAATCCTAGTTTATTCAACCTCTCTGTGGGAGGAAACCAGAGCACCCAGAAGAAACCCACGCAGACGAGGAGAATGTGCAAACTCCACACAGACAGTGTCCCAAGCCGGGAATCGAACCCAGGTCCCTGGAGCTGTGAAGCAGCAGGGCTAACCACTGTGCTACCGTGCCGCCCCATGAGGTTCTCTGGAACCTCACCTGTGGTCAAAGAGGATGTGAAGATATCTGTTAAAGCCCCAGCTATTTCTCCCCTCACCTTCTGCATTTCCCACCATTGCTGGTGCTCCATCCATTGTGACACTAATAAGTTGATTCAGTGGTACATCGGCATTTGTCAATGCTCCATAGCGCCTCCTTTAGGTCAACACTGCAAGTTGTTCAATTCTGACTTGGGTCACTGTGCGGAGACTGCACGTTCTCCCCGTGTCGGGCATGGGTTTCCTCCGGGTGCTCCGGTTTCCTCCCACACTCCAAAGATGTGCACGTTAAGTGGATTGGCCATGCTAAATTGACCCTTAGTGTCAGGGTAATACATGAGGTTTTAGGGATAGGGTGGGATTGTTGTCAGTGCAGGCTCGATGAACTGAATGGCCTCCTTCTGCACTGTAGGGATTCTATCATTCTATGATTCTATGTTTCCTTGTGCGCCACTAAGTCCGACATATTTTTGTTCAAAATCACATCCAAGGAAACACAACAAACATGTATCATTTGTGGTTTGTCTTGTATTCTGTGGACTCATCAAGAGGTAAAAGCTAAATGCTAGAGAATTCCTCAGATTTTTTGTTATCTTGCTTGTAGCATCAGCATTGATCTGGGAGATACGCCTGTCCGTAGTATGGTGTGAAATTGGAATTTGTTCTACTCGTCGCTGAAGTATTGTCTTCTTTGATCTGAAAATGCAGCAACTTCAGCAATATTCTTCTGAACAAATTCTCCATTCCAGTATGGATGTTTAACATGAGCAGGATTTCATGCTATAACAAAGCTAGCTTCCGTTGCTGTGCCAGCTTCCTTACTGAATGTTAGAAGTAGTGTCTGCTGCTATTTGGGGATTATTTTAACGTGGATAAGTTGTTTTTCTGTAAGTCAGATCTGGGAGGTAAGTCAGAGAAAATGTTTGAGATTGGTTTCATGTTAGCTTATCAAATTACCGTCTTTGTAGTGAGTGACTGAGTGATGGTACGGCACGTAAGGCAGATAGGTTTCCCACCTTTAACAGTGAATTCCTCCCCCCAGTCTGGCTCAAAACTTCCTTTCTTATCTTCATACTTGCTGACTTTTGAATGGACCTACCTTATATTAAGTTGATCTTTCTCTACACCCTATCTATGACTGTAACATTAAATTCTGCACCGTCTCCTTTCCTTCTCCCCGTGCACTTGGCCGTGGTCAATTGCCCCTTAGTGTCAGGGAGATTATCAGGGTAAATGTGCAGGGTTACGGGGATAGGGCCTGTGTGGGATTGTTGTCGGTGCAGGCTCAAAGGGCCGAATGGCCTCTTTCTGTACCGTGGGGATTCTATGATTCCATGATTCACTGATCCCTATGGAACACCACTAGCTACAGATCTCCATTCTGAAAAAACCCTTCCACCATTACTCTCTGTCTTTTATACCCAAGCCAGTTCTGTATCTGTCTATCCAGTCCACCCCAAATCACATGTGATTTTGTTTTTGTTTCAGTCTGCCACATGGGACCTTGTCAAACACCTTGCTACAGTTCATATAAACTACATCCACAGCCCTTTCCTCATCAATTATCTTTGTCACCTCTTCAAAAACTCAATCAAGTTGGTGACACATGACCTTCCCTGTACAAAACCATGCTGCCTGTCACTAACGAGTCAATTTTCCTCTAAATGTGCATATATTCTGTCCCTCAGTATCTTCTCCAAAAGCTTCCCCACCACTGACGTCAAGTTCACCGGCCTATAATTTCCCGTTGCTCGTTTCTGCTCTTTCTCCTCCTTTCCTTTTGAGGCAGTGCAATGGAGGACGCTTTTCTCTCAGGCTCATGTTTGTTCTGACTCATCTGTTCAGACCAGACTCACCTTTGGTCGCATCTTTAGCTGAAATAAATTGGGAATTTTATTGCTTGATATTAACTCAGAAGCAAGCGGCCATGAAAGCTGTGAAAGAGGCATTTGCTTTAAAGTTGAATAAAAAATCATTTTGTGCATTTTTTTGATATTGTTTGAGAGGGGCAATAAAGACAGGAAAAGCAAAAAGATACAACTGTTAGTCAGGCTGCTACCACCTGTCCTCAGGGTGAGCAGGGACTGGTGATGTGGAATGGATGGAAATTGGAAACTAAGTGACAGATAACAGAGCAAGGGGAAACATTTCCATTTTCAATGCAATCAAAGCACCCAGACGAAGTTTAAGCTTCAAACATTCACTTCCTGTGAATGCGTCCCTTCTAATTTCCCTTACTTGCCTGAAAAAGCCCCTCCGCTGCTGACCACCACAAGCAAATTGTACCCCCTCCACCAACCCCCCCACGCCACCCGCCATCTATATCTAATTCCTCTCCTTGCGAACAAATGCTGGGCTAGGCTTTGACTCGGTGAGACTGTGTAAACCAGGTGCTTGTAGAAACATAGAGAGAATTCGAAGCCCTTTGAAGCTGCTCCACCGTTCACTTGGGAATGGGTAATCAACAAATTCAATACCCTGATTCCACCATTTCCCATGCCCCTTTAGCCCCAGGAGCTGGATCTAATCCCTTCTTAAAATCACACTCTGGGTGAAATGTTACCAAAAAATGGCAGAGTGCTGGTCCTGCACAAAAAACACAGGGTGGAATTTTACCAAAAAATTTCCAAGTGCCAAGCGAGTGAGAAAACGGGAGAGTTTCAGACTCATTTTTGGGTGAGTTTAAAGATGCAATTTTATGGCACTTAGTGCAAAAGAAGAGCCAGGATGCGATTCCCGCCAGCCTGGAGCGGGGTGAAGCCGGCTGCTGAGATTGGGGGCACCAGTACGCAGATGCCCTGATCTCCCAGTACTGGGAGATATCCTGCCCACCCCCCCATCCCCCCCCCCCCGCCCCATTGGACATCAGGACCCCCCTTCAACAGATATTAGGACCCCCACGAACATTGCCACCCTGCTGATCACCCCCCACTGCAGAGTTCCCTCCTTCCCCAATCACCGTTGCACCCCTTATGCAGAGTTCCCCACTTCCCCCCACCAGATCCCCCCCACCAATGGCAGAGTTGCCCTCTTCACCCCTCCCCCCCCCCCCCCCCCCCACCCCCCGACCCCGTTGACTCCCCTGCACAGCGGTTAGCCCTGCTGGGGACCCAGGTTCGATTCCCGCTTGGGTCACTTTCTGTGCGGAGTCTGTACATTCTCCCTGTGTCTGTGTGGGTTTCCTCTGGGTGCTCTGGTTTCCTCCCACAGTCCAAAAGACGTGTGGGTTAGGTGCATTGGCCATGCTAAATTCTCCCTTGGTGTACCTGAACAGGTGCCGGAGTGCAGCGACTGGGAGATTTTCACAGTAACTTTATTGTCGTGTTAATGTAAGCCTTACTTGCGATTAATAAATAAACTTTAAAAATCTATATATAAAATATATATTTAAAAAAAATATATAAAATCTATATATATATAAACATATATATATGTACATAATTATGTGTTATCAATAAACACAAGGCTCAGAACCTCTTCATGAGACCTGTTGAACAGACAACACACAACATGGTGGCAATGAATCCAAAAAATCAGAACTTCGGAAAAGCTGGAGCAGAAATTCCAAGTTGGAAAACTAAAGGAGCGGGATTCTGACCTGACTGAGAACACCTGGAGTGAAGACACAGAGAGGGAGATTGTCTGGGAGAAGCTCCACAGCAGAATCAGAAGCAGAAAGGCGAAGGAAAACCTCTGCAGTGCAGCTGAAGATCATGTGGGGGAGTTCATTGTGTCAGAGTGCAGAGTCAAACCACCTCAAAAATACAGTTCTCGGACAGGACTGGCTTAATTGACTCCATTGCTGTAAAGCAGCCCAAAAGCACTGAGGCCAACACTCATTCAGAATTGGTATCATACCCTGGGGCGGGATTGGCAATTAATGCTGCCTTTGCTTGTGACATTCATTCCTTAAAAAAATCAAATATCCAATCTTGTGTATCATACATAGGGCATTCAGAAATAAGCTCCACAATGTAATTTAGCAAGCCCCTAATCAAATAATACAATCAACAATCAGTAAACGCAAAATCAATATCAACCATCCACCTTTCAGCATATCGTCCTATCTTGCTTTTTCTTTCTCTTGTATGTTAACCTGGTTTTCATTTTAGCATCTAAATTTTCCTCAAGCACCTCCTCTAATAGTGAGTCACCACTAGTAACCACTCTGTGAGTAATGTAATTTACTCAGTGTGATATCCTGTCTAATCAGTGAGGTCGCTCTCAGGCACAGAGACATGTTTCACCTCCAACAACATCCTGTGCTACAGTTCCACCAGCTTCAGAATCTCATTTGGATGATGCTTACAGAATCCATAAGCAGGGGACCCTTCTGTGTTTATTTTTATAACAGAATTGGCTGTCAAGGTTGGCAATGGATGACAAATCTTTAGCTCTGCGATTCTGCATTCATTTCTCAGCGGCTGAGATGCTTCATTAATTGGACTGGACAGTAACTCTCACAGCAGGCCGGGAATCCTGACGTGTGATCTCCCTTACACACACTGACGTTCCAAGTTTATTCACAACCTCAGAGGATTTTCCCATCTGCTACCTGCAAGAGTTTAATTTACATCTGACTCACTGGGATCCCCGCTCTCCAGAACTCATTATTCCTTCCCGTCACGCTCTGCTTGTTTCACTTACAATCAAATCCATGGATGAATTTACAATGTGGTTACCAAAACATCAATGCTCCAGAACGTGACATAGAAACATAGAAACCAGAAGCAGGAGCAGAGCAACCCAAAAACATCCCAATGGTCCTTCGAGCCTGCCCCGCCATTCACATTGATCATGGCTGATCATCAAATTCAATATCCTGATCCCCTCTTCCTCCCCATATCCCTTGATCTCTTTCGCCCCAACAGCTTTATCTAATTCCTTCTTGAATTTCTAAGATTTCTAAGAAATCAGACAATGTTTTGACCTCAACTATATTCTGTGGTCATGAATTCCACACATTCACCACCCTCTGGGTGAAGAAATTTCTCCTCACCTCAGTCCTAAAACATTTACCCCTTATCTTCAAACTATGATCCCTAGTTCTGGACTCCCCCACCATTGGGAACATTCTTTCTGAACCTACTCTGTCTAATCCTGTTAGAATTTTATTAGTTATAAGTTTCTATGAGATGACATGATGAAATAAGAATTACACTTGTTGTGACACTGACTTACAGAACAAAGCTTCTATTCTGAGCCACCTTGTGGTTGTGTTGTGCCCATGGGACACTTCCTAACTAAACCCCCCCCCCCCCCCCTCCCTGCCACCCCGCCAACACATAAGATTCTTCAGTCACTTCCTCAGGAAGAGGGGTTGAGAGGATGGATGGGGTATAAATCAAGAGGGCGACTTTTTCCTGGATGTTGTCAAAGCTTCTTGACTGCTGTTGAAGCTGCAATCATCAGTTATGTTTTAAAGAGCGTCTTAAATAAGGAGGGAAATTGCGAGGTTAAAGGAAGAAATTCCACAGCTATTGGGCCAGATGGCAACAGGGACTGACTCAGTGCTGGAGTGAGGGAAGAGGTTGGTGCACAAAAGGTCAAAGTGAAGAAATGCAGATTTTGGGAATGGTTTTAGGCTGAAGGAGATTGCAGAAGAAGGAAAGAGGCCTGAAACAAACAACAAAGAACAAAGAAAATTACAGGTCCTTTGGCCCTCCTAGTTGTACCAAACATGCTGCCCAACTGAACTAAAACTCCCTATCCTTCCGGGAACCATATCCCTCTATTCCCATCCTATTCACGTATTTGTCAAGACGCCCCTCAAAAGTCACTATCGTATCTGTTCCACTTCCTCCCCCGGCAGCAAGTTCCAGGCACCCACCACCCTCTGTGTAAAAAAAACTTGCCATGTACATCTCCTTTAAACTTTGCCTTTCGCGCCTTAAACCTATGCCCCCTAGTAATTGACTCTTCCATCCTGGGAAAAAGCTTCTGACTATCCACTCTGTCCATGCCCCTCATAGTCTTGTAGATTTCTATTAGGTCACCCCTCAACCTCCATCATTCCAGTGAGAACAAACCAAGTTTCTCCAACCTCTCCTCATAGCTAATGCCCTCCATACCAGGCAACATTCTGGTAAATCTTTTCTGTACCCCCTTCAAAGCCTCCACATCCTTCTGGTAGTATGGCGACCAGAATTGAACACTGTATTCCAAGTGCGGCCTAACTAAGGTTCTATAAAGCTGCAAGATGACTTGCCAATTTTTAAACTCAGTGCCCCGGCTGATGTAGGCAAGCATGTAATATGCCTTCTTGACTACCTTCTCCATCTGCATTGCCACTTTCAATGACCTGTGTACCTGTACACCCAGATCCCTCTGCCTATCAATACTCTGAAGGGTTCTGCCAATAACTGTGTATTTCCTCTCTGTATAAGACGTTCCAAAATGCATTACCTCACATTTGTCCGGATTAAACTCTATCTATCATCTCTCCGCCCAAGTCTCGAACCGATCTATATCTTGCTGTATCTTCTGATGGTCTTCATCGCTATCCGCAAATCCATCAACCTTTGTGTTGGCTGCAAACTTACTAAGCAAACCAGTTGCATTTTCCTCCAAATCATTTATATATATTACAAACAGCAAACGTCCCAGCACTGATCCCTGAAAAACGCCACTAGTCACAGCCCTCCATTCAGAAGCGCACCCTTCTACTGCTACCCTCTGTTTTCTATGACCGAGTTCTGTGTCCACCTTGCCAGCTAACTTCTGATCCCATGTGACTTCACCTTCTGCACGAGTCTGCCATGAGGGGCCTTGTCAAAGGTCTTACTGAAGTCCATATAGACAACATCCACTGCCTTACCCTCATCAATCATCTTCGTCACTTCCTCAAAAAACTCGATCAAATTAATGAGAAACGACCCCCCCTTCACAAAACCATGTTGCCTCTCGCTAGTACGTCCACTTATTCCCAAGTGGGAGTAAATCCTGTCTTGAAGAATCCTCTCCAATAATTTCCCTACCACTGACGTAAGGCTCACCGGCCTGTAATTACCTTGATTATGTTTGCTATCCTTCTTAAACAAAGAAACAACATTGGCTATTCTCCAATACTCTGGGATCTCCCCTGTAGCCAGTGAAGATACAAAGATTTCTCTCAAGGCCCCAGCAATTTTCTCCGTTGCCTCTCTTTGGACCACATCTAATGATGTTGAGATTCGCAAGAATAAACTTTGAGTTCAGCAAAAATATTTAAGAGTAATGGACGTAGCAGATATGATTGCGTGTCACTGTGTTACAGCTAAACAATAAAGCATGTTCGGTGCAGGCTTGGAGGGCCGAAGGGCCTGTTCCTGTGCTGTAATTTTCTTCGTTCTTTTGTTTTTGCACTGTTTAGTGAGGTTAGTGACACAACAGCTAGTATTGCCCTGTTGGAGGGCAGGCAGGTGGCAGATGGCATATGAGATGATGCATTCTGGCAGAAGGGATAGAGAGAGGCAATTATACACTTAATGACACGGTTCTAAAGACTGTGCCGGGCCAGAAGAACCTGATGGTTCTTGTGCATTGATCTTTGAAGGTGGCAGGACATAATGAGAGAGTGATTAGTAAAGCATGTGGAATCTTGTGTTCATTTTTAGAGGTATTGAGTACAAAAGCAGGGAAGTGAAGAACTTGTGGAAAACTCTGCTTAGGTTACAACAAGAGTATTGAGTCCAGTTCTGGGTCCAAACGTTTCAGGAAGATGTGAGGGTCCTTGAGATCCTGCAAAGAAGATTTACCAGAATGATTCCAGGGGTGAAGGATTTCAGCCACAAAGTTAGGTTATTCTCCTTGGAGGAAAGGCAATTGAGGGGAGGTTTGATAGAGGTGGATAAGATTTTGACAGGCTTTGATACAGTGGACAGTGAAAAGCTGTTCCTAATCGCTAATGGCACTGCGACTAGGGGACACTGATTTAGGTTTTGGGTAAGAAGTAAGGAGAGAATTTGAAGAAAAAACTTTTATGGCAGTGATTGGTAAAGACCTGGAACTCACTGCCCATGAGGGTGCTGAAAACGGAGATGATGCATGATTTGAAAAGGAAATTGGATGGGCACTTGAAGTAAGTAAACTTGCAGGGCTACAGAGATAGAGCGTGGGAATGGGGCAGATTGGATTGCTCTACAGGAAAGCCAGAGAATGACCTCTTTCTATGCTGCAATAATTCTACCACTCAATGACCCTATGGTGTTCAGTCTAGTGAGAGTTCTCTGAACTATTGCCAATGAATGTATGTCCTTCCTTAAGTAAGGTGACAGAAACTGGACACAGTAATCTAAGTGCAGTCTTCACGCATGCCCTGCACAGTTGTAGCACGATTTCCCTATGTTTCTACTCCACCCTCTGTGCAATAAAGTCCAACATTCCATTGGCCTTCCTAATAACTTGCTGTACCTGCATGCTGACTTTTGATGATTCATGTACAAAGACATCACATCACTCTGTGTCACAGCACCCTGTAGTTTCTATTCATTTCAATAATATTTTACTTTTTTCTTGTTCTTCCAACCAAAACGCATTACAGTTTATCTGCTATATTTTTAACCATTAACATAAGCATCTAAATCTCTTTACAAATTCATTTTCCAGAATCTTACGCTCACCCTGCTGCCCCCTCCCCTCTCCCTCAGTGGGTTCTGAGGTGAGGAGGTGGGTGTAGAGTAACAAGGACAAGATTCCCACAGGGGTGTGGGGAGGGCGGTGGATTCTGCCCTGACCTTTTAAAATATATTTATTAGTCACAAGTAAGGCTTACATTAACATTGCAATGAAGTTACATGTGAAATTCCCCCAGTCGCCACATTCCAGTGCCTGTTCGGGTCAATGCATCTAACCAGCAGGTCTTTCAGACTGTGGGAGGAAACCGGAGCACCCGGAGGAAACCCACGCGGACACGGGGAGAAGGTGCAAACTCCACACAGTGACACAAGCCGGGAATTGAACTCGGGTCCCTGGCGCTGTGAGGCAGCAGTGCTAACCACTGGGCCATCGTGCCGCCCCACTAGGTTATTTGAAAGATTCAACTTCTCTATCTCACCCACCTGCCCACACCAACCATTGCATGTTGTGGATGTTATAATATTCTGCTCAATTGGCTTTTTGAGTTCAATTGTCCACTAATTATTTCTTTACAAATGACGACATTGAAATTGGCAGTCCACCCGCCATTACTAACAAGCTCAATTTACCCGAATATTACACAGCTCACACCATAAAACACTGACGATCAGATCTTATATTCTCTCCCCTCCCCACCACAACTGCCAAAAACATGCCTGTTGGGAGGTGGTAAGATCCAGCCCGCCATGTTTTCTATTACATCTTTGAGTGAAGAATTCCATTATTCTTCCAGCACCAGCATTAAACTAATTGATCTATACTTTCCTGGAATTTTTCTATCTCTGCTTTTAACTATTACTCACATTAGCTGCCCACAAAGTTATTGGCACTATTCCCGTTCCTCATGAATTTTTGTTTGTATACGATAATACCTCGACTGTCTCTTCTCCAACCATTTTTAATATACTTGGAGGAAATCCATCAGGGCTAAGGGTTTCATTGTCTTTAAATTTAATTTGATAACCAATTACCTTCCCTCTTTCCATCTTAAATGCCTTTATAACCTTTCTGGTCTCGCCTTCTAATGTCCCGATAAATATGGAGGCAAAGTAACTATTTCAATTTCAACATTACTCTTGGGAAAAGTATGTCATCCATCCATAACGACTGTTATGAATTTTAAGTTTATTTATTAGTGTCACAAGTCGGCTTAGAACAAAGAACAAAGAACAGTACAGCACAGGAAACAGGTCCTTCGGCCCTCCAAGCCTGTGCCGCTCATTGGTCCAACTAGACCATTCGTTTGTATCCCTCCATTCCCAGACTGCTCATGTGACTACTACCCAGGTAAGCCTTAAATGATGCCAGCGTGTCTGCCTCTACCACCCTACTTGGCAGCGCATTCCAGGCCCCCACCACTCTCTGTGTAAAAAATGTCCCTCTGATATCTGAGTTATACCTTGCCCCTCTCACCTTGAGCCCGTGACCCCTCGTGATCGTCACCTCCGACCTGGGAAAAAGCTTACATTAATACTGCAATGAAGTTACTGTGAAAATCCCCTAGTCGCCACACTCTGGTGCCTGTTCGGGTACACTGAGGGAGAATTCAGCACGGCCAATGCACCTAATCAGCATGTCTTTCGGACTGTGGGAGGAAACTGGAGCACCCGGAGGAAATCCACCCAGTCGGGGGAGAATGTGCAAACTACACACAGACAATGACCCAAACCAGGAATTGAACCTGGGTCCCTGGCGCTGTGAGGCAGCAGTGCTAACCACTGGGCCACTGTCCTGCCTGAATTTTGAAATATGAATCAAAGAAAGTGCAGGTGTTATTAAAATCAAGCTTTCTAGCTGGGAGGCTGTTTGTCTCACAGATTAAGGAAAACGTGAGCAGTTCGGGATTGATGAAGCAATTGATAATACTGAACTCACTGAGGAAAATTTCAAACTCATTCTTCAGGAAGTTACAAATCATTGGGAAAAACAAAGTGACACATAAATCTTGTTGCAGCTTGGGCGAGATGTCCATCTGGACTATACAAACGCCATTGAGGAATTGTGCAGATATTCCGGGTAAAAGCTTTGAGAAAAATGTAAACTTCAAAACCAGATTTTTAAAAGGATCTGAAACCTTCAAATAGAAATTGTGCCATGATGGGTCTTGGATTTGTTAGTTATTTGTTAGTCATTGGTAGCAAAGGGCTTGAGCACTGATGAAAAAAGACAGATGTTAGTCTTAAACGACGTCAGCGTGCCTGCCTCCACCACCCTACTTGGCAGCGCATTCCAGGCCTCCACCACCCTCTGTGTAAAAAACGTCCCTCTGATATCTGAGTTATACTTCGCCCCTCTTACCTTGAGCCCGTGACCCCTCGTGATCGTCACCTTTGTTGTCAAAACTTTTTTTTTTCACTCATGGGGCATAGGCATCGCTGGCCAACCAGCGTTTATTGCCCATTCCTAGTTGTCCTTGAACTGAGTGTCTTGCTGAGCTATCTCAGAGGGCAATTGAAAGTCAACCACATTGCTGTGGCTCTGGAGTCACATGTAGAGGATGGCAGATAAGGATGGCAGATTTCCTTCCCTAAAGGACATTAGTGAACCAGATGGGTTTTCAACGGTCAACAATGGTTTCATGGTCATCAGTAGATTCTTAATTCCAGATTTTTTTTATTGAATTCATATTCCACCATCTGCCATGGCGGGATTCGAACCCAGGTCCCCAGCTGTGTTTCTGGATTAATAGTCCAGAGATAAGTTTCACCCTGAACTCATCAAGACAATTTTCAAGATTACCAGTAAAAGGCAAAGTCACCATTGTCCCAGATGACCATAGGCTGCTCTTCCCTTCAAGTGGGAGAGCTGACTGGTGGTGATTTAACCTGGGGATCACCATGCCGCAGGCCAAGGGGCAAGGTTGAGGAGGCAGGCCTTCATGAATAACCTCAACCAGTATGGGAATTGAACCCACACTGTTGGCATTGCTCCGCATCATGAACCTGCCATCCAGCCAACTCAGCTAACCAAAGAATACCAAATGTAAATGGAGTAACGAGTTGTACATCATGGAAAGAGAGTGTGATTAGGTCGCAACTGGACTCTAATTGGTAGAGGCTTTGCCATGGAGATTGCACCAGTTGACTGATGACTGACAGTTAACTGCTGGGCTTTATTTAAGTTCAAACCAGGCAGGTTGACTCTGATTGGTCAAGGGATTGTCCTGGGGAGCCAACTAAAGAATTTCTATTTTGTTTGGTTTAGTACTCCTTGGCCAGATCCCAGGTTGTAGGGGAAGATCCATTTAGGGGCTAGTAATATTTTGTTTAAAGTAAATAAACTTTGAGATTTAGCCACTTGCTATGTGAATAAAACCACACTATTGCACAGCTTTTGAACAAAGAAAAAACTTTACTATAAAAGTTCAGTAAGATAAAACAATTTACAATGTCTATCTTATACTCTAACATTCAGGGTTAATATGGGGTGCATGTGAATTCACAGATGAACTGACCTGGGTTTTTGTGCTGTTCTTCTTTTGCCTTGATGCGTAGGGTTTGTTCTGGGCCTGAAAGAGGTAAAGATGAAAAACTGCACGTTTGCGGGAATTTTGAGGATCATTGAATTTGGTGTTCCTGACTTCCGTTTCAACAAAGTGAGCTGGGTTTTGTAACAAGTTGAAACAGGTGTAATGAAAGTATAATTTGTTGTTGCCTTTACATTTCTTGTGAATTGTTCTGATGAGTGCAAGAGGAAAAGCTTCAACAGCATGTTTCTTTTGCTCAGCACTGCTCAAACTGCTTGGATTAGTAGCTTAATATTATGAGGTGTGTATTATAAGGTGATCAAACTAACCTCAACATTATTGTACCTGTGAGACACAGGATTATACTGTGCATTGGAAACTACATTCAAAAATACTTGTATAGAACAAACATACAAATTAGGAGTAGTAGGCCACTCGGCCCTTCAATCCTGCTCTACCATTTGATAAGATTATGGCAGATATGATTGGAACCTCAACTCCATATTCCCACCTATCCTGGATAATCTTTCACCCTCCCTTCATTATCTAGAATTCTCTGTAGAGAACAGGAATTGCAGACTGGAGGTAGGTAAATGTCAATCCATTCTACCGCTTTGCCGCAAATTATTCTTCAGTAATTCCTGCAGATAAAAGGAGGATTCTTCAATTCTTTATTTTGCCTAACTTCTCTCCCAATTGCCCCTGGTGATTTTTAAGGTTATATCCCTTCGTTCTGGGCTCCCCCAATAGCAAAAGTTTCTCTCCATCCACCTTATCAATTCCTCCCTTGGTCCTACCCCTGATCCTTTAACATTGAGTTAAAGGAAGACTTAATAGGAAGAATGAGTGAAGGATATATTAGTGCTGGTATCTCACAATGAAGTTACAGAGGGCCCAGGTTTCTGGTCTCTACTCCACCAGACTTCAACACAACAAATTGGGTATCAGCCATGACTCTGTGAGTAGCACACTTGCATCTGAGGCAACAGACTGTTGGTTGAAGTACCCCTCCAGAAAGCTGAAGTGTTGTATAGTTGGAGGAGTCAATGTTTGGATGAGATGCTGAACTGTGGATGATCTTCCCTCTTGAGAAAACTTAAAGTATCACATGTTATTATTTTGCAGAGGAACAAAGGAACCCTCCCTGACCAATATTTCTCCATAACTAACCCACAAACACAGGTTATTTGATCAAGATCACATTGCAGTTGGGGAACCTTGCTTTGGACAGATTTTCCTACATTACAGTGACTCCACTTCCAAAATATTAAATTGGTTAGAAAGCGATTTGGGGTGGTTTGAAGTTATTAAACGTGTAAGTGTTTTGTTCTTTAATGGGAGGGCTAATATTGTTCATTTTCAGTTGTGAGGTTCATGGACATTTTGCCCACAATTGTATCTTCCTTGAATGTCACAGCTTTGTGAAGATTACCTTTAGCCTCGAGGTGAATTGAAGAGATCCCTGGGCCAGAGAAGTTGCTGCATGTTCCAAAAGGATTGTGTGGAACATGTTTACGGCATTACCTGTGCCTTTTGATCATGGCAGCGCACCTGGGCACCAATCATTGAACAGTTCAACAAGATCTATTGCTAAGTCACATGACTTTCTTTATTCATTTGTGGGCATGGGCATTGCTGGCTGGCCAGCATTTATTGCCCATCCCTAGTTGCCCTTGTTCAGAGGGCAGTTGAGAGTCAACCACATTGACATGCTGGGTACCAAGATCTCCAAGGTTGTCCTGCAGCTTCAGAAACTAAAGGTTAATTTCCAGAAACAACATGCGAGAAAAAAGTCACAAAACCATCGGAGTATTCATGAAATAGAATGTCATTTCTAAATTCTCTTTGTACCTTTACTGATTACACGAATGATGCAGACAGGATAAAAAGAGCAATAGTGAATCCCCCTCTCCCATGGGGGCCCCATCTCACGAGAACACCCCCTTGCCCATCAGTACAAGCTGTTTATCCTGAATCTTTCTGTGGTACTCAAACTCCAGAGAGTGTTGTTCCAGCAACAGCCACCATCTCATCTGTGGTGCTGGTATGCAAAAACGTTACCCAGCCTCCGACTGGTCGGCAGTGAAAAGGTACTTATGTCACTGGGCTAGTAGGTGAAATTTGAATTCAATAAAGAAAATATGCAGTTATTGTCACTGGACTAGTGAACCAGAGACCCAGGGTAATGTTCTGGGGATTGAGTTCGAATCTTACCATGGCAGATGGTGAAATTTGAATTGAATTAAAGAAATCTGGAATTAAAAGTCTCCTGGTGACTCTGAAACCATTGTTGATTGTTGTAAAAACCATCTGGTTTACTAATGTTCCTCAGGAAGGAAATCTGCTGTCCTTACCTGGTCTGGCCTACGTGTGACTCCAGATCGACAGCAATGTGGTTGACTCTCACATGGAGGGCAGATAGGGATAGGCGATAAATGCTGGCCCAGCCATTGATGCCCAAGTCACATCCCCTGCGTGAATAAATTTTTAAAAAGCTCTTGGCAGCTGCTCTGTCATATTTTGGAGTTGTCAATCAGGAGGAAGGCCCCCTGCCTCCCCCCCCCCCCCCCTCCCGCAGTTGTCCATTTAACTTCCTGATGGGCAGATGATCTGGAGGGTTTTCCTCCTCAGAGACAGCATGGCTGTGTCACTGTGTTTTCACCCAGCATGTAAGACAATCACCAAAAATGGAAGATTCCACCCATAATATTGACAGATTGAGGCCTCTGCTAAAATAGCGAAGATCTGAGTGTGGTAAAAGTAAGTTTAAATCATCTGGTGAAGGTAGAATGTGTGGGTTTGTATTGCTTACTGATGAGGGGAATAATTCCCTGATGCTGGACCTCCAAAGTAAATAGCAGCAACCCCTAATTTACAGCAGATGGTGCAAACATCTGTATGGACAGGACAGGGTGAATTCATCCATCCAGCACACTGTGTGCAGGTAGAGTTAGAGATCACGGACAGAATTTGACCACTCCGCCCACCACGTGAATCGGAGCAGGCGAGGGGGCGGACCATGGAAGGGTCTGTTGATCTCAGGCGTGATTTTACAGTTTTGGGATGAGCGAGGCTGTAAAAACCCACCCCACAAGTCTGGCAATAGTCATTTTAGCATTGCAGTACTGTCTCTGACACAGACGCAGGATCAGTGAATATATCCTTCACTTCTTTCTAAAAGAAAATACTCATTCTGCAATGATCACTTCAAATATGACACATCAATGCACAGACACAATGCACACAGATGCATATACACACAGATAAATATACACACGCATACATGCACACATACACACAAATACACAGATACATGTACACACAGATACATGTACACACAGATACATGTACACACGCAGATACATGTACACAGATACATGTAAACACAGATACATGTACACACATGTACACAGATACATGCACACACAGATACATGTAAACACAGATACATGTACACACATGTACACAGATACATGTACACACAGATACATGTAAACACATGTACACAGATACATGTACACATGGATACATGTACACACCGATACATGTAAACACATGTACACAGATACATGTACACACAGATACATGTACACATAGATATATGTACACACCAATGCATGTAAACACATGTACACAGATACATGTACACACAAATGCATGTACATATGATATATATACCAACAGTTACATGTACACACAGATAGACAGACAGGCATAGATACAGATGACACCGGAATAAATACACACATCTCAGCCTGTTCAAATAAACAGACAACATTAAAAAATCAACACACAGAAGGTATGCATGGTCATACATAAATCCATACACACATAAACAAACATGCAAACATACACAATTCAAAACACACATACACAAATAAAGACACGTTTAAAGCGTACTTTCATATAAATGTTTTATTCAGTGCATCTGTTAGTGTATACAACAAATAATAAACAACTGACCAGTACAGAAGCAGGAAAGCTGCTTGTACTTTCTAACCCATGTAATGTTTGGAGCACATTATCCAACATGTTTAAAACACATATCCTAAGTCATGCAACTCTATTCCAATACCAGCTTTCTCCCATGCAACAGGTAAATCAAAATAAAAATCTAAACTAACTGACAGAATAACAACAACCTCTGCGTAATGTGTACTAGGATGAGTTTCCAGTAAACTGCCCAAAGGGAACTTCATTCACAACAATTCCCACCATGCCCAGTACATTAAAAGAACGAGTGGCAGAGAGCGTTACAAATAAGACTTTCCACATTGTTATAAAAATGAAGTCACCCAAAACCCCACAGTTTCTTTAAGAATAAAAACCACCACAACAAGGTCAATGTGCAAATGCCTAAGGTGAGAAGGAGTCACAAGGGTGCAATTTGCTAACCGATAGATTTCTGTATCCTAGGTGTTGCACTATAAGATTACTGTTACTACAAATCCAGAAACCTTTGTCCTCAAGATTATTCAAAGTTACACTTTTAACCACTTCGCCTGAGACACTGACCTAATTCCTGTTCATCTTTTTTTGTGTGTTTGTTTTCCTTTTCGCAACCCTGATTGGTTTTTGAAAGTGATTCTATCCATTGGTTAGAGTATAAAAAAATCTGCAGACTCGCAGTGTAGCAAAACACTATCACTGGACTAAAGAAAATAAACCAATGTTTGTGTATCAAGTGGGATTGAACAGCATTGAGCCAAGAACATGATGCAATTACTTTTTTTGTGTGTTCCTCATTCCTTTAGTAAAACCCAAAGGTATCTACATTCCTCTGGCAAGAGCAAGTGTGGTTTGGTTTATTTTGTGTGTGTGTGTGTGTGTGTGTGTTCATTGCTGAACTGTAACTCATTTCCAGCTTGCCAACAGGTTGTGTTTTTTTTTGAATGATTCATTTCCCCGAGACAGATCTGATGATTGGACAAAATGGTATTTCTTCCGCCACATCACATTCCAAGAATGAGGTTTGATTGGCTGTCCGGGCGTTTGGTGAGATGTACAAGCGTTTTCTTGGCTAAAATTATTGGGATTTATCCACTGACAGAAAAATCAGAAGACCTAAAAGGCTGATAGAGTGCAACTTTACTCAGCTCAGCAGCTTGTTTCCTGAATCATTTTACAAGAGAAAGACACTGTCTGCTAGTGATATATCGGCGGCGTCTGTACATGGTTTGTCTGGACACGGGACGAGCCTCCACCCAGCTACGTCGATTCAGTCTGACTCACCGCCTTGCCCCCATTTAGCACGGCAGAGGCACTTCTGCTTTTGGTGGGAGTTCCAGACCGAGAGAGAACTTCCGCCAACTCGTGTAGTGATGGTTCTCTGTAAAGGGCAACTGGAAATCAAAAAGAAAATCAACATTAGTTAACATGACCAGCCTCTATGTGTGCACCCGCTAATGTATCCTACATTACATTGAACCCAGGGACAGTTAGATAAACACAAAAGGAGTAGGAGATTATTCAGATAGTGTGAAATGAAGTCGGATAGAAGGAGGCACATGTGGATGGAAATGTATAGTCAGTTTCTGTGCTAGGAATTCTGTTTCACCCAGTGTACAGATCCAATCCCAGAAATGCAGACTTGGGAAAAGAAAACAATTTTCACCATCTCAATATGTGTCAAAGCCAATGAGTGAAATACTTATAAAAATGCAATCACTATTGTAATGTCAAAAACACAGCAGCCAAGTTGTACATAGTATGAGCCCACAGATAGTACTGTGATAACATCCAATAATCTGTTTCTAGTCATGGTCATCAGATGAATTAAAGGCTTGAGTTATAGAATGGTTATAGCACAGGAGGCCATTCATTCCATAATGTCCATGCTAGCTCCCTGCAGGAGCAGTTCACCTTTCCCCTGCACCCTGCAATGTTTTTGTTTGTATATAATTATCCAATTCCCTCTAAAAGCCTCAATTGCCCCAGTCCCCACCACACTGTCAGACAGTGCAGTCCAAATCTGAACCACACACTGCTTAAAAAAAGATTTTCCTCATGTTGCCATTGCTTCTTTTACCTCTCTAAAATCTCCCCTCTGTCTTCTCTTCTCTGAGGAGAACAATCCCAGCTTCTCCGATCCATCTGCAGAACTGAACTTCTTCATCCTTGGAACCATTCCATGAATCTTTCCTGCACTCTCTCCAAAGCCTTCACATCCTTCCGAAAGTGCGGTGCCCAGAACGGGACACAAAACTACAGCTCAGGCTAAACTCATGACTTACGCAAATTCAATATAACCTTCCTGTTCTTGTATTCTATGCCCCCATTGATAAAGCTCAGGATAATGTATACTTTATGAACTGCTCTGCCAATCTATCCTGTCACCTTCAATGTTTTATGTGGCACTGTATCAAATGCCTTTTGGAAGTCCATGTACACCACATCAACTGCATTACCCTCGTCAACCTTCTGCAATAAACTCAAGCATGTTAGTTAAACCCGACTGTGCAGAAAACCCTCCGCCTCATCTTCAAAATAGTGCGATTTGACACCACCTGAGGGGGTAAGACAGCACCTCCAACAGAGCAGCACTGCCAGTACCGTCCCTCCAATTGTTCATCAATTCCTTCAGTGCCATCCCGAGGAGGGTGCACTGTGACTCGAAATCAGAAGACTGTGGGTTTACAATCCCCTGGAGGATCTAAACACAAAACCTCAGGCAGGCAATGCAATGCATCACTGACAGGGTGCTGCACTGTCATTTGGATAAGTATTAAACTGAGGCCTGTCTTCTTTCTTAGGTGGACATAAAAGATCCAATGGCAATACTTTCAAGAAGGGCAACGAAATACTTTGTGATGTCCTGGCCAATGTTCTTCAATTGGGGAGATGGTGGCAAAGTGGTATTGTCACTGGACTAGTAATCCAGTTCTGGGGACGGGGTTCGAATCCTGCCATGGCAGATGGTGAATTTTGAATTCAATAAAAAAAATCTGGAATTAAAAGTCTAATGATGACCATGAAACCATTGTCAATTGTCATAAAAAATAATCTGGTTCACTAATCTCCTTTAGGGAAGGACATCTGCCGTCCTTACCTGGTCTGTCCTACAGAAACATAAGAAGCATAAGAACTAGGAGCAGGAATGGGCCCTTCAGCCGCTCGAGCCTGCTCCGCCATTCAATACAATCATGGCTGATCACATTTTGGCCTCAACTCTGCTTTCCTGCCCATTCTCCATAACCCTTTAAACCATTACTAACTAAAGATCTGTCTGTCTCCTCCTTAACTTTACTCAATGAGCCGGCATCCACCACTCTCTGGGGTAGTGAATTCCACAGATTCACCAACCTTTGACAGAAATAATTTCTCCTCATCTCTGTTTTAAATCTGCTACCCCTCATCCTAAAACTATGGCCTTTTGTTCTAGATTGCCCAATAAGAGGAAACATTCCCTCTATGTCTACACGGCAGCAGAGACGGCACGCCATTGATGGTATCTTATGGTCCTGCCACTGTCAATGGGGTTTCCTATTGTTTGCACCCCATGCTGCCAGGGAACTCATGGGGTTGGGGAGAGGGATGGTCACCAACAGCAGGGTAGAAGATCCTGCCAATAGGAATGGTCAGAAAATCCAAGCCACCATTTCTAAATTTATGAACAACACCAAATTGGGGGGATAGCCAACGCTGAGACGAACTGCAACACATTACAGGAGGACACTAATAAACTTGTAGAATGGGCTAATAACATTCGACACAAACGTGAAGTAGTACATTCCAAGAGAGATCACTTATTACGTTGAGTCTGGCTGGGGTAGAGGAACAAAGGGATCTCGGAGAACCAAACTCCGATCACGAAAAGTTACACCACAAGTTAGCAAGGTCAGAAAAAGACACACACCAATCTCTGGAGTTTATTTCTCGAGGGATAGAATTGAAGAGTTGGGATGTTATTGTTAAAGCTGCATTGACCCCCGGTTAAACCACATAGAGCACTGCGTGCAGATCTAGTCACCATTTATTAAAAGGTTATAGAGACACTGGAGAGGGTGCAGGGATTTACAGGGATGATAGAAATATGTGAGTTTACATATCAGGAAAGGATGAATAGGCTGTGCCTCTGCTCCCTTAATAAAACGTGGCTGCGGGATAACCTACTCAGGTATTTAAAATGTGAAAGGTTTTGAGAGAGATGATACAGAGAGAACGTTGCCTCTTGTGAGGACGAGCATAAGTAGGGAGCATCAATGTAAGGTACTCCCCAAGAAATCCAATAGGATATTCAGGAGAAATTTCTCCAGCCAGAGGGTGGGAAATGTGGAACTCATTGCCACAGAGAGTGTTTGAGGTGAATTGTACAGATACAGCTGAGGAAAAGTTACATAACCATATGAGAGGAAAGGGAATAGAGAGTTAGAGCGGTAGATTTAGATGGGGAAAGTTGGGAGGAGGCCTGTTAAAGCCTCAACACTGGCATGAACTGATTGGGCCAAATGGCCTGATTCTGTGTTGTATAACCAGAAGCCTCCTTCAAAAACAACAACCTGAATTTATATCGCATGTTTAACTTGGTAAAGTGACCCAAAGAGATTCATTGGATCATTATCATTCTAACAGCACTGTGGATGTACCCACACCACATGGACTGCAGCGGCTCCATAAGGCAGCTCACCACCACCTTCACAAGGGACAATTAGGGATGGGCAATAAATGTTGGCCCAGCCCACATCCCCATGAAAGAAGTTTTGAAAGATGACAACAACGCAGGTAAGGTTCTGTGGAAGTTAGGTTACAACAATTGTGAAAATTAAAGTTCCATAATTGTCAAAATAAACTCTGCCAAGTCATGGAAAATGACTATTAGCCAAACACGGCCTTCAGTCAGGCCAACACTGACATACGCAGGATAAGCGAGTATATCTAAAACTTCGTTCCATAAACACTGCATTCCAGGCTAGGACAGCATGATGAAAACAAGGAACAGGTTACTGTGGTGATTACCAAATAGCAAGATATGGGGATGTAGTATACTAATGAAGGATTGGTTTTCTATTGGATAAGAAAGGGCAAAAGGCTATGTTATGATTGGTGGATATACATGTCAATGAAAGATGTGAAAAATCTCTTGTTCCTGATTTGCTGTAATTGACTATAACTGCTGAGCTGTTCCTCCGTAACCTCAGAACTGCTCTGGACATTCCGTGTTGGCCATAGAGAGTTCTCCTTGTGCACAAGTAATTAAAGATCTTGCATTGGATGCATGGTGTCCAGCGCTGTTTGTGTAAGGAACCGACTGAGGGCTGTTACCCAAGAGAACTTTAACAGTTCAAAGAGGACAGATGTCCAAAAGGTTGGTCAAAGAGGATTATTAGGAGCAGCATTACAAAGTAGGAGAGAGAGAATAAATGAGTTGGAGAGGTTGCAACAGAAATTCTAGAGCTGAAGATGTGGCGCCAATGGTTGAGCGATGGAAATCAGGGGATTTGCAAGAGACCAGAATTGGAACAGCGCAGAGGTTGGGGGGTTGTGCTCTGGAGGGGGTTACAGAGATAGCGAGGAGTAAGGCCATGGAAGAATTTAAATGGGATAGATGAGAATTTGAAATTGTTGGCCACAGGGATTACTGGGGACCAGCCCTTCCCCGCTCCTTGCTAAATGTGCCAGAATCCAGACCACATGGCAAATCCCAACCCTCCCCCTAACAGAGCTCTTTAGGAATCGGCATTAAGTAGGCGGAAGGAATGTTGCTGGGTTTTGTGATGGTTATGATTCCCTCAAACTGGGTGGCAGAGAGTCAATATCCACAGTCTGGTTTCTGCTTTGCTTTGTGACTGGAATTGGAGCCTAAGCAATTGCACCATCACATTGGGAAATGAGAAGTAAACTTCTCCTCCTGTAACCTCATTCCCTTCACTAGGCAGCAGCTGATGGTTTCAAATCTGATTTCTGGAGCCAGCGTTATTAGGTTCCAAGCTCACTGTATCCACTGATCAAAATGAGGCTTTGAGAGAGCGAATTGGGAACTGGGCATGGAGCACCCTTTCCAACCTATGTTCAGAGTGATTCAGAGGAGGTTACATAGATAAATGGAATGAACAAGTTGTCTTATGAGGAAATGTTAGACAGACTGGTCTTGTTTCCACTGGAGTTTAGAAGAGCGAGGGATGACCTGATTGAAGTGTATAAGATCCTGACTGGTCTGGACAAGGTGCATGTGGAAAGGAGGGTGAGTCCAGAACTAGGGGGCATTGTTTTAAAATTAGGGGTCACCCTTATTGGATGGAGATGAGGGGAAAATCTGTTTCTCTCCGACTTTGCCACTCTTGGCCTTGGAAGGCAGATCAGCCATGATCCTATTGAATGGTGGTGCAGGCTCGAGGGGTTGAATGGCCTCCTCCTGCTCCTATCTGATATGTTCCTATGTTCAACCCAGGTGCAGCGCGGACCCAAAAGGTGATTGGCCGCGGCTGTGAGCTTCCACCCTCACTGGCTCCAATCCCTCGTCAGTCAATGCCACATGAAACAATTCATGCTTGAAGCTTTCGGGCTGATTAATATAAAGACTGGGTCAGTAAGTTATGTTGTTATGGCTGTTTGTTATGAGACTGAATGCACCACTGCAACACCTTGTAAAAACATTCCTGAGAGCAATTTGACGGAACGACAAGATTGCTGAGTCAGCACAAAGCAGATGTTTCTGTTCACTTCAGAGTGCCCTCAGATTGTGCAGCCCTGAAACCTCCAGGAATGGGTAAGAGGCCAATTCAAATGTGGAAACACCCATTGCTAAATCTGGTTTGTAACACACAGTGAACAATTCAATCTTCGTCTTGTCACTGGGTGGAAGGAGTGAGGAAATTGAGAGGCGGAGAGAAGATTAGGAAGGAGGTTAGGGGCTGAGGGGATTGAGGGGGTGGGGTGTTGTGCGGAGTTGTGTTGGGAGAGGGGTTGTAAGGAAATGGGGAGGCTGGGGGGAGGAGGGGTCTGGGGACTGCTTTGGGGAAGAAATGGGGTGGGGATGGGGCATGAGCTTGGAGCAGCAGTGGTTCTGTATCCAGGGAAGGATGTGCTGGCCTTGGAGAGGGTCCACAGGAGGTTCACGAGAATGATCCTGGGAATGAAAGCTTGACGTATAAGGAGAGTTTGAGGACTCTGGGTCTGTACTCTATGGAGTAAGGAAGGAAGAAGGGGGATATCATTATGAAACTTACAGAATACTGAAAGGTCTGGATAGCGTGGACATGGGGAAGATGTTTCCATGAGTAGGAGAGGCTAGGACCTGAGGGCACAGCCTCAGAGTAAAGGGACAACCCTTTAGAACAGAGATGAGGAGGAATACCTTCAGCCAGAGGGTGGTGAATCTGTGGAATTTATTGCCACAGAGGGTTGTGGGGGCCAGGTCATTGAGTGTATTTAAGAGATAGATAGGTTCTTGATTGATAAGGGGATCAAAGGTTACGGGGAAAAGGCAGAAGAATGAGGACAGAATAATATCAGCCATGATCAAATGGCGGTGCAGACTCAATGGGCCGAATGGCCTAATTCTGCTCCTATATCTTATGCTCTTTTGGAATATTGTTTCAATGTGGAGCCACAGGGAGTACTCGCACTCTTCCAGCTCCATTTGGGTGTTCACTGGTGTAGCCTGCCGCAGTCACTTTGGCTGCTTAAGGTCTGAGAAAAGTGACCACAGCTTGCAAAGCACACCAGCTTCAGGCTGGTGCAGTGAACACTGCCAGGGCACCCTGATTAATATGGTACATGGTACACTCCAAGTGTCAATCGAGTGTCTACACTGCACACCACAGTCAATTTTCATTCAATTGATTCAATTACCAGGTCTCGACCTCTCTGCTTCTGTTAAAGATTCTCCTTAAAAACCCTTTTTTCCGTAACCTTTTCCCCCCCGCCCACACAGAGCATTGTGGGTGCTTTTCTTCTCTGAGGCATCAGGGGGCATTTTCCAAAGGAGCTTTGTAAACCTGATCACTGTTGTAGTTGTTGGTTCATTGAAAACAAAAGCCAGCTCCAGCTTCACAATGCATAAGGTGATCTGTGCAATCATACCGGCACCACATGGTGCCTTGTTGCCATGTGAATAAATAACTGCTACAAACTACCACCTTCTCCAGGCCAACTAGGAATGGCAAAACATGCCAGCCTTTCAGTGACACCCAGATCCCGAGAAGAAATAAAATAATCACTGAGCACTTAAAACAAAATCAATCACGTATCTGATTCACCTGGGTTCACAACCTTGGTTTCTTCTTTAATCTCAAGATGAGTTTCTGACCACATATCCACGCCACCATCAAGATTATCGACTTCCCTAACATCGTCTGATTCCACCCCTGCCTCGGTGCATCTGATGCGGAAACCCTCATCCAAACATTTCTGATTTTCAGATTCAGCAATTCCATAGTTTTCCTCTCTGCCTTCCCAATCCAATCCCATTCAGCTCCCTCAAAACACCGTCTGAATTCACACAGAGTTCCCGTTACCCATCAACCTACTGCTTACTGGCCAACACTGGCTCCTGGTCTAGCAATGCTTCCATTTAAAAAGTCTCATCCTGTTTCGAATAAAATGTTGGTATGCAGGCATGGTAAGTAATTAAGGAGGCGAATGGAATGCTATCCTTTATTTGGAGAGGAACTGAAACTTAAAGTAAGGATCAAAATCAGAAAATGCTGGAAAATCTCAGCAGGTCTGACAGCATCTGAGGGGAGAGAATAGAGCCAATGTTTCAAGTCTAGATGACCCTTCTCAGAGCTGCTCTGATGAAGAGTCATCCAGACTCGAAGCGTTGTCTCTATTCTCTCTTCACAGATGCTGTCAGACCTGCTGAGATTTTCCAGCATTTTCTGTTTTTGTTTCAGATTCCAGCATTCGCAGTATTTTGCTTTTATTGAAGTAAGGATGTTGTGCTTCAGTTACACAGGATACCGGTGAGACCACATCTCGAATACTCACTGGAATTCTCCCGCCTTGCCCACCACGGAATCAGAGCGGGCGAGGGGTGGATAAGGGTCCTTGGTCCATTGACCTTGGGTGGGAATTCCTGGTCTCGCTCAAGTGAGGCCGCAAAACCCCGCCCACTATGTGCAGTTTTGGTCTCCATATTTAAGGAAGGATATAAATGTATTGGAGACAGTTCAGGGGAGCTTTACCAGATTGATACCTGGGATGCGCGGGTTGTCTTATGAGGAAAGGTTAGACAGACTGGGCTTGTTCCCACTGGAGTTTAGGAGAGCGAGGGGTGGCTTGATTGAAGTATTTAAGATCCTGAACAGTCTTGACAAGGTGGATGTGGAAAGAATATTTCCTCTTGTGGGTGAATCCTGAACTACGGGGCAGTGTTTTAAAATTAGGGTTGCCCTTTATATGATAGAGATGGGGAGAATCTTTTTCTCTCAGAAGTTTGTGTGACGTTGGAACTCTTTGCCTCAGAAGGTGGTGGAGGCGGGTTTACTGAATATATTTAATGCGGAGATAGATAGATTCTTGTTAGACAAGGGGGTCAAAGGTTATCGGGGGTAGATAAGGATGTTGACTTTGAAACTCAAACAGATTGGCCATGATCGTATTAAATGGTGGAGAAGGCTCGAGGGGCTGAATGGCCTATTCCTCGCTTGTATGTTTGTAAACTTGCTCCTCCTTATCTGCATAATGTGATCCAGCCCCACAACCCTCTGAGATATCTGTGGGGGTGGGGCCTGGGTGGGATTGTGGTCGGTGCAGACTCGATGGGCCGAATGGCCTCCTTCTGCACTGTAGGGTTTCTATGATTTCTATGATCTGCACTTTTCTAATCTGGCCTCTTGATATTCCACATTCTAATTGTAGCTCCATTGGTGGATGTGCTCTCCTTTATCTGGGCCTTGAACTCTGGAATATTTTCCTGAAACTTCTCTGCCTCCCTAAATGGCTTTTCCGCTTTAAGACTCTCTTTAAAATTTACCTCTTTGACCAAGTTATTGGCCAACTGACCTAATGTTCCCAGTGTTAATTCCCATAACACTCCTGAGAAGTGGCTTGGCACATTTCACTATGTTAAGGAGGACATGTAAGCGCAAGTTGTGGTCGTTTTGGTGAAAGATTCCACGGCACCGTTTGAGGAACAGCAGGGAAATTCTCCCCGATGTCCAAAGCAACGCCTGTCACTCGGCTGATATCACTGAGAAACTGGTTACCTCGTTTGCTGCTTGTGGAATCTTGTATGAAAATTTCACATTGTGTGTGGCTGGAATTTTACCGCCTTGCTCCCCCGAGCGAGGTCGTAAAATCTCAGTGCAGAGAAGGTTTACCAGGATGTTGCGTGTTATGGAGGGTCTTAGCTATGAGGAGAGATTGGGTAAACTGGGGTTGGTCTCCCTGGAAAGACGGAGAATGAGGGGAGATCTAATGGAGGTGTACAAGATTATGAAGGGGATAGATAGGGTGAACGGTGGGAAGCTTTTTCCCAGATCAGAAGTGACGATCATGAGGGGTCAGGGGCTCAAGATGAGAGGGGCGAGGTATAACTCAGATATTAGAGGGATGTTTTTTACACGGAGGGTGGTGGGGGCCTGGAATGCGCTGCCAAGTAGGGTGGTGGAGGCAGACACGCTGACATCGTTTAAGACTTACCTGGATAGTCACATGAGCAGCCTGGGAATGGAGGGATACAAACGATTGGTCTAGTTGGACCAAGGAGCGGCACAGGCTTGGAGGGCCGAAGGGCCTGTTTCCTGTGCTGTACTGTTCTTTGTTCTTTGAATAAGAATGATTCAAAATCAAAACGGATTCTCTGGATGAACAGAAATTTGGGATTTCCTGAGTTTGTGAGAAGCGCTATGAGGTGGAGTAAGCTCTCCCTTTGAATAGAGAATTACAAGTCCAGTTCACCACAAACCTTTCACAAGTATAATTTCCTTTGCAGAGTTGAGACAACATGGGGCAGAATACAAAGTGCTTTGCTCCCTGATGTTTGATACAGCAGCACGGGTTCGGTGAAATGAATAGAAACTTCTCCATTTATTCAGGAGCACCTAATATCCCTCCACATGCTACAGTGATTCACTTCCATTCCTAGTATTAACAAAGAACATCAATCACATCGACAGCAGATCATGTAACTGATAGAATACAAATGAGTCCCTTTAATCACTCCTGGCAAGTAATGAAAAAAAAATGATTACATCTGGTGCTTTTTATAGCATTTTATTTCGATTCACTCAAAATTACATTTCTGGCCAATTTGCTGTTTCTATTTTTAATGCAAGTATTACGCAGGAGAGGAGGGTGCACTTAAGGAAACTCAGAGAAAAAGTTCATTGTGTGCATCACCACCCAGGGTTCACATCTGATCTTAACATATTTATTCTTTGATTTAGGGTCAACATCGCTGGCTAGGTCAGCATTTATTGCCCATCCCTAGTTGCCCTTGAAATGTTGGGGGTGAGCCACCCCTGCTGCAATTCCTGAGGTGTAGGCACACCCACAGTGCTGTCAGGGAGGGAGTTCCAAGATTTTGACCCAGTGACAGTGAGGGAAGGGTGACATATTTCCAAGTCAGAATGGTGAGTGATTTGGAGAGGAAGTTGTTCCATCACTGACTTTCCTCTCCCACACCTATTAATACCTTGCTTTAGGGAACAAATCACCGTTATGTGCAGAAATAAATTCTAACAGGGTTCCTGTTTTAGTCATAGAACTGAGACCAGATATGGGACATTCTGAGCACCCCGTTACAAGAAGATCATAGAAATCATAGAATCCCTACAGTACAGAAAGAGGCCATTCAGCCCATCGAGTCTGCACCGACCACAATCCCACCCAGGCCCTAGCCCCATATCCCTACATATTTACCCACTAATCCCTCTAACCTACGCATCTCAGGACAAATTTTTAGCATGGCCAATCAACCTAACCCGCACATCTTTGGACTGTGGGAGGAAACCGGAGCACCCGGAGGAAACCCATGCAGACACGAGGAGAATGTGCAAACTCCACACAGACAGTGACCCGAGCCGGGAATCGAACCCAGGTCCCTGGAGCTGTGAAGCAGCAGTGCTAACCACTGTGCTACCGTGCCGCCCAAAGATGTTTGGTTGTTTGAGCTACGAAGAACAGAACAGTGACAATTCACGAGAACAACACCAGGAATGGCGTAAAAATTACAGCCAGGAATTTCAGACCTGAAGTTAGGGAAAACCTCCACATACAAAATATGCTAAAAATTTGGATTGCTCCATCTAAAAGAAACAGATGCAGAGATAGTGAGTGCATTGGTTGTAATATTCCAAAAATGCTTGGATTCTGGAGAAGTACCAGAGGATTGGAAAACTGCCAATGTGGCACCTCTATTCAAAAAGGGAGGAAGGCAAAGAGCAGGTAACTATAGGCCAATTAGTCTAACATCTATAGTTGGAAAAATGTTGGAATTAATTATTAAGGAAGTAATAGCAGCAAATTTGGAAAATCATAATCTTATCAGAGTCAGCACGGCTTTATGAAAAGGAAATTGTGTCTGACTAATTTATTAGAGTTTTTCGAGGAAGTCTCAACATGAGTGGATGGAGGGGTACCAGTAGATGTGTTGGATTTGGACTTCGAGAAGGTGTACTACAAGGTAGCTTGAAAAAAGATTACGTCAAAAGATAACAGCCCATGTTGTTGGAGGTAGTATATTGGCAAAGATAGAGAATTGACTAATGGATAAGAAACAGCGAAAGGGGATAAGCGTTCTTTTTCAGGTTGTGTTCCACAGGGATCAGTACTGGGACTGCAACTGTTTACAATATATATCAATGATTGGAGGAAGGGAGTGAATGTACCGTAGCAAAATTTGCAGATGACTCAAAACTAGGTGGAAAGGCAAGTTGCGAGAGGGATACAAACCGTTTTCAGAGAGATATTGATAGGTTAAGTAAGTGGGCAAAAAGTTGGCAAATTGAATATAATGTGGGACAACGTGAAGTTGTTCATTTAAAGTTTATTTATTTACTAGTTACAAGTAGGCTTACATTAACACTGTAATGAAGTTACTGTGAAAATCCCCTAGTCGCCACACTCCGGCGCCTGTTTGGGTACACCGAGGGAGAATTTAGCATGGCCAATGCACCTAACCCACAAGTCTTTCAGACTGTGGGAGGAAACTGGAGCACCCAGAGGAAACCCACGCAGACACGGGGAGAACGTGCAAACTCCACACAGGACAGTGACCCAAGCCGGGAATCGAACCCATGTCCCTGGCACTGTGAGACAGCAGTGCTAACTACTGTGCCACCATGCTTCCCTTTTGGAAGGGAGAACAAAAGAACAGAGTATTATTTAGATGGAGAAACATTGCAGAAAGCTGCAACTCAAAGGGACTTGGGGGAAGTTGTGCATGAAACACAGAAAGCTAGCACACAGATACAGCAGGAAGGCTAATGGAATGTTGGCCCTTACTTCAAGGGGGTTGGAGTGTAAGAGTTGGGAAGTCTTGCAGCAACTGTACAAGGTACCGGTGAGACCACACCTGGAGCACTGTGAGCAGTTTTTTTCCCCCTTATTTAAGGAAAGATATTGGGGGCGATTCTCCCAAAAAGGTCTAAGCGTCGAGTTCGTGCAAAAACTGGAGTAAATCAGGCTGGTTTTTCAGCAGGATATTCAGAATGAATCTCCCACACTCTGTGCACTGCAGACTACACTGGCATGAATCCTATTATAAATCAGTAGGCAGGGCCTATTCTCACTGGAGAGGCTGGCAGTATAGCGCTGGGCGGGCCACTGCGTGTGCGCCGATCTGTCAGCAACGAAATCGGCGCATGCGCAGTAGGCCCACACTGCTGGCCTCCAGATTGCTGGCCAGCCTGGCGACCCCCTCATCGCTGGCCCTCCAACTCCCCCCACTCCCCAAACATGTCCAGACAACCTCAACCCCTCCGTGCCACCCCGCCTCCACTCAATCTTCCCTCCTGGCAGCCCCAATCTCCCCAGTATACCCCCCCCATCAACAGCCCCAACTCCACCTTCCGCCACAGTCCCAACACTCCCCCCCGCAGCCCCGACCCCCCCGGCAGGCCGACCCCCGCCCCCCCCTCCCCACCCTCTCACCCCAATGGCATCACAACTATTTACAATATATATTAATGACTTGGAGGCAGGAAGCGAATGTACTGTAGCCAAATTTGCAGACGACACAAAACTAGGTGGAAAGGCAGTCGTGAGAGGCCAGGCCCGATCGCTGACCTCCCTCCCTGTGTCACTCATCCCGAGTGCAGAGTGGCAGCGGGGCCCCTTGGGCAGTGCCAGGGGACAAGGCTGGCACTGCCAAGCTGGCAATGCCCAGGGGGCACCCTCTTATCCCCAACCCTCTGGGTGGGCCTCAATGGCACCCCTTCACTCCAGTGTGGTCAGGGCGCCAGCTCCCTGCTAGTGGGGAACTATGGTAAACCTCACTGGAGTGAAACACTCCTGATGTGAGTGGGTAGAGGCTAGCGGACTCGGAGATGTCAGCCCCGGACCCGCTCCTTAGATGCAAAATACATTAAATGAATATTTGCATAAATTATGCAGCTCTGCACCGATTTCTGGCATGGAGCTGACAGCGCCGGAAACCCAGCTGCCGGAGACTCGCAGAGGCCGCGGCGCCCAGCGGGAAACCCGTGAAACGGCCTCCGCTTGAGTCTCCTGGCCCACTGCGCTACAATAGCAGCGCAGCGGGCTGGGAGAATCGTCTCCCCCTAATTTCATTGGAGGCAGTTCAGAGAAGGTTCACTAGGATGCTTCCCGGTATGGAGGGACTGTCTTATGAGGAAACGTTAAACAAGTTGGGACTCTACTCATTGGAATTCAGAAGAATGAGAGGTGACACATAGGATTCATAAAGGCCTTGACAGGGTAAATGCTGAGAGGATGTTTCCCCTCATGGGAGAGTCTAGGACCAGAGGGCATAATCTCAGAATAAAGGGGCACCAATTTAAGACTGAGATGAGGAGGAATTTCTTCTCTCAGAGGGTTGAGAGTCTTTGGAACTCCTTGTCACAAGTTAAGGCTGAGATAGATTATTGATCAGTAAGGGAATCAAGGGTTATGGGGAAAGGGTAGGAGAGTAGATGTGGGGAATGTTGGATCAGCCTTGATCTTATTGAATGGTGCAGAACAGCCTCTAGGGGCTGAATGGCCTCCTCCTGTTCCTATTTCTTATGGTCTTATGGTCAAACAGCAATTGGTGCAAGATCAATTATAAATTTTAAATCTGAGATTGATAGATTTTTGTTAACCAAAGACATTGAGGGGAAAATATGGATATGTGGACTTTGGGGTCACAGAATAGACATGATTCCACCGAATTGCGGAACAGTCTTGGAGGAGGGATTGAATAGCCTCCTCCTGTTCTTATGATTCTTGGAATTACAAAGGTTGAGAGAGAAATGGAGGTTATTTTTCGCTGCAACAGGAAGGATTCATAAAGCTGTGTAAATGATGGACGATTCGGGAGGTCAAAGGGTGAAAGGTTGTCTCCACTGATTGATAAACCAATGAAGAGGGTTACCAACTGGGGATTATCAGGAGGAGAACGAAAGGAGTTGCTTCAAGAACTCCGCCATTAGTAATGAAAATGCTTCACTGCAAGTGGTTCCTGAGGCACAACCTGTCACAGAATTTAAAGTGGAATAGGATGTGTGTTGGACAAGGAAGCACAAAGGTGTCAGGGAACAAGTCATAAATAGGATTACGGTATATTATTGCTTCAATTCAAGAGCTAACCCAGGCTTCCTCTTAACTGTAGTTTCCATGGCATCCCTAGAACACGCAATCCTACTTCTCAACAGATACCAACCAGGTTATAGATGAACAATGACCCACGGCTAATTGCCTTCTCTGCACTCTTGGTGCTCACAGCTGAGGTAAAAGCAAAGAAAAGCTTCTGAGATATTACCTTCTAATGGTTTGGGGAGGAAGTGGGCAGCTGGTTTGGTTTTCTTCACATGATTTCCTTTCATGATTTCTCCTTCCTTGTTAAGTCCCAAATACCAACCCCTGCCGGACTGTTGCTGTCTGTACAACATGGATGAATAGGTCACGTAGTAGTTTTCGAATACCGATTCCTTGAACCTGCATTCTGGTGTGAAGTGTTCCTGTTTACAGAAAAGAAAAACAGCCAAATAATCATTACATTCTTACTCTTTAACAGCACATTCTCACGCAAGTCAAAGTTCGACATAGGTATGGTCACGGAATGATTCTGAATCAACATCTTCCAAAACAGCTTAACATTTTCATTATTGCCTTGTTTAACCAAGAGGTCAAGAATTCAAATCCAACCATGGCAAATTGTGAAATGGATTATTTGTGAACTGAATGAAATTATATCAAACTATTGGATTGTCACAAAACCTCGACCGGTTCATTACTATCCTCAGGATAAGGGACCTCTGATCTTTATCTAGTTTGGCCTGCAGGGGACACATCATGGCCAGATTTTCCTGCCCTCCCTGCTGGTGGAATTTTCCAGTCCCGCCAACCATGAGGCCCATACAGGCGTGGAATATAAATCGCCATCGACTGCCGCAGGTCTGGAAGATCCCACCAGCAGCCAATGGTGATCCGCCTCTGCCGTGGGAACACCTGCTTCAGGGAAGCTGGAGAATTCTGCCCAATGTCATTTTAACATTACCTCTCGGGTGAGAAACTGAGCAGGGTACATCAAAGGTTGGTTCAGTTTACACATCACCAAATGTTGTTCCTAATGGCACGAGGTGTAACCACAGATTTCAAGCTGACATGCTATGATTACCACTGGGTGGGATAGGACAAAGAACAATACAGCACAGGAACAGGCCCTTCGGCCCTCCAAGCCTGCGCCGCTCATGTGCCCACTAGACCATTCTTTTGTATCCCTCTATCCCCAGTCTGTTCATGTAGCTATCTAGATAAGTCTTAAACGATCCCAGCGTAAGCGCCTCAACCACCTTGCTTGGCAGTGCATTCCAGGCTTCCACCACCCTCTGTGTAAAATACGTCCCCCTGACATCTGTGTTGAACCTTGCCCCCTTCACCTTGAACCCGTGACCCCTTGTGTTCGCCACCTCCGACCTGGGAAAAAGCTTCCCACTGTTCACCCTATCATGCCCTTCATAATTAGAGTTACCCCCATATTGCTCCTAACTAGGGTGAGATCTTCATACAAAAGAGGAACAGGGAGACACTGGAGTTAAAATGGAGGTAGTGGATGTCTAGTTTCACTCCTGCTCCATTATCATCTTCCCAGAGTCATCAATCAATGCTACCTCAAGTCCTATAACATGCAGAGAATTATGACAATCTTTTAATTGCCTGTTGGATAGAACTTCCGCCAAGGAGATTCCTCATCGTAGACTTCAGCAAGTACAGCACAAGAGACACAGAAATGCATTTCTTCAATACACATTTGTGCAGCCAGAGGTGATAAAGAGTCCCTCCCACCCCTCACCCTCAACCCTGCCCCCTACCGATCAACCCTGCCTTCCTGTTGGGCAGAGTTGCCAAGATGCGTGGGAGGGGTTGGGGAGAAACACCTAACAGGGGTTGAGGTTCAGTCTTCCAAATGGACTCCTGAGTCTGAGAGTTAGACAGATAATGCAAGCAAGGCTTGTGTACCTGGCAATTTAGACTGTTAAATCATGATTGACCCAAGTTTTCCATAAGCTGAAGGGAACAGACAGGGCAGATGGCGATGAACTATTCCCGATGGCTGCGGAATTTAGGTCCAGGGGAACAGAGCCAAAATATTAGAGTCAGACCTTCCAGGAGTGAAATTCAGGAACATGCCTAAAGGGTGGTAGATGTTTGGAACTCTCTTCCACAAATGACAACTGTCGCTAGGTCAAATGTTACTTTTAAATCAGAGATTGAGCGATTTCTGTTCATCAAATATATTAAAGAACAAAGAACAAAGAAAATTACAGCACAGGAACTGGCCCAACCATGCTGCCTGACTGAACTAAAACCCCCGACCCTTCTGGGGACCATATCCCTCTATTCCCATCCTATTCATGTATTTGTCAAGATGTCCCTTAAAAGTCACTATCGTATCTGCTTCCACTACCTCTCCAGCAGCGAGTTCCAGGCACCCACCACTTGCTGTGTAAAAAATCTGCCTCGTACATCTCCTTTAAACGTTGCCCCTCACATCTTAAACCTGTGCCCCTAGTAATTGACTCTTCCACCCTGGGAAAAAGCTTCTGTCTACCCACTCTGCCCATGGTCCTCATAATCTTGTAGACTTCTATCTATCAGATCGCCTCTCAATCTCTGTCGTTCCAGTGAGAACAAACCAAGTTTCTCCAACCTCTCCTCATAGCTAATGCCCTCCATACCAGGCAACATCCTGGTAAATTTTTTCTGTACCCTCTCCAAAGCCTCCACATGGTAGTGTGGCAACCAGAATTGAACACTATATTCCAAGTTTAAAGTTTATTTATTAGTTTCACAAGTAGGCTTACATTAACACTGCAATGAAGTTACTTTGAAAATCACCCAGTTGCCACACTCCAGCATCTGCTCGAGTACACTGAGGGAGAACTTAGCATGGTCAATGCACCTAACCAGCACGTCTTTCGGACTTTGGGAGGAAACTGGAGCACCCAGAGGAAACCCACGCAGACACGAGGAGAACATGCAGACTCCAAACAGACAGTGACTCAAGCCGGGAATTGCACCCAGGTCCCTGGCGCTGTGAGGCAGCAGTGCTAACCACTGTGGGATATGGGGAAAGGTGTTTGGAATCACAGATGGTCCACTCCTGATCCTACATTTCTCAGATGGACCAGGTTCTGTAGGCAGCAGCAGGCAGACCTCCTGCAACCAAGGTTTGGACACCTCATAATTCTACTCCAGCCTTTGATACTGGCCTGAGAAGCCCTTCAAGTGATTAAAAGTACAAATCAGGATGCTTCACTGCTGTCTTTTCCGGGACTAGGGTGGGCTCTACGGGCCCCCTAGCCAGAGGTACGTACATCTAAAGGAGAAAAACAAAATACCAAGCCAAGTGCTAGTCAGAGTAGAAATGACAGGATATATCGGATAAATACATGGCTGAAGGGATGGTGTCAGGTGGAGGTTTCAGATTCCTGGGGCATTGGGACCGGTTCTGGGGGAGGTGGGAACTGTACAAATTGGATGGGCTACACCTGGGCAGGACTGGGACTGATGTCCCAAGGGGAGTGTTTGCTAGAGCGGTTAGGGAGAGTTTAAACTAATATGTCAGGGGGGATGGGACCCTATGTAGGGAGTCAGAGGAGGAGGGAGCAAGGACAAAATGTGGGGATAAGGTTCCAACTACATCAAAAATCAGGAATAAAGTTAAAAGGAAGGAGAACTCAGGAGATGTTATTAATGGAGGTGTTAGAATTCAAAAAGAAGGTACAAAAACTAGCATAAGGGCACTTTATCTGAATTCTCGTAGCATTCGAAACAAGGTAAATGAGTTGGCAGGACAAATCATTGCGAACAAATATAATTTGGTGGCCGTTACAGAGACATGGTTGCAGGATGGTCATGACTGGGAGTTAAATATCCAGGGGTACCAGACTGTTCGGAGGGACAGACTGGAAGGTAAAGGAGGTGGTGTAGCTCTGATATTTAAGGATGACCACAGTAAGAAGTCTCACAGCACCAGGTTAAAGTCCAACTGTTGGACTTTAACCTGGTGTTGTGAGACTTCTTACTGTGCTTACCCCAGTCCAACGCCGGCATCTCCACATCATTTAAGGATGACATCAGGGCGGTAGTGAGAGATGATATAGGTTCTACGGAAAAAAAGGTTGAATCCATTTGGGTGGAAATTAGAAATAGTAAGGAGAAAAAGTCACTGATAGGCGTAGTCTATAGGCCACCAAATAATAACATCATGGTGGGGCAAGAAATAAACAAAGAAATAACTAATGCATGTAAAACTGGTACAACAACATAAACGGGGACAAAGTAGAAAGGGTCGAGAGCTTCAAGTTTTTAGGTGTCCAGATCACCAACAACCTGTCCTGGGCCCCCTATGCTGACACAAACGTTAAGAAAGCCCACCAAAGCTTCTACTTTCTCAGAAGACTAAGGAAATTTGGCATGTCAGCTATGACTCTCACCAACTTTTACAGATGCACCATAGAAAGCATTCTTTCTTGTTGTATCACAGCTTGGTATGGCTCCTGCTCTGCCCAAGACCGCAAGGAACTACAAAAAGTGGTGAATGTAGCCCAATCAGTCACGCAAACCAGCCTCCCATCCATTGACTCTGTCGACACTTCCCGCTGCCTCAGCAAAGCAGCCAGCATAATTAAGGACCCCAAGCACCCCGAACATTCTCTCTTCCACCTTCTTCCTTTGGGAAAAAGATACAAAAGTCTGAGGTCACGTACCAACCGACTCAAGAACAGCTTCTTCCCTGCAGCTGTCAGACTTTTGAATGGACTTACCTTGCATTAAGTTGATCTTTCTCTGTACCCGAGCTATGACTGTAACACTACATTCTGCACTCCCTCGTTTCCTTCTCTATGAACGGTATGCTTTGTCAGTATAGCGCGCAAGAAACAATACTTTTCACTTTATGATAATACATGTGACAATAATAAATCAAATCAAATCAAATCAATTATCATGGAGGATTTTAATCCACATGTCGATTGGTCAAATCAGGTTGATTAAGGCAGCCTTGAGGAGGAGTTCATAGAATGGATCCACGATAGCTTTCTTGAACTGTATGTAATGGAACCTACGAGGGAGCAAGCTATCCAAGACCTGGTCCTGTGTAATGAGACAGGAATAATTAATGATCTTACAGTTAGGGATCCTCTCGAAAAAAGCGATCACATCATGGTTGAGTTTAAAATATAGATGGAGCGTGAGAAGGTAAAATCCAATACCAGTGTCTTGTGCTTAAACAAAGAAGACTACAATGGGATGAGGGAGGAGTTGGCTAAGGTAGACAGTGAGCAAAAACTTTATGATGGGACAATTGAGGAAGAATGGAGGACTTTCAAAGTGATTTTTCACAGTGCTCAGCAAAAGTATATACCAATGATAAGGAAGGAGTGTAGAGAAAGAGATAATCAGCCATGGGTATCTAAGGAAATAAAGGAGGGTATCAAATTGAAAGAAAATGCATACAAAGTGGCAAAGATTAGTGGGAAACTAGAGGTGGGAACTCTTTAAAGGTCAACAGAAAGCCATGAAAAAAGCTATAAAGAAAAGTAAGATGGATTATGAGAGTAAACTAACTCAGAGTATAAAAACATATAGCAAAAATTTCCACAAATGTATAAAACAAAAAAGAATGGCTAAAGTAAACATTGGTCCTTTAGAGGATGAGAAGGGGGATGTCACAACTGGAAATGAGGAAATGGCTGAGGCATCGAACAGATATTTTGCGTCGGTCTTCACAGTGGAAGACACAAATAACATGCCAAAAATTGATGACAAGAAGGCTATGGCAGGTGAGGACCTGGAAACTATCATTATCACAAAAGAGGCAGTGTTGGGCAAGCTAATGGGGGCTAAAGGTAGACAAGTTTCCTGGTCCTGGTGGAATGCATCCCAGGGTACTAAGAGAGATGGCGGGGGAAATAACAAATGCACTAGTGGTAATTTACCAAAATTCGCTGGACTCTGGGGTGGTTCCCGCAGATTGGAAAACAGCAAATGTGACGCCACTGTTTAAAAAAGGAGGTAGACAATAGGCGGGTAACTATAGGCCGGTTAGCTTAACTTCTGTCGTGGGGAAAATGCTTGAATCTATCATCAAGGAAGAAATAGCGAGACATCCGGATATAAATTGTCCCATTGGAAAGATGCAGCATGGGTTCATGAAGGACAGGTCATGTTCGACTAATTTGGTGGAATTCTTTGAGAACATTATATGCGCAGTGGACAATGGGGAACCTGTGGATGTGGCGTATCTGGATTTCCAGAAGACATTTGACAAGGTGCTGCACCAAAGGCTGCTGCGTAAGATAAAGATGCACAGTGTTACGGGTAATGTATTAGCATGGATAGAGGATTGGTTAACTAACAGAAAGCAAAGAGTGGGGGTAAATAGGTGTTTTTCTGGTTGGCGATCAGTGACTAGTGGTGTGCCTCAGGGATCAGTTGGGACCACAATTGTTTACGATTTACATAGATGATTTGGAGTTGGGGACCAAGTGTAGTGTGTCAAAATTCACAGATGACACTAAGATGAGTGCCAGAGCAAAGTGTGCAGAGGACGCTGAAAGTCTGCAAAGGGATATAGATAGTCTAAGCGAGTGGGCAAAGGTCTGGCAGATGGAGTATAATGTTGGTAAATGTGAGGTCATTCATTGTGACAGGAATAACAGCAAAATGAACTATTATTTAAATGGGTGTCCTTGTGCAAGAATCACAAGGAGTTGGTTTGCAGATGCAGCAGGCAATTAAGAAGGCGAATGGAATTTTGTCCTTCATTGCTTGAGGACTGGAGTTTAAAAACAGAGAGGATATATTGCAGCTGTATAAGGTGCTGGTGAGATCACACCCAGAGTACTGTGTACAGTTTTGGTCTCCTTACTTGAGAAAGGATATACTAGCACTGGATGGGGTGCAGAAGAGATTCATTCGGTTGATTCTGGAGTTGAGAGGGTTGGTTTATGAGGAGAGACTGAGTAGACTGGGGCTATACTCATTGGAATTCAGCAGAATGAGGGGAGATCTTATAGAAACATATAAGATTATGAAGGGAATAGATAAGATAGAAGCAGGGAAGTTGTTTCCACTGGCAGGTGAAAGTAGAACTAGGGGGCATAGCCTCAAAATAAGGGGGAGCAGATTTAGGACTGAGTTGAGGAGAAACTTCTTCACCCAAAGGGTTGTGAATCTGTGGAATTCCCTGCCCAGTGAAGCAGTTGAGGCTACCTCATTGAATGTTTTTAAGGCAAGGATAGATACATTTTTGAACAGTAAGGGAATTAAAGGTTATGGTGAGTGGGCGGGTAAGTGGAGGTGAGTCCACAAAAAGAGCAGCCATGGTCTTACTGAATGGTGGAGCAGGATCAAGGGGCCAGGTGGCCTACTCCTCCTCCTAATTCTTATGTTCTTAAACATTTATCCACACAAACAGCCATGCGTGTGTTAAATTCAATGGCTTCTTGGAGTAAGAAGTCACATTTTCTTCCATCTCTTTTCAACTGCTCAGCTTGCTTCAGTTCCAATGGGATTGATGTCAGAATAATATTATTCTCTCATGTTAAATCTATGGACATGTTGGGGTTGAGGCAGCTTGAACAGAACAGAATGGTGTCAAATGCAGACTAGGTCACTGAGACGACAGTTGAAACTAATAATTATTATAGGTCGGGAATTGTCATACAATGGTAAATGGGTAAGCTGTATGTGTAACGAGTTGCAAATGTACACTGCACTGCTCTTATCTGATGATTGATTCCTTCATGTGAAATCTCATTTAAAAGCAGTGTTGGGAGGGGTGAGGGAATGGGCGGGGGGGGGGGGGGGGGGGGGATATTTGGCTCTGTGCGATAGTGTAGGTGACAGCAAGACAGCGGCATGCTGTAAATCTCTTCCCATTGATTGAAATCGATGCAAAAGAAAGATTTGGCTGCAAGCTGCCACCCATCTGACACAATTCTACCATCACAATCATTCTCCTGCACTGAGCATGTGGCAAATCATCTTCACATCGGCCCAAGACCAAAGTGAAGAATTTATCCTTTCCATTTCCAAGTCGTGGCAGTCAGTTTGCATTGCCAGTTCCACAGTGAGCCCAGTTGTTGAGCCATTCCACATGTTCCGATTTACATCCTGCCAATTCCCTTCATCAGAATGTCACCCATCCTTATCCCCCTGCTCCAGAGAAAGGCACAAAACCAACTCCACCTACTGGAGTTAACCAACTCCATTTTACAGAAAGAATTGCAAATGCATAATTCCTGGGCAACAGGTCCATTCTTTCTGGTGAATTCTTTAACCATTCAACTCAGCTCTGCCAACAATGGACATGGAAGGTGCCGGAATCCTTGTATTACCCGTTGTGGAGATTTAACATCGACTCCCAGTAGATGAGTGATGGACAATGCCCAGAGGAAGCACTTGGGATAAAGGTGAAACGTGTTCCATTGTTATTTTTACATTCCCAGATCACTCCAAGTGGTCAGATCAAGATTTTTCCAAAACTGAATTTCTTACAAAGCTAATGTTGTAATATCTTGAAAATCCTGATGCAAAGCGGATTGGTGTCCCTTCTGAGCTTATTCAGCAAATTGCCGACTGAAAATTGTTTTTAGAAGGAATATAGGAAGGTGAATACTTCCTCAAAATCTTATTAAAAACTCTCAAGTTTTCCATCAATGTTTTCAACTCTAAATAATAGAAACTGCTCCTCGGAATTTCTCACTCGACTCTCCCACTAATCGGGATTTGAACAAATAATTCAGGCTGCTGCTTGAATGCAGAACTCATGGACCCACTCAGAGGGTCAGTATTGAGGGAGTGCTGCACTGTCAGAGGGTCAGTATTGAGGGAGTGCCGCACTGTCAGGGGGTCAGTACTGAGGGAGTGCCGCACTGTCAGAGGGTCAGTACTGAGGGAGTGCCACACTGTCAGAGGGTCAGTACTGAGGGAGTGCCACACTGTCAGAGGGTCAGTACTGAGGGAGTGCCGCACTGTCAGAGGATCAGTACTGAGGGAGTGCCGCACTGTCAGAGGGTCAGTACTGAGGGAGTGCCGCACTGTCAGAGGGTCAGTACTGAGGGAATGTCGCACTGTCAGAGGGTCAGTATGAGGGAGTGCCGCACTGTCAGAGGGTCAGTACTGAGGGAGTGCTGCACTGTCAGAGGGTCAGTACTGAGGGAGTGCCGCACTGTCAGAGGGTCAGTACTGTGGGAGTGCTGTACTGTCAGAGGGTCAGTCCTGAGGGAGTGCCGCACTGTCAGAGGGTCAGTACTGAGGGAGTGCCGCACTGTCAGAGGGTCAGTACCGAGGGAGTGCCGCACTGTCAGAGGGTCAGTACTGAGGGAGTGCTGTACTGTCAGAGGGTCAGTACTGAGGGAGTGCCGCACTGTCAGAGGGTCAGTACTGAGGGAGTGCTGTACTGTCAGAGGGTCAGTACTGAGGGAA